>NC_037679.1:27001338-27332054 GCF_003255815.1 Theropithecus gelada | reverse complement strand
TCTTAGGGTATGTTAAAAGTTCCAGGTAGCTGGTAGCTGTCAGGGACTAGCACCCTGCAACTTAACAGGTGGCCACAGCGTCCCACACCTCCTGACTCATTTATCTTAAAGGCGTGTATTCAGAATGGAAGGGGAGTTTGCCTTTTGTTGACTTTACCAAATAGCAAAAGGTCCTAGGCATAATACATAATATTGTGTACTCGGTGAAAACCTGGGATAAATCTAGTGGAGTGATCAGAATTTAGATTGTCACTAGTTATCCGACAAGAACTCATGCTTTGGAATCAGATAATCAGTGAAAGGGTAACCTCTGAGCCTGGTATTCCTGGTAGCATCTGCCTCAAGTGGTGTTGAGGCTTAAAGGATGTAACTCGTGTGAACTGCTTAGCACAGGGCTGGGTGAATATTAGCTCTTATTAAGGAGCTCGTCTGTGTTTAATTTTCAGTCTTAAGTCTCTTTGGAGGTTCAGAAATTATTTTTCACTGATGTCTGCTTTAAAACATCATTCATTAATTGCCCTGTACTCAAAGTGTACTTTCTTTACAGGGACTGAGTGAATACCAGAGGAACTTCCTGTGGAAAAAGTCTTATTTGTCAGAGTCTTGTAATTCCTCCGTGGTGCAAAAGTACCCATGGGCTGGACTTAGATCAGATCAATTAGGTAAGTTGAGCAAGCTAATAGCCATTCTAACCTGGGCTAAGTTTATAACTTGGGCTAAGCCATTATAACTTGGGCTAAGTAAACCTTGGGCTAAGTTTGCCAAATGATATATTAAAAGTTCAGTTGGCCTGGTTGATATATTCATTTATTAATCAAATATTTATTGAAGGTTTACTATGAGCCAGGACTATTCCCAGCAGCTAGTGTGGCCGGCCAGGTTTCACTAATGGAGGCCTCCATCACAACTGTTTCAGTACTGACTGAGTGGTAAAGTTAAATATTAAAAGCTAAGAAAAGCCAGTGCCCTTACACAGAGGCTGGGGTGTAACAAAAGCCCATCAAGAGTTTTGCCTAGGCCTTTCCTGGGCCGTAAAGCATGACAAAATAAGGAATTCTTAACAGGATCCATTTAGGATTAAACAAGTTTTAATGGGGGTCTGCAGAAACTCCCGAGGCCTCCACAGACAAATTTATTGGCGGTCTGAAGGAACTCCTCAAACCTCCGTGATTCAGCAGGAGACAAGATAAGGGTAATCAGCCCAGCACCTAGACGCATTTAGATAAAGTAAGTTTACTGATGCTCCAGAAGAAGGTCTTCAGGACTCAGACCTTACTTATAGATTGAAAGAAGTTAATCACTTACATCCTTAGATGAATGCACACTTACACGTAGACTTATAGCTTAGAAGGTATATAAGCTCTGAAAAACTTTGTAATTTGGGGTTGGTCTGGTGATAATTTCCAGGCCTTCTCCCCGTAACTGGTTATAGAAATAAAAACTTTCTTTCTCCCTAGTTCATTTGCATCTCATTATTGGCGGAGAGAAATAGCAGCCCGACCCTCAGTTTGGTCTGGGAACACTAGGGATAGAGCCCTGAACCAAAGTACCTTAACTGTGGAGAGAAACAGTGAGCAAGTCACTCAATAAATAAGGGAATTTCAGGTTTTTATGTAAAATTGTAGGGAAGTGTGATAGATAACATGCAGGAGGGGTAGACTGGAGGGAAAACGCTTTAGATTAGATGGTTGGGAAAGGCTCATTTTGAGGAGGTGATATTTGAGCTGAGACCTGAAAGCTGAGGGGAAAGTGCTGGGGAAGAGTGCTCCCAAGGTCTTGAGAAATGGAAACTTAGGGAGATTAGGTCGCTGCCCCAGCTTTATAGCTAGTAAGTGGCAGAACCATGATTTGAAATCAAGTCTGTTTTGTGCAAAGCACGCGATTTCAGAGGTCATGTTCTTGTTATCACACATGCCTCCTCCCTGTGTCCCGGGGAAGTCAGGTTCCTGGGCCAGGGTTTCCCAGAGGGTGACAGAACAGAAAGGAGACAGACTGACTTCATTATACCTGCTTGTTTAATTCTTCCTTACTAGTATATTAGATCTCTGAGAGTAGGGCTCTGTCTTATCCACCACCTTGTTCCTACGCAGTACCTAATACAGGCCTTGGAACAATCTATTGCTTCTTCAAACTAATTTTTGAATGAATGAATAAGCCGAAATTTGAATCCACAATAGCTGTTGGGTAAATTGAGCTAGTTTCACCAAGTGAGATTTTAGGAAGCCTGTTACATAGGATTGCTGGGAGGGTTTAAATGAGATGTTGCCTATTAAGGGCCTGGTTCATGTACACAGATCAGTGCTTGGTGCCCCACATGTGATGTGTGCGAGCATGGCAGATAAGTCACATAAATGTTAGATGTTTGAAGCCAGGAAAAGACTTATGGGTAGGGTACCAAGCCTGGGAAGTTAGTAAGATGAGGGGGTATTTTCAGAATTAGGTTTGGAGTACAAAGGGAAGAGTGGGCAAGAGTGGGTGTCTCTTTTAGGGTTCCTCTGAAGCATCATGATCTGACCCAGTGCCAAACTTCAGAGACTGGGTGTCCCTGCTTCTCTGGCAGGGTGCTAGGAAAATCCCTCTGCTCATAATCCTCTTTTTACAAATGACTAGAAATTCCACATATTTGAGCCTCCATTAGATTAAGAATCCAAATAAATCTCTGTTTAAGCATAGATATCCCACCCTGCTGAGCGCCTACAAGGCTATTATGACACTGGAAAATTCATTAAACTGGGTAGTTGTCCAATAACATTTCAGCTTAGATCAGCTGCATTTGAGGGGAAGGTGATGAAATGAGACCGTGAGAGCAAAGCCACCTTAGAGCATAGTATATAATGAAGGAAGGAGTGGACTAGGGGAGGAACGTTAGTGGGGAATTTTAGGTCATGGGGAGGGACTGAGCAAGAACTCCAGAATGCTCAGAACGGGAGGTGGGAGGTTAGCAAAAAACAACAGCAGTGTTACCCAGGATGGCTGTCCCTTCTTTTAGAGTAGTGTATTTTTATCCTGGGGATTTGCTGGTGCTGAGAGGCAACAGCAGACCACTTGAGAATTTTCTTTCATTTTGCTCTTCTACCAAAAACCTGCCTCTGTGTTAAAGCAGAGAGGAGTCTAATTGGTGATCTTCAAGCTTTTTAGCTTTTATACTTCTAGAAAAATTTAGAAAAACATTGTGCCTCATCACAATGTTGTGCCTCATCACAGTGTTTTTCTAAATTGCTATTTTTTATCATAAATTTTTATGAATAGTTTTGAATAATAGAATTTCTGGTATATTGCATAGTGCTTATATGTTTTACATATATTTTGTAAAAACTCTGGAACTGCCAGTTTAGCCCATTCAATTTATGGAAAATGTTTATCATGCAACTGGCAAAGTCAGTATTCATTGGCAAACTAACCGGCCAAATTAGAATTATTTTCTGTGAGAAAAAAGTCTGTTTATCTTTAATTAAGGTAAATGTGTTAATATGCATATGTACATTTCACATGATATCCCTCTCATACCTGAATTTTAATACTAAGAAGGAGATGGAAAATCCATGGAGCTATATGAAATAAGATACTGTTCCTTTGTTATTTCTAATCTCTGTCTGCTTTGCTTTGCTGTCAAATATTCTCCCTCAGGGATATGCTTTCTTGAATTGTCCCTTTGTTTGGCTTCCTACCCCTGAGGTTTTGTTCTACCTTGAGGGGATGCGCTGGAGTAAGTTTCAGGCTGGGTAAGAGGTGTGTCTGTCTTCTGTAAAGTGGGAAAAGGGAGATTATGAAAGGGGCGGTGGGAGATGGAACTGCAGATGGCAGATGCAGCTCTCAGGCAGACAGATCAGCGTCAGGCAAGAGAGCACACACATATGGAGTTGAGGATCTGGAAAATGATTCCCTTAAGCCGCCCACTTCTGTTTACCCTCCACATCTTTGTGTGCCTCCAGACAGATACCCAGCCAGTGTGAAGACCTGTGGTCTAGGGAAGCCTTTTAAAAGGGTGGGGACCCGGGGTGACATGGCCAGCACATCTACAACAGAGGCTAAGGAGTCCTGGGTTCTACCTCATGCCCAATTTTCTTTCCACCTTCCTTTTCCATTCTGGTCTTAATCTTCCTTCTCCACCCTGCAGCCGTCTTAAAGATGGCCCTAAACTAGGGCAGTCTCTCAGTGGCTGTCATTCTGCAGAGCTGCTCTTACCTCCATAGAAGGTTAAGTTTTTGGACCTTTGCTTTCCATACAGAAATATAGAGAAATTGTATCTTAGCTGTTGTTAAAAAGGCTTATTCTTTTTTTTTTTTTTTTTTTTGAGACAGTGTCTTGCTCTGTCGCCCAGGCTGGAGTGCAGTGGCACAGTCTCGGCTCACTGCAAGCTCTGCCTCCTCGGTTCACGCCACTCTCCTGCCTCAGCCACCCGAGTAGCTGGGACTACGCGCCCGCCACCATGCCTGGCTTTTTTTTTTTTTTTTTTTGTATTTTTTAGAAGAGACGGGGTTTCACTGTGTTAGCCAGGATGGTCTCGATCTCTTGACCTCGTGATCTGCCTGCCTCAGCCTCTCAAAGTGCTGGAATTACAGGCATGAGCCACTGCGCCCAGCCTATTCTTTTTTAATTCTCAGGAAATCAAGGCAGATGTAGAACCAAGATCCAGCACAATGACATCTCATCCCTTCTCATCTTGGTCTGCTCCACTTAAGAGAAGCTTTGTGAAAAGTTCCAAATTTTGACAGTACCAGGGCCCATTGTTCTGTTAAGTAGCACAGGAAAGTAATTAGAAACGAGGCAGCATGTACTGCCTGGCTTGCCAGGTTTATCATGTTGCAATTCTAGTGACTTTTGTTAGGATAACTGGAACATTGTGACCCACTGATTTTTAATTTTTTGTTATGGTTAAATTTTTAATGCTTTTAAAAGCAAAATTAAATATTTTATGTTGAAAAGTTGTACTTTTAAAATCCTATATTCTGAAGGATATTGTGTGTATATATAGGTACATATATCTGAACTAAATTTTAAATTTCATTTCTCCTTCACAAGTGTTCTTAAAAGTTGTCTTTGTAACTTTTTGCTTTGGTAGCTACTAGTTTTGTATACCGTGTTTTGTAGGGATCACGAAGGAGCCAAGTTTTATTTCAAAAAGAAGAGTCCCTTACCATGACCCACAGATTTCAAAATCTCTGGAGTGGAATGGAGCTATCTCAGAGAACAATGTGGTCGCATTGCCAGAACCAGAAGCCCCGGAAACACCAAAATCACAAGAAGCAGAACAAAAGGATGTTACTCAAGAAAGAGTTGACTCACTAGAAGCTTCCAGGGTTCCCAAAAGAACCAGATCTCACTCTGCAGACTCCAGAGCTGAAAGGGCTTCAGATGTTGTGGAAAATAATGAGGGTGTAACAAACCATATACCAGTTAATGAAAATGTGGAACTGGAACATTCTACCAAGGTTCTTTCAGAAAATGTAGATACTGGGGTAGGCATATTCACTGCATTTCTTTTCAAAAACATGGAATTCTTTGTTGGTTTCATCGTCATTTCTGTAATGTTACATTTTGTGTTTCAGAATTTTCCATTGTTGTTTTCTTGTCTAATATCTATAAGAACAGTTGATAACAGGCTGTTGACTTTAGTTGTTGTGAATTAGTTCTATTCTTACTACTCGCTATTTTGTAGTAGTTATGCTATGGTATCCCTTTATTGGATGGACCTCCTATGTCTGGATTTTATTCATCATGTATTAGCACCTGAGTCCCAAGGGAGAGATGAAGTTGAGACAGAGAAGGGAAGTAGGTCCTTACTTCTGGCAGGGTGCTGAGCTGACTTCTATCTAGCCCCTTTTCAGTTTCTTATCTGTACAAGAAGACAGACAGAAACTCAA
Source organism: Theropithecus gelada (assembly GCF_003255815.1). Taxonomy (NCBI): domain Eukaryota; kingdom Metazoa; phylum Chordata; class Mammalia; order Primates; family Cercopithecidae; genus Theropithecus; species Theropithecus gelada. The sequence goes on along the minus strand of NC_037679.1, from coordinate 27,326,190 downwards.
TTGATGAAATGCAAAAGGAAGGAGAGCTCTGGCTGTCTCTTAGAGATCTTGCATTTTTGCTCTCTTATGTCACAGCTGGCCTGCAGCAGGTCCTTGTGAGCACATAAGCAGAGGCTACCGGAACTTGCATGGGGATCTCAATGCCTTCCACGTTTCTTTCTCCATTCTGTTCCACTGCTCTTCTCTGGTTCATGTCCACCACTGACTGGGACCCTGAAGAGGCATTTCAGAGTGTTGGAGAAGAATCCATAGCTTGTTGAAAAAGCTGGGGGTAAAAGGGAACAAGGAAGGTGATGTGTGTCTGGCAGGCAGGAGAAGGGGTGTTCACAGAAGCAGTGTGCATATGAGGCAGAGTGCTGGGACTTTTTGGTAATAGATTTAATTATGAATGATTAGTAGGAAAGGACTGAGAGTATTATATTTTTCCTGGGATGCCTAATAGTCCTTTGATAGAAAGGAATTTTAAATGGTTTGACACTTGAAAAAAGATACTATTTATAAGTTAAAGTTTGCTGTACCACAATGCGCATGTAGTTTACAATTTTGTACTGTAGACTGAACATTTTGTTAAGAGGATAGATTTTTGTGTTATGCATTTTTTTACCACAATTTTAAAAAAGTTTGAATAGAAAATTTTAATGTCTTTGAGTGGATTTTTGTTTTGAACAGTTGGATAGACTTCTGCGTAAGAAAGCTGGATTGACTGTTGTTCCTTCATGTAATGCCTTGAGAAATTCTGAATATCAAAGGCAGTTTGTTTGGAAGACTTCTAAAGAAACTGCTCCAGCTTTTGCAGCCAATCAGGTAGTTTAATGGATGTAATACATTTCTGAGTACCATTATCTTATCTAGTAATGTAGATTTACATAGAATTAAGAGTTGCAAGAAATTAGGTACTTAAGTAGCCTGGAGGTAGGTTCTAGAAAACCAAAGTGAGAATTTTGCTAAAATCGTCCTGTTACTTATGATTTATGGTAGTAATATTATACTGTCCTAGGCTACTGATGATCATTGTTGCCAGATGCAGCACATATACTAAATATGAGACAGGGTAATGAAAACTTGGGGAACTGGTAAGTTTTTGCATGCTATAAGATTTTTTTACTTAATAAAAAATTATTAAATTGATTTTATTCTAAAATGTGTTTTGTTGACTAATATATTGCATGTTTTGTGTATTCTAAGAAAAGCATAACTGCTTTGAATATTTATTTTAATAAATACAAAATATGTTGACAATAACACAAGATACGTAATTTTGTCCTTATATCAGACAAATAGTAATAGGCATTGTTGGTATAACTATATTTGTAAAATTCAGAAGCTGTAATGATGTGGTTTTAGATTTCATTGTAGTCCTGCACAGTTTTAGTGTTGAGATACCATTACTAATAAATAGTCTGTTGTTTTACTACCTTCATCCTTTAGGCAGTTTTAGGCTTTAAACTCTCATTTATGTTCTTAACAGTACTTCTAGGCAGAGACAGGAAATACCTCCACTTGTAATATCCCCAGAGACCTATAATGGCTTAGTCTGTTTTTTCTTCTGGTCTTTGTGTTTTTCTTTATAAATATACACACTTTCACACACCCTTACATTAATTTTCTCCTGTACGTCAGCATTCACTTATGTATTGTGTATAGCCCTAAGAACTGACGAGATAATTAGATTCAGCAAGACAATAACATCTAGTCATCTTACATTAAGATGAAAAAAACACCAGTGATCCTATAAATCGTGGCAGCTTTGGGCTTATTCAATTTTTAAAATACCTTTGAAATTTATATAACATTTTAAGAAGCTATGAAGTAACAAAATGATAAGTACCCGTTATTAACCTAGTGAATAGGATCAGTACTTCTTTTGCTTACCTACAGGGTTTTTTGGAGATTAAGTGTATCTAAAACATTATTTACAACATAAAAATTGTAATTATTCAGTTTTTTATAGAGTGTTTGACCTTGAAGATAGAGCTGATTCAAATCAAATCATATCGTCAACAAATAGGGCTTTTACATGTCAGTGAAAGCGTTGTGTAGAAATGTTACTTTTATGAGAGAAATCACTAGCGATATATTCATTGGTAGTTTTATTGCTTTCTTTAATGTGTTTCACAAGCTTTTTTTTTTTTTAGAAGGAATTGCTCATTGTTCAAAGCATGTTGAATTTAGAGTCTATGGATTGAAGAGCTTTGAGACAGCTTTCAATGCTTGTTGATAGGAAACCTCTAAAAAGGTTGTTCATTTCTATTTTGTCAGACACCTGCTTTCTGAAAGGATGTCTTATATTAATATGTAAAGGAGTCAGAACAGTTTTTGGCAGGAGAGTCCTTGAGGTTATACTGTACTAAAATAGATAAACTGTTTAGATCTGATCTGTATGAAGATACCCTATTCAGCATTACAAAGCAGTAATATAACTTGTTTGAGTTCCCTGTCTTTTCCATTTGCTTTCCTTGTAATCAGTGGTAATATGCTGTGAAATAGAAACCATACTGTGAAATAGGATAAAAGGAAACATTTAACAATACAAGTGTAGTAATTGCTCAGAACATCTTCTTTGCCTTAATAAAATGTGCTGAAAATAAGCCAAGGGAAGAAAAGCTAAACAAATTCAACATATTGGGTGTTCGAAAATGTCAAGAACTTTCTATTAAGGCAGGAATAAAAAAAATCATGTCAGGGAGGAAGAAAAAAACCTGTAGAACTGACAACAGAGTTGCCTTAAAGCTACTGTCTGTGTCATATGAAAATATGCCAATATTTATTTTGGTTATAAGCTATATTTTGATTATAAAACTATTATTCAAAACATGGTAATGAGTATATAAAGTTGACCTTTGGATGTTAATAATATATGTGAAATGAAATTAAAATCGTATATAACTTTGCTATTTTTTTTGTCCTGTAATTCAACTTTATGTATGTTTTGTTAAGTAATTGAAGACCGAAGTTCTGCATATTTAATGAACAAAACTAAACTAAGATAATTTTTGTTTTAAGGTTTTCCACAATAAAAGCCAGTTTACTCCACCATTCAAAGGTAACTCAGTCATCCATGAAACTGAATACAAAAGAAATTTCAAGGGTTTATCTCCAGTGAAAGAACCAAAATTAAGAAATGATTTGAGAGAAAACAGAAATCTTGAAACAGTATCTCCTGAAAAGAAGGTATTCATCAACTTTTAATCTTACCAAACAAAATCTCCATTATTTTAGATTCTCCACATTTTCTTTTGCTTACTACCACCTGGGAGTTTTTAGTTTTCACTAGTTCATTAATTCATTTGTTCATCAAATGTTCATTGAGCCAGCTACTAGGAGCAGACGTGGGTTGGTACTGAGAATACAAGGCTGGCAAATAGCCCCAAGCAGCTCTTGGGCTAGTGGGGAGACAGACATAAATAAAAATGATACAGCATGTTGAGTACTTAACAGTGTAGGAGGTAAGTCTAATACGGTTAATATCAAAGTCTAGTAAGTTTAATATCAAATGACTGGATTTATAGTAACTTCCTGGGGTAACAGTAGTGCTAGAAATACTTGTTTTAAGTTATGGAAATTAAACACATACATACTCACATGTATTTTATTTTTATTTATTTTTTCAAGACGGAGTCTCGCTCTGTCACCCAGGCTGGAATGCGGTGGCATGATCTTGGCCCACTGCAACCTCTGCCTCTCAGGTTCAAGCAATTCTCCTGCCTCAGCCTCCTGAGTACCTGGGACTACAGGTGCATGCCACCATGCCTGGCTAATTTTTGTATTTTTAGTAGAATCGGGGTTTCACTATGTTGGCCAGGCTGGTCTCGAACTGCTAGCCTCAGGTGATCCACCCACCTTGGCCTCCCAAAGTGCTGGGATTACAGGCGTGAGCTGCCACACCTGGCCATCACAAGTAGTTGAAACCAAAGTGTTAGCATGCCAGATTATAGCCAGTATAATTCATATGATCTACCTCAGAATATACAAACAACAGCTTCTGTGTGATATTACAGCCATTTAAGCTGCAGAATCAGGCTAACATGATTATAAATTACAGGTAATTGGGGTATAAATACTATTTTTTAATCTCCTGGAATGTTGATACCTGATATTTTATGGGTCCTAAAAATAGTATAAAGTTATAAGTAAATATGACTAAAAGTAAAATGATTTATATACACACATATATTAGACCTATGATATTATCGGAGAAAAAACCAGAATTGTTATTCAGTAAAGCGATTTGGTAACTAATTCATCAGGATCCTATGTTTAATTACTGTAATGCAATTGTAAATTTAGAATATCAAGTTCAGTGTATGGTAACATTATTTAGATATGTATTTGTTAACTTAAAAATTTTCTTCCTTAGCCAAAGATCTAAAATCTTTATTGTTAGAAAATGAAGCTATATCCTCAGCTAAACTTCAAAAATAACTAACCAAATATAATAAAAATTTCAAAACTTGTTTGTTGATTTCTTATTTTTGTTTTCTTCAGTATCTAAAGCTTCTAAAAATAGAAATGTCATTAAATATTCAAGTCTAACTTTATAACATCCATGTTTTCACTTTAATGTGTAACATTTTAAGCATAAAAAGCTTAAATTATTTCCATTTCAGAGTAATGAAATAGATGATCCTTTAAAATTGGAAGCAGAGATGGAATTAAAAGACTTACACCAGCCTAAAAAGAAGCTTACTCCTTGGAAACATCAAAGACTTGGGTATGTATTTTAATAGGAAAATATAGTATTTCAGTGATCAACATAGTGAAATATTTACTTTCATTTCATTCCTATTAGGAAGGTGAATTCCGAATATAGAGCAAAATTTCTGAGCCCAGCTCAGTATTTATATAAAGCTGGGGCTTGGACACGTGTGAAGGGAAACATGCCAAATCAGGTGAGTGTGCGTGAGCTCAATAAGCCCACATGTTCTTTCAGCCTCTATTAACACTTTAATTTCACAATGAGTTCCATTTGGTAATAGAGACCACAATTTAAAGAAGTATGATATAATAATAGCACTAATAGTATCAGGAACTTATGTATTAGGATGTAAATTATCAGTGTGTTTTTTTTTAATGCCACTGGCTCTTCAGCAATTACTATTCATTGAGGTCTTTTAAGTTAACGCTTTTTACCATCAAACATTTGATTGTGTTAATAGATTGAATTTATAGAATTGTATCATTATAGATTCGATTATTTCATAACTTTCAGACCTCCACTCTCTCAACTGAAGATTAAATAATTTGTCTGATAGTGATGCCCATTGTCAGTGTGTACTCTTACAGTTTGTAGGCAAAAGAAAGGTGCAGCTTATGTGGTTAGAGGTGTGAGCTACAGGTTGGGGTACTCTAATGTGGGAGAAACTGGGGATCTGAAGATAGGTTTGAGGGGAAGGGTAATTCTAGAGTTGAGAAGTGCTGCTTTAGTACTAGCTTCTTATACTCAAAGGATAGAGAATGGAACATTTTTATTATTGTATTAGCATCTTTTTTTTTTTTTTTTTTTTTTCAAATCGTATCTTGACTTTTTAAAACTTTTCTGAGAGAACAAGCTACATTAAAATGTTTCTGTTTAGATTAGACATTAGTAAACATCCCACTTCCCCCTGTCATTGTAAACAGAAGGATAATTTGGATGGGGAATGGGTCTTTTATTTAGCTCATTACTTAAAACCATGGCCCACAATTATGTGTAATCAGCCTCTGGGGGAAAGGGCTGGTGCTCGGTGCTCGGTGCTCGGTGCTCGGTGCTTGGTGCTCGGTGCTTGGTGCTCGGTGCTCAGTGCTCAGTGCTCTGAGCTGCTGGTTCTTTGAACTGCAACTCCCAGGCACATGTCCTAGTGACTGTCATGCTGTCTGCATATTGTTTCAGGAGGTCTGATTCCTTCCACCGTGGCCACTCTTTTGCTTTCTACTTCTCTATTTGAGCATATCTTGAAGACAGCACAGGCAAGTAAAAGACAAAGCTCAAAGCTGTCCCAGATATTATCTGGGGCAATGTTCATATAGTCCCCTTAGTGAAATCAAGTTAAAACTAGGAGCGTCGAAAGCACCCATGATGGAAGAAAGGCAGTGAGTCAGCTAAACTCTTGAGCAGTTTGTGACCATCCCAAGTCTTGGCAAAGATCTCCCTGACTGAGGAATCTGATAGTGGGAGTGAGGAAAAGCAGGACAGAGGCAGAACAGTGTGTGGCCAGTAAATCGATGTCAGCTGCTGGCCTGTTGTGTTTAGGCATGACACTAGGTTGAGGTTATGAGAAACTCTTTGTTTTGGAAGACTGTTTTCTCTGAGATTTCTACACTCGATCTTGGCCAAAAGACCAAGAAGCAATTTCTTTAAGATGAGTTTAGGTGTCAGAACTAAACATCTAATTGAGAAGATTTGTTAAAACTGAAGTAATAGTAAGATGAGATTCCTTATCCTGCCTTGATGGACAAGAACATTGTTGTTGTCAATAGACTTTTCAAGGTTTCCTATTTTGATATCTTGGTAATGTTGCTTTTTTTGCTTATTAAAGACTATATTGGTGGTTGTAAATATTTAAATTAGTGGTATAGTTTGCCTTAATTTCTTTGAGAAAAATAATTCAGAAAGTAAATTGAAGTTAGAAAAGAATAAGAATTTTTAGCTAAGAAGTCAGTGATCATTGATGATAACAGTTTTAGTTGACCAGGTTATAGGCATTTAATATGGGCCATGTTTTACTTAGATCTCTCGGAAGTCATTTACTATAGGCAGCTGATTATGAGTTTCCTAAATATAAGGTACAGTACTCCTTCATTTTCCCACTCCTAACATTCCAACACTTACGACTAACAAAGTCATAAGTGACTTCCTTGTTGGAATATTAACTCACTTTTTCAGTCACATTAGTTTTTGAGTCCATATATCATCTTCATTTCTTTCTATGTTTGAGATGTACTTTTTGAATATGTTAATAGTCTATAGTCACTGGAAATTCTATGCTAAGTCCCAGTTACCTCTCATAGAGCATTAGGGTGGTTGGTTTTATTTGCCCAGTGGTTGTGTATTGGTCATCTCCATTACAATAACCACTTGACTATTGCTTTTTAAAATGCTCACTTAAGGGATTGTTTCTTAATAGTCAGCAATTACAATTTTTTAGGTTCTATCCTCAGAATAACTACTTAATCTATGTTAAATTTCTTTTTTTCTTAATTGTTAGGTAATCTTTTCATCATCTATTGGTTGAGGTGGTTTTATTCTAATGTGTCTTCCACAAATAGGACTGTGTTTCAAGATAAAGTCCTGCATTTGAGAGCTGTCCTATAAGTTGATAGACATTGTAAAGACTAGGTATAAAGTGACCCCTCATTTTGGGGGGATGATTTTTGAGTAAAAAGAGTTTTTATCCCCTGTTTCTTGAGTTTGAATTTTCTGCATATGTTTTAAATAATTTAATTGAACTCTTAATTTGCACAAAGAAATTCAGAAAACATTTTTACTTATAATTATATCATATCATATAATATGATGACATTACTTGACCCAGAAAGGTGCGTGTATGTTGTTTTGAGATGGGAATGGTTTATTTCTATCCTTTTTAGTGGCTCTGGTTGTTGGCTGTAGGGATTGTTCTATTTAACATTGAGTTCATGCCATTCATTTTTTTCCTCTTCTTTTTAGTAGAACATACTACCTTGGAAAATGTCAGCCTTCTAATTTTTCATCTTAGTTTAGGGTTATAGATATTTAAAATCATATATTTGTAAAATATAATAGCACTAAGATTATTAATAAAGATTATTGATATAGTAAATTTAAAGCATTTAGTTTTAAATGTCAGTAACAAATAGAACTGAATAAATCAAAGTTCTACAGAATTTTTATGAAGTATCCTCTCCCCCTCCTTTCTAAATAAAGTTGATGTCAAATAAAACTGGATGACTGTGTACATGGAGAGTATTCATCCATTCTTTCATTCATCATGCATGGATAGGAGCAGCTGCCTCTGCTGCCCCCTCCACCTACACAGTCCCGCCACTCTACCCAACACAGTGCAGGACCAATTGGTCCCCCTTTTGAAGCACTCCTTCAATTTACATTTCATTTGTTTATTATGGCATAGACCCCCATCAATATTATGATAATTTATGTACAGGTTGACCTCCTGTCTCAGACTGTGAGCTCACTGAGGGCAGGGAGTTTCTTGCTTATCTTTGGCTGCCATGGTTAGCTCAGGCATACCACTTAGTCTGCACTCAGGACAGGTTGTGGACTCAGTGGTTAAGTGCTACATTTTACCTCACCTCAAGAAGTTCATAGGTTGATGGACGAGGAGGACATGTGCAATTAATTCCAGTAAAATTGAATATGTATTAATGGGAATGTGCACAAAGAATTCTGAGAACACAGAGGAGGAAGTGATGCTAAAGCACATAGGTGATGGAGTGGCTATGAAACATTTGAAACATGGGGGCACTTATTGGCAATAAAATCTGGAGTATATGGAGGCACTTTATAACAAGGTTCCTGTGCATTCAGAATACCCTGGTTAGAAGTTCAGTAGAGTTAATTCATGTACCTCACTTCTACCTGTTAAATGCAAAAACCACTGCTAGAAATTTTCTTTAAAGTTATAGGAGTTGATAGAAATGATAGATGAACAAAGGTTTTTTTTGTTGTTGTTGTTGGCAGTGAAGAAAATATTTCAAATTATCCTTTAGGATTTTTTTTTTCAGGTATGGTTCACTAGAGTAGGACTCTGTTGGCATTATATGGTTTCTTATGCCATGTAGGTGCTGTCTTTTGCTTTTGCCAATTCCCTAGAGTTGTAACACTTTCATCTCTGCATTCAAAATCGTACCTTGTTAAGGAGCTGAGAATATGTTTCTACAATTACTTTTACGTTGCTGTTTCATTGTTTGCTTTTTTTGCCCTGAAAGAAAAGCAGTTCTAGAATAAAGATTTTCTGTCTTGATGATAAAAAAAAAGTAGTGTTTTTCGAGAATAAATAAAGCTATTGAACAGAATTTTAAGGGTAAAACTTCAACTTAATTTTTTTTACATTGTGGAATTGTACTTGGAGAAGCCAGCAGGTGGCAGTATGATGTATAAAGTGAAAGGTTTCAAATGGGTATAAAGGCTCCTTTTCATCAGAAAATGTTACTTGCATATTAAAGAATTCATATCACTTTATTCATCAGAACTTTTTTTATACTGTCACTTTGTTGAACATATTTCTATTATGATTTTATGGGCTATTATTTTAAATTATATATTTAGTACTTTTTTTTTTTAAGTAGAGATTTTGCTGATTCCAAGGGAACATTGAGGAGTTTGGAGAGGGAAGCCTCATAACCTCATAACTCTCCCAGTGAGGGCTTCTGTAGCAGTAGTAGCTGTATGCAAAGCCATGAAATAAAGCTGGGTTAGGGATTTCTGGCGTGTAAGCACCCTTCCAGAGGTGGGGAAATAGGAATAATAATTAGATTGCCTAATTTATCTGTCATCAGCAGCATCCTAGCCATGCAAGAATGTGGCTCGTTTTCAAGATAATAATAAGCTATCTTGGTTACTGAACTAATTACTTAATATACTAAGAAATATTGATTGACAAGTTTGGTAGATATCTAGAAGGGAGAATAATGTGTTTCATTGGTTCCATTAATATTCAGTTATGGCATTAACCTATCATTAAGTGTGTTTCTGTATTCCTTCTCTAGGGTTCTCTAAATGCCATGTGGTATGCCGAGGTTGGTTGCTTTTGAGTTTTTAAAAACTAATGCATAGATTACTTGTGTAATTTCAGTTGGAATAAAAAGTAGATGTCAATATTTTTCTTAGCTGCTGTAAATTTCTCCCTGCCTGCTGGTCTGAAATAAAACAGCTGCATCGTGCTTTAGCTTGATTGTTTTTGTTTTTGCTTAAATGCACAAAGTCTGATGACTGTATGTGGCTAATTTTGCCTTCCTTTGTCCTTGGTCCCTGGCTGTATTTGTTCAATGTCTTTGATATGCTACTTGGTGCTATTTGTAAAGAAGCATTTACAATAGTATATGATGTCTGAACTCTCCTGTATAGGTTAAAGAACTCCGAGAAAAGGCTGAGTTTTATAGGAAGCGAGTTCAGGGGACACATTTTTCTCGGGACCACCTGAATCAGATTCTGTCTGATAGCAACTGCTGTTGGGATGTCTCCTCAACTACAAGCTCAGAAGGAACCATTAGTAGCAACATCAGAGCATTAGATCTTGCTGGGTAAGATATTCTTTGTGGATGGCAAAGAAAGTTTGTTGACACTTATATAGATCATAGAATGTCATAGGAAAATGACCTGACTACTCAAAATTTGTCTCCAGTCAAATGGAAATGTGGCAGCCATTTATTTCATTTTTATTCTCTGTGAAAAATAAAGCAATATAGATTGCTTTATTTGTGTATAAATACCACATAATGTAAATCTGGAAGGCTAGATTTTTATAATTTTTTTTTGACAATTAATAGCAGAGTAGGGATGATTATATGGTAGATGTAAAAAGACCTTTAGAAGGTGAAAAGAAAGTCAACAACAATAAAAACGTAGAGACTGTAAGCTATTAATGCATACCTATTATCATTCATTGATGGATTTTGTGGCTGATTCAGAACTTGACTGCTGATTTTATGGAAGAGCGCTTTGCTGTTTTGGGCTTAAATGAACATGATGTAACTATTTGTAAGCGAAAGTAATTGAAGAACTTAGACCATGGGATCCTAGTTTATGTGTGTAAATGCCAGTTTAGGGCTAGGTATGACTTGTGTCAGCAGATTAGATGTACACAAGCATATGTGAAGGTAGGAGTAAAAGAAGATAAATGCATTTTGGAATATTTTAATAGAAACTCCAGATTATAACTTTGATTTATTTTACTAGATTAGATTTCCTTCTTCAATACCTGAGCAAGGCAATATCTATGGAAAACGTGTAGTTGTGAACAGAAGAAGGAAACGATGGACTCATTAAAATTGGTGTAGATTAGGAAAGTGCAGACTATTCACATTTAAAATAAAACTGATTTTGTTAACACAGAGATACTACAAGCCATAAGACTTTGCAGAAATGTCCTTCTACAGAACCAGAAGAAAAAAGAAAGATCGTGGAAGAACAGCCCCAGAAAAATACCACGGAGAAATTGGGCGTGTCAGCTCCCACTCTACCTGTTAGAAGGCGGCTGGCTTGGGATACAGAGAACACTAGTGAAGACATACAGAAACAGCCCAAGGAGAAGGAGGAGGAGGAGGAGGAGGATGACAACGAGGAGAAAGGGGACAGGAAAACGGGCAAGCAGGCTTTTATGGGAGAGCAAGAGAAGTTGGATGTACATGAGAAATCTAAGGCAGACAAGATGAAAGAAGGGTGAGAGTTTTAAATTACTCAGTATGGAGAAGCATTATTTACATAGTTGATATGTACTTTGTTTTGTCACTAAATGTAGTGGTTTACACTTTTGATTTTATGACTAATAAAGTGCAGATTTTATTTCAACGTCACAAAGGCACTGCTATGTGGTGAATAATTTGATTCAGGTATTTAAGTCACTACTGATTGGTAATTGAATACTTGAATTCTGGGCTACTTTGGGAGGAAGTAGTTAGGATTATTTTCATTTATGTCCTATAATTTATGGTATGCCAGATTTGCAAATGTGTCTGGAAGAATGACTTTAAAGAAAAAAGCTGGTGATCTTTAATATCAGATGATTCTACCAAAAAAGATAATGTTTTATGATATTTTTAAAAAAGTGATTTCTGAAAATAGCTAATTCCTGTTGTTTTATGTGTAAATTGCTGTGGGGAGTTGCTCTTCTCCACCTATGATAATAGTGCCTTTTGTCTATATTGTAACCCTTATTCATTCATGGATGTTATGGAACTTGAGCCTTGATGTAAGGAAGGATTCTCTGCTGTGCTGGTGCTGACTTGCAGTGATTTTCCCCCTTATCCAGTATTCAGTCACTTTTTTCTTTGTGGGTTGTTTTTATTCTATTGATATAGTCCATATAGCTTATAGTATTTTTTCAGTGTTCAGTTTTATTTTTGATCTTGTGCTTAGTTCTATTCATTATTGAAAATTTTAGTCTCTTTTAACTGCATGTGGATTTGGTGGTGATTTTTTCAGAAACAAAATGGCACTCTCTTACAAGTTTTATATTTTATTGCACAATGATGACAAAGTATTTTTTTAATCATATTTTCTGGAGGAAATGCTGTATAGATTCATAGATTGTTTCAATTTATAGGTCGGATTCTTCTTCTGTATCCTCAGAAAAAGGAGGCCGGCTTCCTACTCCTAAGCTGAGAGAACTTGGTGGAATCCAGAGGACTCATCATGATCTCACTACTCCAGCTGTTGGTAATCAGCAAACACCGTGCAGTTCTTATTTAACCTGCTTTTTCTACATGATAATTTAGTGTAATTGAAACTATCATCTTCTTTATTTTTCCAGGTGGTGCTGTTTTAGTGTCTCCATCTAAGATGAAGCCTCCAGCCCCAGAACAGAGGAAAAGAATGACCTCTCAGGATTGTTTAGAAACTTCAAAGAATGATTTTACTAAGGTAAATATATTTTGGGGAAAAAAATTCATCTCATCTGTGACTAATTATTGTAGACATGTAATAAATGAATGATAGGTTAAGAATTTAGAGAATCGTGGCTATCACACGAGGGGATGATACTGTTAACCTGCTTTTAGTAAGGCAAAAGTCTTGACTTTTTTCTGTTAGAAGCATTGCGTTTCTGTTGATACATTTTCAACTTTGTCAGTAGTGACTCAACAGGAAGAGAAAGAAAACAATACTTTTATTGAGCATCTCCTGTGTGGCAGTTGTATTCCAGCTATGTTACAGGCATTGTTTTAGTGCTGGGGATATAGCAGAGAACAAACAGACAAAAATCATGGTCGTCATTGAACTTACGTTCTAGTGGAGGAGAGAGACAAACAAAATAACCAGGTAAAATACACAGTATTTTAGATATTGATTAGTACTAAGGAGAAAAATAAAGCCGCTGAAGTGAACAGGAAGTGGCCAGGGAAGTCCTCAGTGCGAGAGTGGCATTTAAGCAGGATCTGATAAAGGTAAGGGATTGACCTGTATGCGGATCTGGGAAGGTCTAGGTGACAAGAACACCCTCAGGTGAAGGGGGTATCTGCCTGTCTGAGGAACAGCTAGGAGATCACTGTAGCTGGAAGAGAGAGAATGAGAGGGATAGCAGTGTTGATAATGGGTTCAGAGACATAATGGGGTGCTAAATTGTGTAGGGCTTTGTAAATCATAGCAAAGATACTGAATTTTTTTCTGTATGCAGTGGGAAGCTATTGGAAAGGCAGAGGAGTGACATAATTTTACTTAGTTTTTTCCCAAGGTCTTTCTGGCAGCTGTGTTGAGAATAGATAGTAGTAGAGCAAGAGCTGGTGCATAAAAACAGTTGGGAGTCACTTACTCTATCCAGGCAAGAGGTGATGGTTGGTTGGACCTTGGTGGTGGCAGTCAAGGTCATATGATAAAGTTCAATTCTGGATATACATGGAAGGTACAGCCAACAAGATTTGCTGATGGGTAAGATCTGGGGTGGGAGAAAGAGAAAAATCAAGGGTGACTCAAGATTTTTGGCCTTAGCAATAAGAATGGAGTTACCATTTAACTGAGTTGGGGAAGATCAAGAATTCCATTCTGGACACACTAAATTTGAGAAGCTTATTAGACGTACAAGTAGACATGTTGAATAGGGAACTGACTATATAGGTTTGGAGTGTAGAGGAGAAGTTGGGCTATTGGTACAGATTTGAGGCTCTTTACAGCTTAGGTGAGTCAGGTATTTGAAGTATTGAGACTGGAGGAAATCATCAAGGGGGTGGGTGTAGACAGAGAAGAATAGTTGCAGACAGGTCTAAGCCCCAGTTTTTTGATATTGGGAAGTTGAGGACTAGTCAGCAAAGGAGACTGAAGGAGAGCAGCCAGTGAGGTGACAAACAGGAGACTGGTATCCTGGAGGTGTCAAGGGGGAGGGAGAGTCAATGCTACAGATAGGTCAGTAAGATAGGACAGTTGCTTATTGGATTTAGCAATACGGAGGTCATTGGTGACCTTGATAAAGGGCAGTTTTGGTGGAAGGGAGGAACAAAAGCCTAAGCGCAAGTGAATTCAAGAGGAAAAAGAGGAGAAGAATTGGAGAAAGCTGCCACAGATAATTCTTTGAAGTGTTTCTTTTCCAAGAGGGGAAGCAGAGTAATGCAGGAGTAGTTGGGAGAAGTGAGATCAAGATGGAAGACATAACAGCATGTTTGTATGTGGACAAGAATAATTTTGGAGAGAGAAAAGTTGATGATGCAGGAGTGAGGGGAAAGTTGTTGGAAAGATGCTCTTGAGTAGGAGAAAGGGCTTAGGATCTGGCGGAGATATGGAAGGGTTGGCTTTAGACACTGACTGTTTATTTTTACAAGAGGGAAAGCTGAACTCATGGGCACTGCTGGTGAATGTAGGAAGATGCGATGGCAGCTTTTGTAAAACCTCTTCTTATTGCTTTTTGGTGACGTGTGAAGAAAAATCCTTGCTGAGAATAAGGCTGGGGAAGATGTTGGAGATTTGAGGAAAGTGAAGGCATGGAGTAGTCTTCTCAGAGAGTGGGAGAGTGAGTGGGCCAGGGGAATATGGGATATTTTAGGCCAGTGTTAAGGGGCCATTTTAGGTTGGTGGTCACAAAGTTGGCGGAAGACCAGTCAGGAAGGGTTGTGTGCCTTTCTCCAGCAATGTTTGGCTACAGAGGTGCAGCATACTTTTATCAAATAGAGAGTTGGATTTACCTAGGGTTTTGAACTTGATAGAGTCAGAGTGTTGCATTTACCTAGGGTTTTCAACTTGTCATGAGAATAAGACAAAGTGAGAAAAAGGGGAATGGAGTTAAGGTATATATGAAGAAGGGATTATAATGAGTTGGTGAGGGAAGGACACTGGGACTTGAGAACAGTGCAGAGGTGAAAGGATCGGTGGATGGATGGTCTAGGTAAAATAAAAGACTTGTTGGAATTGGGGCACCCTTGGGGATTCGTCTTAAAGTTAGGAAATTGTGGCCAGAAATTTAGATTATGGAGAGGTTGCATTTACCAGTAATGACAAGGCTTAACATATAATCATAGGTGTAAGTGGTTGGAGTAGAATAGAGAACATTCAGAGAAAAGGTTGAAAATCTATAGGGAATGTTGCTGATGGCTGTTTGTGAATTTGAGTACAAAGTAGGAGTTTTCAGGGTTTGGGAACAGGTGGGAGATGGGATCAGAGTACCCTCTACCTCTTAATCCCCAGTGCTTAGAACAGAGCCCAGCTCATAACACGTAACAGATGGAATGAATGTTATTGGAGTGACAGAATATCTAAACTGTTTTCTGTTGCTTCTGTATACATTGGTTTATTAAAGGAAATGTGACATTAGGAATACAGTCAGAGGACTCATGAGAATCAGATCTTAGTGGACTGTTATACTCCTCCTGAGAAATCCAGGCTGCCATCTGGAAGGTGTGAGCTTTTAGGCAACTGTATACACACAGCTGATTCAGCCAAAATGAGTGACTAATCCATATTTGCAACTGGATTTATATGTATTATTTTCACTTACTGTGGAATTAATTTATTGAGTAATCTAAGTAGAATAATATCATTCCTCAGAATGTTAATGCCAATCTCTGTCTCACTGTGCGTACTGTACACTTTTAACATTTTAATTACCAACTCCTCTAAAATAAGCAAGTTTCTGGCCTGGCACGGTAGCTCATGCTTGTAATCCCAGCACTTTGGGAGGCCGAGGTGGGTGGATCACATGAAGCCAGGAGTTCAAGACCAGCCTGGCCAACATGGGGAAACCTTGTCCTTACTAAAAATACAAAAATTAGCTGGGTATGGTGGCAGACACCTGTAATCCCAGCCACTTGGGAGACTGAGGCACAAGAATCACTTCAACCCGGGAGGCGGAGGTTGGAGTGAGCTGAGATCACACCACTGCACTCCAGCCTGGGAGACAGAGTGAGACTGTCTCCAAACCAATAAATACATACATATGTACATACGTACACAAGTTTATTATCGACAACTTGATTGGATATCCTTCCATGTGAATTTTCCGTGACCAGCACTACCAGGGACTATACCTGGAGCTAGCTAGATTTGGTTATTTCCCAGTGTCTACCCCTTAGTTACTGGTAGGCAGAGGAGTCACTAAACTTTGATATACACCATCAGTTTTTCCCCTTATATTCTCTTATAGAAGCATTGATAAGAAATTACATTATTATGTATAAAATTAAACCTGTAGGTCATTCAATTTCCAATAAATTATCAGTATGTACCAAAACTTTAGGGTAGAATTCTCATATTGGTTTGATCATCAGGAAGCATTTTCAAATCTTAAAATTATATTAAAAACCCAAGTGTGGATTTGCTCACTTCATTCATTTAGCAGATTTACCCATATGCTGTGGCAATGATAATGGATAGAAACAGACATGGTACATAATCTTAGGAAGCCTACAGTCTGGTAAGGGAGATACATATTAATCACACACAAAAAAAGTGAAATTAAAACTAATAAGAGTTTCAGAATAAAAGTATTTAGTGCTATTCTGGAAGGAATTGGCCTAATCATGGAGATGAGAAACCACTTTGGAAGTCAATGATGCTTCTTTGAAAAAGTCTTAACTGAGCTAAGATAAAGGAGAAGAGGAAGCATTAACCAGGAAAAAAGTATGGGGAGCATAGCATATGCCAAGATCTTGTGGAGAGAAAGAAGGCAGAGTTTGAGGAAACAAAGACCAATACAGTGTGTGGCAGGGAGTCTGGTGCAACATGAGGCTGGAAAACATAGCGCCATAGGGATTTCTGTCATTATCTCAAGAGCAATGAGAAGCCATTGAAATATTTTAAGTATGGGAATTGTGATGGATATATGTTTTCAAAATCTGTCTGGCTGCCATAGGAGGCAAGAGTAGACTGAATGCCCTTAAAAGGCCATTGTAGTAGTCCACGTAGGAGGTGTTGGTAGCTTGGATGAAGGATGGGAGAAATAGAAGTGGATGAAACTGCACAATTGTGTAAGGGGAACAATGTTAAGGCTTGATGCTGGGTTGGATAATGGGGGATGAGAGACAGGGACGCCTGCTAAGTTTCTGGCTTGCCCAACAAGATTGATGGAGGTACCATGCACTGAGCAAGAGAACTCTGGACAAGGAACCTCTTTGGAGGGGAGTTTTATTTTCATTCATTCAATTCAATATTTAATAGGCTCTTAACAAGTGCCAGGCACTGTTCTAGGATCTGGGGATTCATTAATAAGTCAAAATCCCTGCCTTCATGAAGCTTACATTTTCATTGGGAGGAATAGACAATTTTTAAAGAAAATAATTTCACATAGTAGTAAGCACTGTGAATTAAATGAAACTACAGATCTCTAAGGGATGGGTAAGACAGCTTTAGTTTGGGCCATCAGGACAGGCACCTCTAAGGAGATGACATTTTAACTGAGACCTGACTGATGAGGAAGGTGCCCATGCAGATACCTGGGGCAGAGAATGTTTTCCAGTTAGAAAGAACAGGGGCCGGGTGCAGTGGCTCACGCCTGTAATCCCAGCACTTTAGGAGGCCAAGGCAGGAGGATCACTTGAGGTCAGGAGTTCGACATCAGCCTGGCCAACATAGTGAAACCCTGTCTCTACTAAAATTACAAAAATTAGCTGGACATGGTGGCGCGTGCCTGTAGTCCCAGCTACTTGGGAGGCTGAGGCATGAGAATTACCTGAACCTGGGAGGCCGAGGTTGTAGTGAGCCGAGATCACGCCACTGCAGTCCAGCCTGGGCGACAGAGTGAGACTCTGTTTCAAAAAAAAAGAAAGAAAGAAAGAACAGGAAGTGCAAGTGTTCTTCCCTAGGGCAAGAACCCAGAGAGATTAAGAATGTGGCTGGAGCCTGGAGAGGGAAGGGGAGAGGGCAAGAAATGAGATTAGAAAGGCCAAGTAAGGATCTTAGTAGTTCGTCTTCTTATTATTTTTTTTAAGTTTAATTTTATATTCACTTTTTTTCTTTTTTCTTTTTTTTGGAAACAGGGTCTCGCTCTGTTGACCAGGCTGGAGTATAGTGGCGTGATCTTGGCTCATTGCAACCTCTGCTTTCCAGGCTCAAGCATTTCTCATGCCTCAGCCTCCCAAGTAGCTGGGACTGCAGGCACCTGCCGCCACATCTGACTAATTTTTGTGTTTTTAGTAGAGATGTGGTTTTGCCATGTTGGCCAGGCTGGTCTTGAACTCCTGGCCTCAAGTGATCCACCTGCCTTGGCCTCCCAGAATGCTGGGATTACAGGTTACAGCCACCAACATCTGGCCCATTTTTTACTTTTGGAGATAAGGTCTTGCTGTGTTGCCCAGGCCGGAGTGCAGTGGTGTGATCATTGCTCATTGTAGCCTCAACTTCCTGGGCTTAGGCAATCCTCCCACCTCAGCCTCCTGAGTAGCTGGGACCACAGATATGTGCCACCATGCCTGGCTAATTTTTGAAAAAAATTTTTTGTAGACTGGGGGTCTCACAGTGTTGTCACACTGTTCTCAAACTCCTGGGCTCAAGCAGTCCTCCCTTCTTGGCCTCCCAAAGTGGTAGGATTACAGGCTTGAGCCACTGTGCCCAGCCTGAATTTTATTTTAGATTCAGAGGGTTCATGTGCAGGTTTGTTACATTGATATATTGTATAATGCTGGGGTTTGGGCTGTATTGAACCCATCACCCAAATAGTGAACATTGTACCCAATAGGTAGGTTTTCAACCCTTGCACCCTTCCCTCTCCTCCCGCTTTTGTAGTTCCTAGTGTCTGTTTCCATCTTTATGTTGTGTGTACCTATTGTTTAGCTCCCACTTATAAATTAGAATATTTAGTATTTGACTTTATGTTTCTGTGTTAATTCACTTAGAATAATGGCCTCCAGCTGCATCCATGTTGTTGCGGTGGACATGATTTCATTCTTTTTTATGGCTGCACAGTATTCTATGGTGTGTATATGTACCACATTTTCTTTACCCAATCCACTGTTGATGGGCACCTAGGCTGATTCCATGAGTTTGCTAATGTGAATAGTGCTGGAATAAACCTGTAAGTGCAGATCTTTTTCACAGAATGATTTCCTTTGGGTAGATACCCAGTAGTGAGATTGCTGGGTTGAATGGTAGTTCTAGTTTTAGTTGTTTGAGAAATTTTCATATTGCTTTCCACAGGGGTTGCATTTCCTTTTCTCTGCAGCCTTGCCAACATCTGTTGTTTTTTGACTTTTTGATAATAACCATTCTGACTGGTGTGAGGTGATATCTCATTATGGTTTTGATTTACAACTCTCTGGTGATTAGTGATGTTGAGCATTTTTTCATGTTTGTTGGCTGCTTTGTCTTAAGAAGTGTCTGTTCATGTCCTTTGCCCACTTTTTAATGGAGTTGTTTTTTTCTTGTTAAATTCCTTATAGATTCTGGATATTAGTCCTTTGTCAGATATGTAGTTTGCACATATTTTCTCCCATTCTGTAAGATGTCTGTTTACTCTGTTGATAGTTTCTTTTGCTGTGCAAATGCTCTGTAGTTTAATTAAGTCCCAATTGCCAATTTGTTTTTGTTACATTTGTTTTTGAGTACTTAGTCATAAATTCCTTGCCTTAGCCAATGTCCAGAAGAGATTTTTCTAGGGTTTCTTCTAGGATTTTTGTACTTTGTCTTACATTTAAGTCTTTAATCCATCTTGAGTTAATTTTTATATATGGTGAGAGGTAGGGGTCCAATTTCATTCTTCTACATACGGCCAGCCAGTTTTCCCAGCACCATTTATTGAATAGGGTGTCCTTTTTCCATTGTTCATTTTTTTGGTCATCTTTGTTAAAGATCAGATAACTGTAGGTGTATAGCTTTATTTCTGAGTTCTCTTTTCTGTTCCATTAGTCTATGTGTCTGTTTGTTTACCAGTACCGTGATGTTTTGGTTACTGTAACCTTATAGTATAGTTTGAAGTCAAGTAATGTAATGCCTCCAGCCTTGTTTTTTTTTTTTTTTTCCTTAGGATTGCTTTGGGCCCTTTTTTTTTGCTTCCATATGAATTTTAGAACTGCTTTCTCTAATTCTGTGAAAAATGACATTGGTAATTTGATAGGAATTGCATTGAATCTGTAAGTTACTTTGGGACAGTGTGGCAATTTTAACAATATCGATTCTTCCAATCCATGAGCATGGAATGCTTATCCATTTGTTTATGTCATCTATAATTTCATTCTGCAATGTTTTGTAGTTCATGTGGAGATGAACTCAAGGAGATAACCTCCTTGGTTAGCTGTGTTCCTAGGTACTTTATTTTTGGGGGGCCATTGTAGCAGGACTGTATCCTTGATTTTGTTCTCAGCTTGAATTATTGGTGTGTAGAAATGCTACTGATTTTTGCACGTTAATTTTTGTATCCTGAAACTTTACTGAAGTCATTTATCAGGTCTTTTGGAGGGATTGTTAGGGTTTTTTTAGGTTTAGAATCATATCGTGAGTGAACAGAGATAATTTGACTTCCTCTTTTTCTATTTAGATGCCTTTTGTTTCTTTTTATTGCCCGATTGCTCTGGGTAGGACTTTCAGTACTATGTTGAATAGAGGTGGTGAGAGTGGGCATCCTTGTCTTGTTCTTAGGGGGGATGCTTCCAGCTTTTGCCTATTTAGTATGATACTGGCTGTGGGTTTGTCATAGATGGCTCTTATTATTTTGAGAGGTATGTTCCTTCATTGCCTAGTTTGTTGAGGATTTTTATCATGAAGAGATATTGGACTTTGTCAAATGCTTTTTCCACATGTATTGAGATGATCATATGGTTTTTGTTTTTAATTCTGTTTATGTGCTAAAACTATTCCCCAAAATCAAGGAGAAAGGATTTCTTCTTAACACATTCTATGAAACCAGTATCATCTTGATAACAAAATCTGGCAAGGCCACAACAACAACAAAAAAAGAAAACTGTAGACCAATATTCCTGATGAACGTAGACACAAAAATCCTCAACAAAATCCAATCAAACTGAATCCAGCAGCACATCAAAAAGATAATTCATCACTGTCAAGTGGGGTTTATTCTCTTGGATGTTACGCTAATGTCACTGGGAAACCTCTGGAATATCAGAAGCAACAAAGCAAATAGGATATGCTTCACAGGGTAAATCCAATCACTGTGGCTCCTCAGTGGAGAACTGCTGTACACAGGGCTGAGTACAGCCATGAGACCTATTGGCCTTTTGAGGCTTTAGGCTCAAAAACAGATCACAGAATCAGTTATGTTAAACCTGGGAACCCCATGTCTTTTATTTTACAGGTTTCTTTCAGGTATTTTCAGCAATCGTAAAACCAATTTGACAAAGATCACAAATTTTGTTCATATATATAGAAAAAGGAAAAAAAAAAAAAAGAACAATTTCTCTTTGGAATTATTTGTATTGTCCTAAGTGATACTTGTTTGAAAAAGAAAGCAAGTGGAAGGTTTGTGGTTTTATCCTAGATACTG
Source organism: Theropithecus gelada (assembly GCF_003255815.1). Classification (NCBI taxonomy): domain Eukaryota; kingdom Metazoa; phylum Chordata; class Mammalia; order Primates; family Cercopithecidae; genus Theropithecus; species Theropithecus gelada. The sequence goes on along the minus strand of NC_037679.1, from coordinate 27,304,648 downwards.
ATTTGAAATATGTTTATTAGTTGAGACCAGCAGCCCTAGGCCACTTTGAAGCAATAAGCTCTACAATCACAGACAATGATATCTAAGTTTAGAAAGCAATGTTTTGAATGTTACATTGATAGAATCAAAGATAATAAGTGAAGGCAACAATTACAAGAAATAATCAGGAAAGTTTGGAACTGTATTTGATTTTACTGGTTTGCCTTCTTTTGCTTTTAATTTAATTTAAATTTTTTTTTTTTTTTTTTTTTTTTAATAAATAGAGATGGGGTCTTGCTATGTTAACCAGGCTTGTCTTAAACTCCTGGCCTAAAGTGATCCTCCCATCTCGGCCTCCCAAAGTGCTAGGATTACAGGCATGAGCCACTGCATCTGGACTATTTTTATTTTTATTTTTTGAGACAGTCTCTCTCTGTTTAATACAGTGATGCGATCATGGCTCACTGCAATCTCTGCTTCCCCAGCTCAAGCAATTCTTGTGCCTCAGCCACCCAAGTATCTGGGATTACAGGTGTGCGCCACCACACCTGGATAATTTTTGTATTCTTAGTAGAGATGGGTTTCACCCTGTTGGCCAGGCTGATCTTGAACTCCTGGCCTGAAATGATCCTCCCACCTTGGCCTCCCAAATTGCTAGGATTACAGGTGTGAGCCATTGTGTCCAGCTAGCTGCCTTTTTTAAAAAAGTAAAATTGTTAGTGACTTTTAGGACAGTGATACATAGTCATTGTGGAAAACAGCAAATACTGACCAAACTAAAAAAGTAGGTAAGTATCTCAATGTACTGTTCAGGGACATCCACTGTTAAATTTTTGAGGTATTTAGGTATATATGTGTTAGAATATTTGGTTATTTATTTATCATACTGTAGAAAGGTTTTATAATCTATTTTTAGTGCTGTTGTGAACATATTTTCACATCATGAAATGCTCATAATCTTATTTTTATGGAGATGTGCAATCTATAGTTACACCATAGTTTTTAAAAACCGGATGCTTAATAAAATCTAATTTTTATTCAGATTTCTATTGTTATTTCTTAATCTGTTTGAAGAAATACTGTAAAGAAATCCATCCATAGCTACATTTTTCTTTATATTATTTTGTGTTTGTGACTACTCCCCAAGTATTATTGTGTAGTCAAAGAACACAAAATTGTAAGGCTTCTGCTGTTTTGCCAGTCCCCCCAGAAAGATTGTACTCCCAGTAGCAGTCTATGAGATTGCCAATTTCTCTACATCCTTGTCAGCTTTGGTATCATTGTTCTTTTAAAAATTAATTTTTGAAATTTGGTACGTGAAAAATTAATATCTCAATGCTTTCATTTCATAGTTGATATTTAGTAAGGTAGAATACGTTTGCTGTTTGTGATTTGTGTGTACAGTATATGAATTGCTTATTCATACCCTTTTTCTACTTTTAATTGGGTTTATATTTTTCTTACTGCTTTTAAGGAAATACTTATGTAGCAATGATAATTCATTGTCAATCATAAAAGCTGTATATTTTTCCAAGTTCTGCGTTTTTCTTTTAATTTATAAAACGTCTACGTATTTTGTTTATATAGCCAAGTCTGTTCGTCTGTATCATATTTTCCCCATATAGAGGTTGCATAAATTCTCTCATATTTTTCCTTCTGCATTTTGGTTATATTTTTTTGCATTTAAATGTTTGGCTTATTTATTTACATATCTACACATAGGCATCTTTTTTTTTTTTTTCTTTTTTGTCGTTTAGAAAGAAAGTCGCGCTGTATCCCTACTGACTTCTCCAGCTGCTGGTATAAAAACAGTTGATCCTCTGCCTTTGCGGGAAGATTCTGAAGACAATATCCCCAGATTTACTGAGGCAACTCTTCCAGTTTCAAAAATTCCAGAATACCCAACAAATCCCCCTGGACAGTCGCCTTCTCCACCGCATATTCCATCCTACTGGCATCCCTCTCGTCGAATTCAGGGCTCTCTTAGAGATCCAGAGTTTCAGCACAATGGTAATTATTTTGGTTTCAATTTTTTGTCTTTTAAAATAAAATGTTATACTGATAGGTACAAAGGCTAAGAATGCACTTTATATTAATAAATCAGTTATTTAGTATTTTTGGTTAATGTATTAATAAGATTTCTTTAAAAAGGAAAAATCCCTCTTTGGGACCAATTGTGCTGCACCTAAGTTCACTTTTTGCTGTTGTATATGCGTGAGATATCTCTCAAGTTCTTATTCATACACAGAGGGAATCCACTAGATAGATGCCAGTAGCACCTCTTCTCTGGATGTGACAACCAAAAATGTCTCCAGACATTGCCAAATGTTGCCTGGGTGTAGAATTCACGGTCAGAAATGACTTTCCTTCAGTTTTAGTAGGCATTGCTCAGCTCTTTTCTAGCTGTCATCGTTAATGTTAAGAAGTCAGATGCTGCTTTTATTCCAGATCTTCTATATGTGGTGTTTTCTTTCTGGCAGCTTTTGAGATCTTCTCTTCATATCTAATGTTCTGAAATTTTAGGATGTGCCTCTGAGAGAGTATTTTTTTAAAATCATTTTTCTGGTACTCCATAGACCTTTCAATCTGGAAAATTCTTACTTCTGGAACATTTTCTTGAATTATCAGTCAAAAATTTCCTCTCCTGGCCAGACACAGTGGCTAACATTTGTAATCCCAGCACTTTGGGAAGCCAAGGCAGGCGGATCACTTGAGGCCAGGAATTTGAGACCAGCCTGGGCCACATGATGAAACCCTGTCTCTACTACAAAAAAATTAGCTGGGTGTGATGGTGCATGCCTGTAATTCCAGCTCCTTGGGAGGCTGAGGCATGAGAATTGCTTAAGTCTGGGAGGCAAAAAAAAAAAAAATTCTTTCCTTTCTCTGTTTCCTCTTTCTAGGGCTCCTATTCAGATATTGGACATGATTTTATTTTTTATCTTACCTCTCCTATTTTCCATCTCTGTCTTTAAATTTGAAAGGTTATTAATTTTTATCTTCTATCTTTTCTGCTTTAAAAAATTTTTATTTCAATTGCTTTTGGGGTACAGGTAGTTTTGGTTACATGGATGTATTCTGTAGTGGTGAATTCTGGATTTTAATGGAACTGTTACTCAAGCAGTGTACACTGTACCCAATATGTAGACTTTTATCCCTCCCCCCACCCCAAGTCCCCACAGTCTGTTATATCACTTTCTATGTCTTTGTGTCCTTATAGCTTAGCTCCCACTTATAAGTGAGAACATGCAGTATTTAGTTTTTCATTCCTGAGTTACTTCATTTAGAATAATGACCTCCACCTCCATCTTAATTGCTGCAAAAGACATTATTCCATTCCTTTTAATGGTGGATTAGTATTTCATGGTGTTTGTTCCTGTTTCTCTAGTTCCTTGAGGTGTGATACTAGGTTGTCAGTTTGTGCTCTTTCAGACTTTTTAAGGTAGGCATTTAATGCTATAAACTTTTCACTTAGCATTGCTTTTGCTGTATCCCAGAGATTTTGATAACTTGTGTCACTGTTATTCATTTCAAGAATTTTTGAATTTCCATCTTGATTTCATTGTTAACCCCCAAATCATTCAAGAGCAGATTATTTAATTTCCATGTATTTGTATAGTTTTGAGGGTTCCTTTTGGAGTTGATTTCTAGTTTCATTCCACTATGGTCTGAGAAGATAGTTGGTATGATTTTTCTTAAATTTATTGAGACTTGTTTTGTGGCCTGTCATGTGGTCTATTTTGGAAAATGTTCCATGTGAAACGATGAGAAGAATGTATATTCTACAATTGTTGGGTAGAATGTTTTGTAAATATCTGTTAAGTCCATTTGTTCTACACTATTGTTTAAGTCCATTGTTTCTTTGTTGACTTTCTGTCTTAATGATCTGTCTAGTGCTGTCAGTGGAGTATTGAAGTCCCTCTCTATTATTATGTTGCTGTCTACTTCATTTCTTAGGTCTAGTAGTAATTGTTTTATGAATGTGGGAACTTCAGTGTTAGTTGCATATAAATTTAGGACTGACTGTAATATCTTCTTATAGGATTGACCTTTTTATCGTTATATGATGACCTTTGTCTTTTTTTAGATAGTTGTTGCTTTAAAGTCTGTTTTGCCTGATATAAGACTCCTGCTTGCTTTTGGTTTCCATTTGCATGGAATATCTTTTCCTACCCCTTTACCTTGAGTTTATATGAATCTTTGTGCGTTAGATATTTGGTTTGTGGTTTTTAATCCATTCTGCCATTCCATATCTTTTAAGTGGAGCATTTAGGCCATTTACGTTCATGTTAATACTGAGATGTGAGGTACTGTTCTATTCACTATGTTAGTTGTTACTTAGATACTTTGTTTTTTCCGTTGTATTGTTTTATAGGCCCTGTGAGTTTTAAGCTTTCAGGAGGTTCTGTTTTGTTGCATGTCAAGCTTTTGTTTCAAAATTTAGAACTCCTGCTTAGCATTTCTTGTAGTGCTGGTCTGGTAGTGACAAATTCCTCAGCATTTGTTTGTCTGAAAAATACTTTATTTCTCCTTCATTTATGAAACTTAGTTTTGCTAAACTAACAAAATTCTTGACTGATAGGTATTCTGTTTAAGGAGGCTAAAGATAGGACCCCAATGCCTTCTGCCTTGTAAGGTTTCTGCTGAGAAGTCTGTTGTTAGTCTGATAGTTTTTCTTTTGTAAGTTGCCTGATGCTTTTTGCCTCACAACTGTTAGAATTCTTTCCTTCATGTTGACTTTAGATAACCTGATAAATATGTCCCCTTGGTGGTGATCTTTTTGCAGTGAAGTTCCTGAGAGTTCATTGAGCTTCTTGTATTTGGATATTTAAATCTCTAGCAAGACCAGGGAAGTTGTCCTCAATTATTCTCTCAAATGAATTTTCCAAACTTTTAGCCTTTTCTTCTCCCTCAGTATCACCATTTATTCTTAAGTTTGGTTGTTTACATAATCCCATATTTCTTGGAGACTTTGTTCATTTCATTTGATTCTTTTTTCTTTATTTTTGTTTGATTGGGTTAATTTGAAAGCCCTGTCTTTGAGCTCTGAAATTATTTTTTCTGCTTTTTTTCCCCCTTGGACCTGGCATGTAGCTATCTTCTACTTGTTCTAGTCTATTTTTGAAACTTTCCACTGCATTTTGTATTTCTCTAAGTGTGTTTTTTATTTTCAGATGTTCTGATTGGGTTTTCTTTATGATATCTCTCTGGAAAATTTTTCATTCATATCCTGACTTTTTAAAAATTTATTTATGTTGGTTTTCACCTTTCTCTGGTAGCTCCGTGGGTAGCTTAATAATCAGCCTTCTGAATTTGTTATCTGGTATTTCAAAGATTTCATCTTGGTTTGAATCAATTACTGGAGAGCGAGTGTGATCTTTTGAGGGTACTACAGAACCCTGTTTTGTCATATTACTAGAATTATTTTCTGGTTCCTTTTTTGGGTGCACTATTCTAATTGTCCTCAAATTTATTTTTTATTTGGCTATGTGTGTTTTTTAAAAAAATTTTTCCCCTCTTAAGAATGTGACTTTAATGATTATAATTTGTTATAGTTTAATTTGGTTCTTGGTGCTTTTACGGGTGAAGAGTCTTTATAAGTTCTTTGGTTATAGAGAGTCTTTGTATGATGGCTTCCTCAGATGCTGGTTGTAGTAGCTGTGTACTCAATGTGTGGGCAAGTTCACTGTCTCCTGTGGGGCTGGAATGGCAGAGATCTCTTGAAGCTTATCTCATTCCCCTGTGGTTTGTACTTCTTTATTTATTTAATTTTTCTCCAGTATTTTCTTTACTGAGTTGATAGTTCAGGCTTCAGGCCATTAGGGGAGGTGTCCCTGGGTAGGAACTTATTGTAGCTAAGGCAGGTGGGTGAATGCAATACCCACTGGTGGGCACAGGTCCCAGCCTTGACGAAGGTGGCTGGTGGAGCACTCAGATGCAAGGAGGTCTTATCAGGGTGAAGGGTGAGAGCCACCTCAGCTTCCCTGCCAGGCCAGCAGGAAAGCTATCCACCTCGTAGCCTCACTCATGTCCCAGTGTCCCAGCTATTCAGATCAGACAGGCACCTCTTTTTGTCTGTAGGAATGTTGATGTTCCAAGTGGATAGGAATTGTGACTCTGCCTCTCATGCAAACCTGCATCTGGGGAGTGCTTCTCCTATAGGCGAGCAGTCACCCTAAAGTGTTCCAGGAAGGCTGTCTATAGGCACACCCAATACCGAGTCCTGTGGGAGAAGCCCCAGCTGTGTCTGCAGTGGTGGGCAAGGGGAAAGAAGACCCCTTCTCCAAGACCCTTCATGAGCACTAAGGCTGCCTGACTGTTGGGGTGATGGGGTAGACTCCCTACTGAGCCTAGCAGTATAGTTGTGTCTCTGCTGAAAGAAACTTCCCACCAGTGGAAAGATCTGGAACTCCTGAGATTCCTTGGTTGTAGATAGGCTTAGGGTGCTGGCTTTCTTGCATGTTGGTTATAATAGTGGTGAACTTGTCATGTAGACAGATTCAGGACCACTGGTTAGCTAGGGTGTTGCAGGCAGTGGTGATAGCTGAGGTCAGGCCCTGGTTTTCTCCATTCTGGGCACAGCATTATTCTACCTAGAGATGGTATAATGGACTGTGTCAGTTGGCCTCTAAACAGGAGGTGCTGCTTGCGAAAGAGCACCAGCTGCAGTAGTAGCAGTGGTATTTGAGCTTGCCTTATGTTGCCCAGGGTAGGTATTCTGGCTTCTCACACCTGGGCAGGGTTATAAAACTCCCCAAAGTTTATGTCCTTTGTGTTAAGCTGTGGAGGGGTACAGCCAGGCAGGGGATGGGTTAACTGGGTCTGCTCTTTGACTCTCCACGTGCCATCTGTTAGTTTTTTAAAAAGATTTTTACTTTTTTTAATTTCTAAGAATTTTTTAAACATTGCATATTCCTTTTATACAGCATCCCATTCTTATTTCATGAATGGAATGTTTTGTCTCTTTGAAGAGGTAAATGATATATATAATGCTTGTTTTGACTATAGTACCCCTGCCCACAGTTGAACCTGGTATCCTTCAGTCAAAGTAGCTCTGGTAAACTTTTAGAGACGAATCTTCCATGTGTCTTTTGGGAAAGAGGGAACTACCCAGCTGTGCAAGTTTAAAGGAGGACCTAGCATATTAACTATTTTTGTAAAAGGATTTTTAGTCAGTTTCATAGTTCAGTCTTCCCTTCACTCCAACTTTCAGTGGTACTCAATACTCCTAAACGCAGAGCCATCGGGGAACAAGTTGGTTGTTTCTTGGTTTCACTCTTCTGCTGGCTTAAAATTCCACTTACTTGGGTATAGTTAGACATACACTCACTGCCCTTCCATTTGCTTTCCGTGTTCCAAAAAGTTTCTTGGTGTCTTATTTGCTCCCATTCTCTTTGTCCTATGAGTTTGTTGTTCTTGTAAATGTGTGTATTTAATTTACCATCTCTAATCAGAAGCCTACTACATTTCTTTTAAGTTAGAATAGATCAATATTATCATTGGAAAGAATATTAGGAAGTTATCCATAGTTTGTTTACATGCTTGCTAAGTGCATTATGAATTATGAATGGCCCTTTTATGGTAATTTCTTCAACCTTTACTCACATGTAGGTTTGAAAATTAATAAAATTTCTGACAGCCTACTTTTGCTAACAGTGTAGAATATAATTGAGATAAGCTGTTCAGTGGCTTTTGAAGGATAATTTCTTCTGCCTTTTTTTTTAAGTGGGAAAAGCAAGGATGAACAATTCGCAGTTACCTCAGCATGAAGCCTTTAATGATGAAGGTATTTCAATAGTCACATAACATAAAAGTTTGAGTTCTAGTCTGTGATACAGCTTATGAAGTACTTCCACAGATTTTTCCTTAGATCCTTGAAACCCTGTGCGGGGGAGGGGGTGAAATTACTCCCATTTACAAATGAATAAGCTGAGAGTAAACTGGTAAAATATTGTTCTAGGGCAAACATAATAAGAGATTGTGCCCAGCGTCACAGCTGAGGTCAGTGTTCTTTCTCTTTTTCCACCTTGTCTAGCTGGGGGCTCAGGAATTTGGCGTAGCATTACATCTATCTTTTAAAAAAATGCCTTGGGAGGCCGAGGCGGGTAGATCACGAGGTGAGGAGATCAAGACCATCCTGGCTAACATGGTGAAACCCTGTCTCTACCAAAAAATACAAAAAAATTAGCCGGGCGTGGTGGCGGGCGCCTGTAGTCCCAGCTACTTGGGAGGCTGAGGCAGGAGAATGGTGTGAACCCAGGAGGCGGAGCTTGCGTTGAGCCGAGATCGCGCCCTGCACTCCAGCCTGGGCGACAGAGCAAGACTCCATCTCAAAAAAAAAAAGCTTATATATTTTTGTCAATTTTCAATGGTCAAACAAATACATGATTAGAGAAAATTGACATTTTTCTTCTTTGTAGTTTTGTTTTGTTTTTTTTTTTGAGACAGAGTCTCGCTCTGTCGCCAGGCTGGAGTGCGTGGCGCGATCTCGGCTCACTCCGCCTCCCAGGTTCAAGCAATTCTCCTGCCTTAGCCTTCCCAAGTAGCTGGGATTACAGGCACCTGTCACCACACGCGGCTAATTTCTGTATTTTTACTAGAGATGGGATTTCACCATGTTGGCCAGGATGGTCTCAAACTCCTGACCTTGTGATCGCCTGCCTTGGCCTCCCAAAGTGCTGGGATTACAGACATGAGCCACCACGCTTGGCCTTTTGTAGTTTTTATTCTGACATTTATTTGCTTATAATAGTGGCAGGAGGAACTTGAATTCAATATGAATAATTGAATCACGATTTTAATTCTTCCTAAGTAGTATGGAATTATTGAACTTATAAATTTTGAATTGGAAGTAAATTTAAATTTCATACTCTGTATCATATATTAAAGACTTTGCGTTTAGCAGGTTTAGGACTTTTTGTTATAATTCATTGTGCTAGAAATCAAGTTGTATGTTTTGAAATGCAAATGTCTGGCAACTTTGAATCCAGTCCTGTTTTCTTTCTAATGGAAGAATAGTGTCTATATATAACCTTATAAAACTCTTGCTTACTCAGAATGAGGAATTTCAGTACTAATGAAGGGTAGCATATTAAAGTGAAACATTATTTCTACATTTAGTGAGATTATTTTAGAAATGTGATGTAAATACCATGTTAAAGTATGGCATTTTGTTTTTAAAAAGTTTAGAAAAACTTTTTGCTCTGAATAGCTGTGCTTTTTAAAGTAGGATAAAACGATATTATGATGAATTATTTTCAAGTAATACTGAAATCATAGGCCATGTGCTTTGTTAATGACAGGATTTCAGGAAGGAAAAAAATTTAACGTTAAATTTTAACATTAAAAGGTTTGATTTCTATTCATGATAAACCTGTAAAACTACTGTCAGGTATCATGAGAATATTAATATCTTACATTTCAGTAGATTGCTTTTTTTTTTCCTGACTGACTTGACATTGATACACAGTTTGATGCTTTTAGTTTTCTGTTATATAAAACATAATATTTATTTAATAGATATTTTTGACACTGAATATAATCTTGGGATTTTTTCATTGCAGATGAGGACAGATTGTCTGAGATTTCTGCTCGCTCTGCAGCTTCTAGTCTCCGGGCTTTTCAGACTCTGGCACGAGCTAAGAAAAGGAAGGAGGATTTCTGGGGTAAAACATAAACCTAGTTGAGTTGCCTTTATCTAAGGAAACATTGGCATAATTTTTCTTTATTGCTTACTGTGTTAAAACTTTTGAGTGTTTGAAATTTTTCCTAACATTTTCTAGTTTGAAATATTTAATTTCCAATAGAACGGTTTACTTGGAAATTTTTAACATAGGCTTATACAAATTTAACTTTTAATGAATTCTTTTTGCATCTATCCCAGAGTACAAAGACATAGATTATTGAATTCTTTACATGTTGTAACTTTTGTAATAGGTGTCATGGATAGATTTTTACCTATCCAGAGAATATTCTAAAAAGATAAACAAAGTGAAGTAAAAGTTAAGATCCCAGTGTGAAGTATGTATTTCCCTAAGATTTGATATATATATCTTTATAATTGATGATGTTGTAAAATGAATTTGTTGTTCCTTTAACCTTTGCTGTAGTGTTTCTTTTTATTTTAGTTCCTTCTATACGTGTTTGCAGTGTTAAGATAATTGTACTTTGAAAACACCAGCTGTATATATTTTTGTTATGTAACAAAGTTGGCTGAAAGATATGTATATTTTTGATCTTTGAGTGTATTCTATTTGTGTAAGGACTTTGGCTTACATTTGAATAATGTCTAGATTTTGAAAAGTTACCTGTATAATGGAGAATTAAAACTCGGTAGACATTTTGAAATAAAAATTGATCAAGTGTGTTTGGCTTCTCCAGAAAGTTATTACATGGAACAAATAATTATCTTTTAGAAGAATTCTACTCATAACAGGTTAATGAAAAGATACACTTGTTTTGCAGCTGTCAGAATGGAATGGAGCCAAGTCTATGATATTTTCACACAAATGCAGGACAGAGAATTTCCAAGGCAGACTCATTTACAGAAATTTAACACAAAACTTTTTTACTGTATTTCTTCACTCACAGGACATGTTCTGTTGTCATACTGTTTATCTTGCAAATCATGGTAAATTTAAGTTTCTAAAAATACGGATTTTACAACTACGTTACGTAAAATCTTTACATAATACATAGAAAGTACTGAAGCTAAAATATACAGAATATTCATGCTTATTGATTAGAAAACAAGTGAACAATCTGTTCTAAAGTGATAATTTGGTCAAAAGTGCATTTGCAAATCATTGGTGCACAATAAGTTTGTTAAAGATCCTACATTATCATGAGGTTTTAAAGAACTGTAGGTGTACAAATATTTGCCTATCGTCCACTGACCTTTAAACTAGTTTGTTCATTAAAGGCTACTAAGGCATTAAATATGAAAATAAAAGTTTGAAATTAGAGTATAACTGGACTTTAGAACACAAATTGGCTTCTATACATATGTGCACTGAGGCATGTTAATTGTAAAATAGGTTTGGAACTTATCTCTCTAGACAATAGATACATCATTGTCCTCTTCCTCAAAGGTTGATTAGTCTAGTTGGTTAGGACAGAGTTTTCAATGGCTGACCACTGATGTATGGTAAAGAAGTTCGAAATTAGAGCTAGCTTGCAGGGGATTTTACATAACTCAAGTCTATTTTATCTAAGCTATAGACGTAAAATCTGGGTACACCCATTAGAGTGATCAAACCACATGAACTTGATCTATCAGGTGTTAGATGGATTAGGATATAGTTCTCATGGGGACAAGGTCATGACCCCAGTCTCCATGCAACAATTTAGCTCTGCAGTTATTGATTGCTTCTGTTAAAAACCCTATTCAGTGGCCCAGGGGAGAGAACAGTGTTGAGGGCCCAGTAGAGTTTTATTGCTCACACTAAGGGCAACTCAGAAGACATGCATTTGAGTTGGTGAGTAGTCTTTGTTACATGATAACTGCCTCTTGAGATTTGCTAGTATTCAGGAGCTGGGATTGCTAATTCAAATTTTTATTAGTTTTATTAAGGCATACTTTATAATAAACTGCAATTGTTAAAAATTAGAGCTTAATGAGTTTGAATAGATGTACACATCTGTGAAACTAACACCACAATCATGATACATTATATTTCCATCACCCCAAAAGTTTCTTCATGTTCTTTTGCAGTCAGTCTGTCCTTCCACCCCTGGTCCCCAAGGCAACCAATAATCTGCTTTCCGTTGGTATAAATTAGTTTACAGGAATTTTATATAAATGGAGCCATCCTTTATGCCTGACTTTTATTCAGCATAGTATTTTTGAGAGTCATCCATGTTTTGGTGTGCATGTTGCCTCTTAATTTATTCACTTGCTGGTGGACTTTGGGGTTGTTTTCAGTTTGGGATTGTAATGAATAAAACTGCTATCAGTATTGGTGTGCAAATCTTTGTGTAGATATGTACTTTTATTTCTCTGCAGAATATCCAGGTAATTCAATTTTTATTCACCTTGAATATAACTGCTGCTTTGAGTATACAGTATATACCCAAATAAATATAAACTGGTAGCTTGAGCTTTTTGTCTAAATTAATCTCACAAGCCACACTGGGGAGCCAACCACAGAACTGCAATGGGAAGTTTTTCTAAAGTGCATACACCTACCTGCTCTTTTCCCTGCGCCTCCCGGTCTTCACCCCAGGTGTTGAGATTCTCAGTGTATCCATGTTTGAGAGCCCTTGTAAAAATGCACCAAAACACATACATGGGAGGTTTCGCACGTTAACTTCTGGTCTCATCTCTAGATCCCCATGGAATTCTGAACTTCAAGTTAACCCTTGAAGGATGGTTTTGACGATTAAGGATAAATAACATGAGAAATATGCTTGGTACATAGGAGGAAATGTTGCCAAGAGATTTAGTATAAATATCCTCATTTTACAGATGGGAAAACAGACTTAGCTGAAATAACTGGCCCAAGATCTCAAGGCTGGTGAATTAAATCTAGGTCTCCTTACTCGAAATCCACCCACACTAACTCCTTTGAAGTGTGTATGCTAAAATTGCAAGTCCCTCTGTGATTCAATTCTCTCTCTGGTTGATTCATTTGTGAGTTAATTTTCCACTTTGCCTTCTTGGAAGATAAATGTCTACCTTTTCTAGTCAGGAAAGAGAGTATGTGAGCATTGAATTTTTGTACAAATGGATTCAACCAGAGTGAAAGCAAATTAATATTCAAAACAAGCTTGTTCTTATGTAGAGCAGCGGTGAGGTTGGCTACTTAGGGAGCTCAAGGATGGATTATATATTTTTGTTATAATTGTGCATGCACATATCAGACATCCAGAAAATATCCTGACTTCTAGAAGTTACCAAAGGAACAAATAATGTAAAGTGGTAGATGATCCCAGAATTATTTCTGTTTGGTTTTGGAATATGTTTTTGGTACTTTTACATCTGATGGTGGTAGTCATGTTAGGGTGCTCAGAGCCCAGTCTGTCAGACCACCATCACTCAGTTTCCCAAGGTGATTCTGCTGACAGAGACTACTCCAGGCCAAACAACAGTCTGTGTCATTGGACTAGCTAGGGTTGTGCACCAATGGGTCTGGTCACACGGGGTCTCTGAGAAGCCAACTTGCCCCATGAGCTTAACTCATGGACTAAAAGCAGGCTACTGATCTCTTCAGCTCCGTGCTGATGAACTTTCTTGCTAATGTTGACTCTGCAATCTAACCATATGTGTCTTTCTACCATGGCAAGTGGAGGCACAGAAAGACCCAGCCCTTTGCTCTCAGGCTTAGAGCCAAGCTTCTTTAAATCCTATGTCATGTTTCATTCCCACCCTACAGCTCTCATACAGGAGGCAGCTCCCCATCCTGCGACTCCTGCCACGTGGCAGGTAAGAGCAAAGGAACAGTCATCTTAAAGATGGCATCCATTTCTCTTCTACGAAGTGCTCTACCTGCTAGTCTCCATCCGTGGTTTCATTCTGCCCTATATCCATATAAAGCATATCTGGAAATTGAGAAATGAGGACTTGGGGGACACTAAGCCACCTTTGGAAATCAGAGCATGAGGCCAACAGGTAGGGTAATGTTTGGAAAGTTTACACCAATTCAAACCACATAACGGACAATTTAGATAATGCTGGGAAATTGTTCAGTTTCTCCCCTTTACAGTCTACATGCCAGTATTATGCTGGAGCTGACTCATGGCCAATCATTAAATATTCAAGAACGTTGTGAGCAAGTTGTTAAAGTTATCACTAGTTTGAAATTGGCCATGGTGGGAGCATTTACACCACTGAAATCAACCGATGCCGTGAATTAGGGCTTCTCCCATTTACTGCGAGGTGGTTTACAAGCCCACCACTAGTTACTACCTTAGTCTCTTCTATTCTTTCCATATCACTTGCCTGACAGAGAAAACAATCTACTTCAGAAAAACAGCTCAAGATAAACGGCTTTAATATTTATTATACCACTTACACATTCCTTGGCTTATAAAAATGGTTTGGTTTAGTTTCTTTCCTTGGCTGAAGTCCATCTAGAAAATAAAAACGAGCCACAAATAACAATAGACTTACAGAGGGAGACTATGCAGAGACGGCCTAGGAATCTATATGTGTCATCTTCCAGACGATTCTCATAGGTAGTTTGGGAACAACTGGCTTTGGGGTTGTAGTAGCCTATGTTCTAATCCTAACTCCACCTTGAGCAAGCCAATTGAATTTTGAGCTTGTATTCCTCATCTTGCAGATGGGGATAACTCACCAATTTAGTTTTCAGATTAAATGGCATAAGGTCTGTAAAGTTTTCATATATGCTATTTAAACGTTACTTCAAAATGTTTAGTTTTATTATGTTGGCAAATTTTCATTAAAACAACAAGAAAAAAAGCCTTGTTTTAGAGAGGCTAAGGTTAAATCTAACAAGCAGGTGACAGGGTACCCTGAAATCGTGGCCTCTCATCACAGACCTATCAGTTGTGACCTACATTCAGCTTACCCAGAGGCAGTTTCAGGTAGGGGTGCTGAAATGATTTGTCTATTTCCGTTATGTGGTAAAGCGAAAAAAGTCTGACTACAGTATTGTGACTCAGCGACTCTAGAAGGTGGAACTAATTACCTGATATTTGCAGACGATATTAGCGTAACCATGAATTGGAGATGTTATCAGGTTTGAGTCAGGAAATGCAGAGATAAAGTACCCACGATGATTACTGATGAAAGGAAAGATAGTCAAGGTTGGTTGCTGAATGAATGCGTGCCCAATATCAAAGATTTCCTACATTTGCTGCCAGTTTTTTTTGAATAAGATGAATTAAATAAAACTCAGTTTTGTAATTTTAAGAAGAAAATATAAACTAACCCAAATGCCACACATTATGGGAAGATGTAGGCGCTTTACACTCATAACTTCAACAATAGTCAGTTTGGGCATCCCAGGAAAATTTTGCCCACAGTGAATACCTTAGTATTCAGGTTCCTGTCAAAAAATCATTCAGGTCAAAACAGTTAAGGTTCTGGGGAAACCGAAAGAAAATTGAAAATAGGTTGTATGGCAATACTAAATTTTGGTTCCACAAGGAACGAGTAATATTATAAAATTTAACTTGTAATTTTGCAAAGATGAAACATCCGAAGTGCTTTACTAATTTGAAAACATATACCTGGCACTAACAAATACCCTAGCATGATCATTTAAATCAATTACTGGCCAGATGTGGTGGCTCACACCTGTAATCCCAGCACTTTGGGAGGCCTAGGTGGGTGGATCACGAGATCAGGAGTTCGAGACCAGCCTGGCCAACATGATGAAACCCCATCTCTACTAAACATACAAAAATTAGCTGGGTGTGGTGGTGGGGACCTGTAATCCCAGCTACTCGAGAGGCTGAGGCAGGAGAATTGTTTGAACCTGGGAGGCGGAGGTTGCAGTGAGCCGAGATAGCACCACTGTACTCCAGCCTGGGCGACAGGGCAAGACTCCATCTCAAAAATAAATAAGTAAGTAAGTAAATAATAAATAAAATAGATAAATTACCATGAATCGTTGTTGCCAAGACTTTAAAAACATTATGGATCAATACACTAAACATGTCAGTTTCTTTTGTCAGAATCAAAATGTGGGGACCCAAAAAATTGTATTCAATTTATTTTAATAATTGAAGACATATAAAAATACAGAATAGTAGAGACATAGATCAATATATATAGTTCTTCAGTCACTACTTAATAAAAATAAAACTTGGAAATGGTGAATATTTTTTATTAGAGAGTCTTCTAGAAAAATAACTGATGACCCTCCTTATTATACAGATTTAGTGGTTATTTTCATTCACTAATTAAAACTGCCTGCAAAAATTCCAGACATTTTCTGCTATGTACAACACATTAATCTTAGTATCTAAGTAGAAATCTGTTTAATCTTAAAAAGTCACAGTCACAAATTACAAAATAATTTACTAGACAACCAGTTTTTTCTTTTTTATTTAATTCCATATAAGGAGAAGGATTAGCTTCTATTGATACTTCAGGAAATTTTAGATTTTCTGTGACAAGTAATTTCCATTTCCTCTTCTCTCTGAACAACAGCATAGCCAGCGAGTCTTACTTTTTCCCATGCTAGCTTCCCTTCGGTAAACTCTATTTCCTAGTTGCTAATAAAAAAAAAAGCCCATCTAAGCCACAGTAAAATATATGAGTTGTGTGGCTTCCGTGTGTGCATGAGTACATGTTCCCATGTGTGTTAATGACAACACCAACACACTACCATTGTGTCATTTACCGCTGTTCCTTTGTGTGCACTAAAAGATAAAAACGTAACGAATTTTTCCTTCTGCCAAACCAACCTGCTTTAAAGAATATTTGCCTTGTCTTTGCCCTTCCGGTTTTCCATAACAAGCATGGCGCACATTCCCTTTTGTGTCTAAGGCACTGGTTACTTTAGGACTCCAGAATTCACCTTTTCCTTGGCTTTTGTAGGGCATCTCAAATCTAGACATGGCATGACACCAACTCAGATGTGTTTAGAATATATTCACTCACCATATTTTTCTGAGTAAATGATTCAATCTCCACAAGTCTCTGTACAGTAGATTTTCGTTAATAATCTTAACAAGACCACCAAGGAGCTAGAAAAAAGAATCAGCCACAAATGTTAATTTTTTTTTTTTTTGGATGGAGTCTTGCTCTGTCACCCAGGCTGGAGTACAGTGCTGCTATCTTGGCTCACTGAAACCTCTGCCTCCCGAGTTCAAGTGACTCTTTTGCCTCACAGTCACCCAAGTAGCTGGGATTACAGGGGTGTGGCACCAAGCCAGGCTAGTTTTTATATTTTTTTTAGTAGAGATGGGGTTTCGTCATGTTGGCCAGGCTGAACTGCCTCAGGTGATCTGCCCACCTCAGCCTCCCAAAGTGGTGGGATTACAGGTGTGAACCACCACACCTGGCCCACAAATGTTAATTTTAAATGAAGCTTATACTATTGGGTCAGACAAGAGCATGTTCTGCCACTCGTTAGCTATGTGATCCTGGGCAAGTTGCCAAACTCTGAGCTCCAGTTGCTGAGTTAAAAGGAATAATAATTATACATTTTCTGAAATGATTTTTGTGAGAATAAATCATCTTATGCATTGAAGTACATAACACTGGCATGTAGTTAGAGCTCAATAATTGCTAACTATGATTGCTCTTTCCTATCTTATTTCCTACACATAGCTCTATTTTGTGGGAGGTGAGAGATCTGGAAGGGATAGAAATTATTTCAACTTGGTGTTTAAAAAAACGTAACTAGCAAGTGAAACACGGGTAGTTAGGGCAGTGGCCTAAGGGCCAGGAGGGTCAACCCGAACAGGCACTACAGTACGTTCGTATCTTTTGGTCTGAGCCCTCCACCCACTCTTGACGCATTCACTGAAGCACATGCTGGGTCTTCACCTCCTAAGGAATTGGGCGAGGACTGGAAACAAGTGGTCTAATCCTTGGCCAACCGTACTGGCAGGGGCTTTGGGAGATGGGAGAGGGAGTGAATTCTCTGTAATGTAGTGAGATACTATTTTGATGTAGTGAATATAGATTCTTCCCACCTCTTTTTCCCAAATCTGATATTTTCTGTTAAACTATTTTTTCTCTCTCAGTTCAGCACTAGGCAAGAAGCCATGATTGTCTATTATAGTACATAAGTCATTACAACCAGACGGTTGTCACTGCATAAAGGGAGAAGTAGAGCCTGGCTTTTGGTTTTGTTTTTGAAAGATAAAAATTGAATGACAATGTGGGCAGGCAAAGCCAATGTTTCCAGCTTCCAGCTGGGAAGGAAAATGGGAAAGAGAAGGGATAAATATTGGTGTGTTCCTAAGGAAGGCCTATTCCCTGAGACTCTCCTAAATGGAGCCCTGGGTTGGCTGAGTGAGGACTGTAGACATTTTGGTTCGTTTGGGGCAATGGTGTGTTGGAGACAGCTTCACCCTCAGGACTCACTGGGGCATTTCTTTCCAGCTCCTCATTTGGTGCTCTCATGTTGCTTGCTTGAAATTGGCCATGGTGGGAATATTTACACTGCAGAAATTGGCAACTGCTACAAATCAGAACTTTTCTCTTTGGAGAGCTGATTGTTAAGCATTTGCCCCTCACACCACTGGTTTGGGACCTCTGTCTTACTTCCCTGGTGCAGTCCAGAAAGATGGCAAACTTTTGGAAATCTGCCTCCTCCTTGCCCTATGTCTGGCAAAAAGTAGAAATGGCCGTGTGGCCTGTGACCTATCTTGGCAGAAAGGTTGTACGACGCATCCAGAATTTCCCATGGCCGTAGAGGGTTATGGGAGACCACTCCAATTTGTTCTGTACTTTGGAGAGAGGCTCAAAAGTGATTAAAATGGAGCCATGCCTGTGTGCATGGACAGTCAAAGATCATTCAGGAAGGTGCACATCTCAGTGGATGAGAGAATGAACAGGTGGGGCTAGGGGCTGTGGCTCATGCCTGTAATCCCAGCACTTTGAGAGGTCGATGTGGATGGATCTCTTGAGCCCAGGAGTTCACAACCAGCCCGGGCAACATGGTGAAACACCGTCTCTACAAAAAAATTTAAATTTAAATTTTAAAGAACTATAACGTTGGCATAGAATAAGATATAAAGACTGAAAAACACCCCATGCTATTGCCTTCTCCTTTCATTGTAACATGTAAATCACATCCTCAGGTAAGGATTTGTCCAAGTCTTGCAGAACTATGCTTTCCTAGGGACGTTTATTGAGCTGCTCTTTTTCCCGCTGAAGGAAGGTTTATTACATGACAGATGGACAGGAGCCTCTACTTGCAGAATGGCTCAGGAATAGGAGCTCCACCTGCTCAGACACGGGAATGAGATCACAGGCAGACTTCATATTTGAAGGGAAGGCAGGACAGGAGAGCACTGGCATGTAGTTGGAGATAAACAGTCATTATAATCCCTTACCCAAGACAGAGAGTCTAGAATATACTGTGCCCACACCGGTGGGCAGAAAAGTAGTGGCAGCCATAGAGATAATGCAAAAGTTAGAAAGATTCTTGATTACAAGTGCCTGAAGTTGGCCCCATTCTACCACCCACCTAAATGAGACTTTGAAGAGAAGTTAAGTATTATAGTGAAAAATAAATAAAACTGTGTTTCTGGTACACCCGAGCTTGTAGTCTGCACTTTGTGGGCACTGCTTTAGCTCTTCAGAAAGTTGTAATACCATCTGGGGTGTCTCTGCAAGAACCAGTTCTCCAAGCCCCTTGGTTGTACAAGTTCTATATATTTGATAAGTGAAAATACAAAGTGTTCATCAGCTTGTGATTTTTTTCAGAAAAGCATCTCTATGGGAAGTGCAGTGATTAAACACACGGGCTGTGGGCTTTGACTGGGTTCAGATCTCTGCTTTGACAGGTACTATGTCGTCTTAGGCAAGTTACTGGGCTTTTCTAAGCCTGTGTTGAGTTCCTCACATAAGAATTAAACAAGCAGGTCCACATAGGATTCTTACATAGGCACCTGTACACAGAAAACACTCACTACACATTAGCTATTACTAGAAGGGAGGTAATAGTCATCAGTGATAAGCAGATGAGGGGCACCTCCAGCTTCCTCTCAAATCAGTGACCAACTGAGAGTGAGTTAGATGCCAAAGTTCGACTGAAAACAAGAGATTCTGACTCTCGATCCATGAAGAGTCTACATTATTTAATTCAAGCTTTTGAACGATCTTGTGAGTACTGTCTTTCTTCTGCCAGTAAGAAAGTTGAGGCTAAGCTGAAATCCAAACTCAGGTCTTTTGCCTTCAAAGCCACATTACGTTCACCTCTACTGCTTTGGAGAGGTGAATAAGGGGACACCTCCAGCTTCCTCTGAAATAGTAGCCAGCTGAGAGTCACATGCCAAAGTTCAACTGACAGTGAGAGATTCTGACTCTAGATCTATGAGGAGCCTCATACAATTTTTTTGACATTTGAGGTATAAGTGAAAAATGAAAAGGTTTTCATTAGAGAAGAATAAAGAATGTCAAGTTTATTCTAAACACGCAAAGACAGCCATTCAACTGTGTCAGTATAAGAATGGTGTCACAGTGGACCCACGTGTTTATTTTTATTTATAAAAAATACCTTAGTCTAAATTGCATATTACTTTGCTTTTACTAAGCAATTAGAGTTTGGTAAAAATAATTGCACTAGATAGTTAATGAAGCTGTATTTTGGGCATGCCTGGGAGAGCTCAGCTGGCCGTCCCACGGAACCTGAGGCTTGGGCACCACCATGCACCTGGTGGCAGCTACGTAATGTCAAAAGTGGTGACCTAAGACCAAATGCGGTGGCTCACACCTGTGATTCTGGGACTTTGGGAGGCCAAGGTGGAAGAACTACTTGAAGCCCAGGAGTTCAAGACCAGCCTGGGCAATCTGGAGACCCCATCTCTACAAATAATGAAAAAAATTAGCTGTCCATGGTGGCATGTACTTGTAGTTCCAACTACTCTATCTACTAGGGAGGCTGAGGTAGGAGGATCACTTGAGCCCAAGAGGTCAAGGCTACAGTGAGCTGTGATGGCGCTCCACTACACTCTAGTCTGGGCAACAGAGTGAGATCCTGACTTGAAAAAGAAAAAAAAAAAAAAAAGTGGTGACCTAGATGAAAATACCCAGTCTAAGGGGCTAGTCCTTAAAAGTACAACCTTAAGATGTCACATATGAAATTAAGTTGTACTAAGAAAAGTTGCACTTGCTTCTTTGAGACAGCAGGTTTAAATTAAATGAACATTAAATGCAATTATTAAATTGGACCATAAGAAATTGCCATTTTTGGCTGGGTGTAGTGGCTCACACCTGTAATCCCAGTACTTTGAGAGGCCAAGGTGGGCGGACACTTGAGGTTAGGAGTTCGAGAACAGCCTGGCCAACATGGTGAAACCTCATCTTTACTAAAAATACAAAAGTTAGCTGGAAGTGATGGCTCACGCCTGTAATCCCAGCTACTCAGGAGGCTGAGGCACAAGAATCGTTTGAAACCGGGAGGTGGAGGTTGCAGTGAGCCGAGATCAAGCCACTGTAGTCCAGCCTGGGTGACAGAGCAAGACTGTCTCAAAAAGAAAAAGAGAAAGAAATTGCTAGGTTTTTGCAAGTAAAAAGTGGTAAAATATCAGCAATTGAGGTGGCTCAAGCTATTGATTAAATTAAAACTTCAATTCCAGGCTAATTTTTCTTCTTCCCTAAAGAAGTACTGGATAATAATTATAGTAATAAGAGGAGGAGGATTCTTTGTTATCATACTCCTTACACTTACTTAGCTCTTATGAATATCTCACTTCTAGTCTGTTTATATACATTAACTCAGTACCACAATAACCACAGGAAATAAAACAATTATTATTTCTATTTAACACATTTATCAGGCTACATGTGGCAGCTTTATAAATAATATCTGTAGTTTTGGGTGCTCATAATATATTAAGTGTTGTACCAAATGCCCTTCATAAATGATCGCTTTACCTCTGAGATGCACAAATGACCTCATTACTTCTCATTACTACGATTTTCCTTATTCTTTAGAGCAGGACCCTGAGGTGAGAAGTCCAGAAATTTTCTGAGGTTCACAAAATTAGTAGGGGGCAGAGGAGAAATTTAAAATGAGATTCATCTACTTCTGGGCCTCAGTGTGTAACTATGAAGCTACTCTATTTCAGTCTATGCTTTTTCCATCTGGCCTTTCCAAGTCTTAGCAGCCTCCCCCATCTTCTCTCATAATTAAGCGAGTTTCACTAAGTGCTTAATAAATATCCTTGCATGCACACTGATTTCACATGCGGCTGATTTTTGAGAATGTAACATTGCCAAGGTGCTTGTGAAACTGGGCCAATCAAATGTATTGATTCCAATAAAGTTCTTACTAAATTTGATTCCTCCTTGTAAAATTGTGAAATGGTCATAGAAACACCACTAGAGTTAAGTATGCGCAATTTCCTTAAATTGGATTCTCAGATAAGCATCAGCCTCTTAGAGCTTACGATATCTGAGAAAATAACAGCTAAACACCCCGGCACTGATGTGGCAGTGAAATGATTTCTCTGGTAGTGGCTCATTTCTTAGTCACCAAGTAAAGTATTTACGAAATCTTCCCTCAGGTATAGATATTACTGTTATCACGAACAATGAGATGAGAAAATTGAGGAACCAAGGTGATTACAAAACAGCTAAAGGCAAACTGGCTATGTGGCACCCACATTGAAAAGATTTTCTGAAGTCTGATGATTTAACTGGTTGTAAAGGATGTGCTGAGTTCAATCAAAGATGTCCAACCTTAGTTTACATTTTCTCCCACCCGGGATTAAGTTGCTGTAAGTGGCCTGTTTCCTGCTGTGCAGGGTCCCCCTCCAGGTTTGCATAGGAAGAGTAGATTCCCTTGGGAGACTAGCCTCACTCACATGCACACCTTCACTTACATGGCTCCATCAGGAGCTGTGAAAATGTGGGTTTTACTCTTTAACTTAAAATATGAGTTGAAATGGAAAATAAAATAAGAGGTAGATAGTGCAAGTATCTGAGATCCCTCCTTCAAAATGCAACAGGACGCCAAGGCAAGAGGATTGCTTGAGCCCAGGAGTTTGACACCAGCCTGGGCAAGATGGTGAGGCCCCATCTCAAACAAACAAACAAACAAACAATAACAAAACCTTGCAATGATGTGCAGCCTTGATGAGATAAAGAACAGGTCCCCTTTAGTACAGGACAAATCACATGAATGGTTTCTATTTACTAGGCACTTACTGTGTGTCAGACATTGTACCAAATGCCTGAATGTGGATAATCTTATGTAATTTTGCCTATTATTATCTGTATTTTACAGTTGAGGAAACTGAGGTTTACAGAAACTGAGTAACTTCACCAAGTCCGCATCCTTCATAAATGGTGTAGTTGGGGCTACAAGCCATGCCTAACTGACCTTGGAGACCAGGTGTATTGCTGGTCTTGAGCACCGTGGTATATTGCTTCTCATAGAAAACGTAGCCCATACGCAGGCAGACTGAATCTGCAAGCTTCAGTCCCTTGACTGTAGAGTCCTGCTTTCTTCAGCTCTCCTGCACAGTATATTCTAGATTCTCTGTCTTGGGTAAGGGATTATAATGACTGTTTATCTCCTACCACATGCCAGTGCTCTCATGTCCTGCCTTCCCTTCAAATATGAAGTCTGCCTGTGATCTCATTCCCGTGTCTGAGCAGGTAGAGCTCCTATTCCTGAGCCATTCTGCAAGTAGAGGCTCCTGTCCATCTGTCATGTAATAAACCTTCCTTCAGCGGGAAAAAGAGCAGCTCAATAAACATCCCTAGGAAAGCATAGTTCTGCAAGGCTTGGACAAATCCTTACCTGAGGATGTGATTTACATGTTACAATGAAAGGAGAAGGCAACAGCATGGGGTGTTTTTCAGTCTTTATATCTTATTTTAATGCCAACATTACAGTTCTTTAAAATTTAAATTCATTCATTCAATAAATAATATATACATATATAGTTCAAAATCAAAACAATATAAAGCAATTACATATAAAAACATATTTTATTTCTACTCTTGTCCCCATTCACCCTGATTCTCCCTCTAAATTAGTAAGCATTTTTATTAGTTTCTTGCTTAGTCATCTCATCCTTTTTAAATGTAAATATAAATACATGCTTATTCTTTTTTTTTACACAAAAGCTGCACTCTGTCCTTACCTTTTTCACTCTAAGTATTTTAACAATACATAGAGAACATGCACTTTTTACTCTTTACATCTGCATAGTATTCCTTATGTACCTGTCCCACAGTGTATCTAACCAGCCTCCATGAATGGGCATTTTGGTTTTTTGCAGTCTTGTAATTACCAAAAACATTGCAATGAATTTGTTTATGCAGTGGTATCTGTAGGATCAACTCCCAGAAGTTTATCCTGCTTCTGGGTAGGATAAGCTGGGTCGAAGAGTAAGTGTGCTTTAGATGGTTATTGCCAAATTGTCCTTCACAGGACTCTGCCACTAGCATTAGATAAGAGAGTCTCCTTCACTGCCCTGACAATAGAGTGTGTTGTCACACTGGATTTTTGCCAATCTGATAGGCAAGAAATGGTTTCCTAGAGCAGTTCTGACTTAATAGTTGGTTTTTTTTTTTTTTATGACTGAGGTTGAGAATATTTTCATTTGCTTAAGGGTATATTTCCTTTCTGTAAAAAATATGTGCAGAGGAGTCTATGCCTGAGATGAGTTACAAATATTTTTGCGGGTTTGCCACTTATCTTTTGACTTTGCCTTGCCGTGTTATTATTATTACTACTCTTTTGCCTTCAGAGGGCTTTTGTTTGTTTATGTAGTTAAGCATCGTTACTCTCTCATGATCTCTGGATTTTCAGCCATAGTTAGAAAGGCCTTCCCTACATTGATGTTACAAAGGGATTTGTCTGCGTTTTATCATATTTTGACAATTCCTTTCCCCCTCATGTTTAAATCTTTGAATTATTTGGAGTTTATTCTGATGAGTATTATGTTAGTTATGGATCTAACTTTGTCCTTTTGCCCCTGACTACCCAATCGCCCCCCCACTGTTTTATTTAAAAATTCATCTTGACTGATTTGAGATGCTGCCTTTATCATATACCAAATCCCCAGAGGCATTTGCTTATCATTCTGACTCTGCATCTTTTCCATTGGTCTATTTGTGAATTCATTTAGCAGTAACACTCTGCTTTAATTATTAAGTCTTTATAGCCTCAATACTATTTGGGGCCTTGTGATATTTCTTTTAGGGAAGAGAGAAAATCCTTTAGTGCTTTCAATGAGAAAGAAAGTGGCCCCTGTCAATGATCTTGAATAGAACAGTTTCACATTTTTACAAATCAATATATAGTAGGACTAGGTATCTCTACCATGAATCACTTTGCAAGGGAAGCAGCAGTGGGCCCTTACGAGCTTGGAGCTGGATGATACACGATGCTCATTTTCACCCCCGAATTTGCCAGGAGGCATGAAGAGAGTGTGAGTTTGGGAGTGAGAGGGGTGGAGGCCTTCTCTTCTACTTGGATGCTTGAAATGATCCCAGGGAAGGAGCCTCATTGGAGGAGCACTGAGAAACCAATGCTGGGAATGTCTAATTGCTACCAAATGGTATCTAAATTGAAAGCGTTATGCTCGATGCCTATCTTGGAGTTCTAAACTTTTTGCTCACTGACTTTAAAAAAGATACTATGAATTTAGAGCTCTGACTTTGGCTAACAAGCCCCTAAACCATCTTTTATCCCCCTAAACTGTGTTCTCAAAAAACATAACCACCGTGTGAGAAGCTCTCTGGATTGTCTTCAAGCGAGACAATTGTACACTCAATGATTTGCACTTCCAATAACGCTATAGAACAATGTTTAATTAAAAGAAAATGTATATGTAGCATAAAATAATTCTGTGACTTTCCCCAAGGTGTATACAAACTGAAGTTGCCTTTTCACTCAACTATCGCGATAGTAACTTATTATGAGCCTGCTGCTGGCTTAACTATTTCCGTGAATCCTCAAACAGCCCTGATGGAGTCGGCTCTGAGGCTTTAATACCTTGCAAACTGCACACAGGAGCATGGCAGAGCTGTGCGTGCGTGCTTGGGTGACTGTGAGCTGGGCAAGGAGGTGGGAGTAGGAGTGGGCAGGAAACTCTCTATTCTTGATACTACAAATCTCTGAGTCATTTTCTTTCTCAGTAGGAGCCTTTGTTATCAATCCCTCAATTCTCTGCGGTTTGTTTTTAGCACACCTCAGCCTCTCACAGTGGGAATGTCTCGTTCTTTCTTCCCATCACCTTCTCTTTCTCCTACTTTACAGTAGCAATTGTATCTTCTCCTGTTCTCCTTCTAGATTGCTCTGATGTTTGAAGGAATCTTCAATGGCTGTTTCGGGGTGTGGCAGGCGACCTCACAAAACTTGTTCTGCATGTTGGCCAAGGATCCGCTAATTTCCTACGTAGCCAACATTGTACAATCCAGTTCTAACAGTAAAGGAATTTTCTCATTTTAAAATTTACTTTTCTCAACAAAAGTAATATATACATTATATATTATATATATATACAATATATAATATATATATATTATATATATACAATATATAATATATATATTATATATATATACAATATATAAAATTTAAACACTGAAGAAATATGTATTGTAAAAAGTGAAGGTGCCTTGTATTTCTACCTGCAGAGAAAACCACTTTAATAGTCTAGTGATCCTCAATTTTTTTCAATAGGTATGCCAGCTAGATTCCTCTTCCTCTTCCTCCTCCTCCTCCTCCTCCTCCTCCTCCTCCTTCTCTCTCCTTCTCCTTCTCCTTCTTCTTCTCCTTCTTCTTCTCCTTCTTCTTCTTCTTCTTCTTCTTCTTCTTCTTCTTCTTCTTCTTCTTCTTCTTCTTCTTCTTCTTCTCTTCTTCCTCTTCTTTTTCCTTTTTGACAGTCCGGCTCTGTCGCAACCAGCGTGGCCAACCTAGTGAAACCCCGTCACTACGGGTGGAGCGCAGTGGCACAATCTTGGGTCACTGCAGCCTCTACCTCCTGGGTTCAAGGGATTCTCCTGCCTCAGCCTCCTGAGTAGCTGGGATTACAGGCACCTGCCACCATGCCTGGCTAATTTTTGTATTTTTAGTAATGACGGGGTTTCACTAGGTTGGCCAAGCTGGTCTCGACCTCCTGACCTCAGGTGATCCACCTGTCTCGGCCTCCCAAAGTGCTGGGACTATAGGCATGAGCCACAGCACCAGGTCAGATTATTCTTATTTTACAAAAATGGTGTCACAGTACACACATGGCTTTTCATTTTGCTTTCTTCACTTCGGAAGCCTATCCAGCCTGTCCATATGTGGCAATCGCTGTTGTAATGGTGCGGCAACATATTTTTGCTCCATTTCCATTTATCTCATCTTTGGTCCCATCGTAAATGAAAAAAGTACCCTGAAGTAAAAGTGAGGAGCCTTGGGTTTCTAGCATTGTTTTGCCACTAGCCAGCTGTGTGGCTATAGACAAATTGCTCAACCTCATTCGTTTCAGTTTTCGTTGTTAAGCGTGGGGAATATGATTTTAAAAGCCCCTCCTAGCTCTGTCAGATCTAGGTAATAGTATGTGTTGGGCACCTGCTGTGTTCCAGGAATTGTTCTAGGTACTAAGAAAGCTGCAATGAATGTAGAAGAAAACCCCTATCTTCATAGAGCTTTCATTTCAATGTTGAATGTATTCCCCTCTGAATAGCACCACAAAGCATCCGAAAACAAGTGCCTCTTCTCCCTCCATTTCTTTACCCCCCAGTTATTCTCCAATTCAGCAACTGAACTCTTGCTTCAAACCCTCCCACGGCAGTCCTCTAACAAATGCCAGCAATTAACCTTCTATTCACAACATCCAATGGGTTCTTCTAGTCTACATTTTACTTAAGCTCTTGCTTCAAACCCTCCCACGGCAGTCCTCTAACAAATGCCAGCAATTAACCTTCTATTCACAACATCCAATGGAGTCTTCTAGTTTACATTTTACTTAAGCTCTAGGTGGAAGGTGACACTATTATTTGTTTTCTTCTTAGACTGATCGTCTCTTTCAGCACTGATTTCTCTCAAGAGTGACCCTTCCTTTCCCTGAATATACATGTAGTCAACATTTATGACTTATGGAATCTGTCTTTGCAAATTTGCCTATGCTAACATTTATTTGTAACTCCAAAAGTGATCCTGATAGGGTTTTCGAGGCCACTCACAAATGTGTGCAGAGGAGCACAAAATTTGAGCTTCCCAATGGGCATGC
Organism: Theropithecus gelada; assembly: GCF_003255815.1. NCBI lineage: Eukaryota > Metazoa > Chordata > Mammalia > Primates > Cercopithecidae > Theropithecus > Theropithecus gelada. The sequence goes on along the minus strand of NC_037679.1, from coordinate 27,276,841 downwards.
TCTCAGCTGAGGCTGACCAAGGTGATGCTTTGCTTTCCTGTTTCAGTTCCCATACTATGAAGAAGTTTCCTTATCGTGGCCTATTTAGTGCGCATTTTTCACACATTTGTGCTTTTTGTTGATGACTTTACTGTTTAAAATAGCCCCAGGCCTAGTACTGAAGTGCTGTTTAGTGTTTCCAAGCACAAGAAAGCTGTACTATGCCTTATGAAGAAAATAAGTGTTAGATAAACTTTGGGCATGAGTTCGACATTAACAAATTGACAATGTAGATGAAATACGTTATTTTTAAACAGAAACACACATAAAACAAGGTTACCACTGAAAAGTTGGTAAAAATGTCATGACCAGAGGCTTGCAGGAACCTAACCGTGTATTTCCCCTATAAGAAATGGTTCAGCGTTTTCTAATTCAGGGTTCACAGTGGCTTCAGAGAACTTAACTGCCATGAATAATGAAAATCAATGTATTTTTAAATCCAACTTCTCTTTCCTTACCGTTCCTTAAATGTTGTCATTCCTTGGGTCTCTCTTGGTCCCACTGCTCTTCTCATCTGGTGAATTCTCCAAGACTACCCCCTTCTCTCCTAGAAAGGACTCCAGACATGCATATCCAACTGCTGTATATGTGTATTCCATATTCCTGGTCCCAAATAAAAATCCCAAACTAGGAGTTCGAGACCATCTTGGCCAACATGATGAAACCCCATCTCTACTAAAAATACAAAAAATTATCTGGGTGGGGTGGTGCACGCCTGTAATCCCAGCTACTCAGGAGGCTAAGGCAAGAGAATCACTTGAACCCAGGAGGTGGTGATTGCAGTGAGCCAAGATCACACCACTGCACTCCAGCCTGGACAACAAGAGCAAAACTTCGTCTCAAAAACACAAGAAAAAAAAAAAAATCCCAAACTATGCTTACTACCTCATTGATGTGTTCTTCCTTGAATAGTCCCAGTTTAATAAATGATACCACCCAAGTAGGTAGGCCAGATCATGGAGAATCCTTATTGACTTCTCTGATTCCTTCCCCACTCCCCCTCGCTCCCAGGTGGTTGACTCCAGCTCCTTAATGTCTCTCAGCTCACTCTCTTCCTTTCTGCTCCCATGGCTACTCCTTAGATCGGGCCCCATGGTTGTGGCCTAGAGTGATGAACTGGTTTCTCAAGTCCTCTACCTACAGTCAGTATTGTACCCCCATTTCTACACCTTCAATCCATCTTCCACATTGGGGCCCAAATGAGAGTTCTATTTAATAGCAATGTAATAGCTGACATTGACTTCATGGGCCTGTGTCCCAGGCATCATGCTAGAGACTTGACACATACTATCTGTAATCCTCAGGCTGCAGATAAACACAGTTATACCCATTTTCCATCAAAGGAACTGAGATTCACAGGTGATAAAACCCTAACTCCTAAGCACTAGAACACAGGAGCCTTTATGATTTAGTCTCTGGCCACTTCATTAATTTCATGTGTTGACAAATTTTTTCTTACCTCACTGTGTATCCTACCCTCTAGCAGTTTAAAACTACATGCGGGTTTCCCAAACATTTTGTGCTGCTTCACATTTCCGTGCCATTCTTTAGCTATGCCCTCTGCTCATCATGATCTTTCTTTCCTTGTCTATGAGAGCCTACTGAACTTACTATACTCAGCTTAACAAAAACTGGCTTTAATAAAACTTCTAGAGCTTCCCAAGTAGAGCAGGCTACACAGTCTTTTCTGTTCCCACTATACTCTGTAGAAACTTCTATTGCAGTGTCACCTTACCACATTTACTGCTTAAATGTCTTTCTCTATGTAGACTCTTCCCTTTAGATGTGACGCCTTTTCTCTGGGTGAACTAATTTTTGCTTATTACTTATATAACGGTCAATAAGATCATGAGTTTCTAATCAATATTATGGCTCAATTGCCTCTACTCAGCTGCCTATCCTAATATCTGGTTAGACCTTTGTACCAGAATGGTCCAAGCCAAAATAATTATGTTTCTCTAATTTGCGCTACTTCTGGATGCAAAATGAATGAAACTCCATCTGTCTGCTGTTCAAGCAAGAAAATTGGGAATTCTCAATTTCCCCACACTTCTATCTTCACATAGTGTCTATCTTTAAATTCTATTTACCCTAGAGCTATCCTATTAATACATTTTGTACCCATCACTTTTCTCCCCACTCCAACTGGCCATATCAGATCATTATCTTCCCATCAGTGCACCCAGCTCCTAACTTGTTTCTCTACCTCCAATCTTGCCAAAATGATTCTCCTTATTCTCATCCGAGTGCTGCTTATAAGGAACAAATGGGATCTCCCCAGTTCATTCCATCGTAATCCTTCAGTGTCTTGCCATGGCCAGTAGGATAGTGTAAACTCACAAGCATTACAGAACCCTTCATGCTTTTCTCTCTAGCTTTGTCTCTCTCTCTACTTCTCCCTTTCATATAAGTCTTTCAGCGTCATCTAACTATTCACAGATCTTCAAAGGGAGATTTGTGTATGTTCTTTCTTTGTGGGCTGGATGAATTGTATATATATTTTTTTCTTTCTTTTTTTTGGGGGATGGAGTCTCACTCTGTCACCCAGGCTGGAGTGCAGTGGCGTGATGTTGGCGCACTGCAACCTCCGCCTTCTGGGTTCAAGTGATTCTCGTGTCTCAGCCTCCCAAGTAGCTGGGACTACAGGTACAAGCCACCATGCCTGGCTAATATTTCATATTTTTGGTAGAGATAAGATTTCGCCATGTTGACCAGGCTGGTCTCAAACTCCTGACCTCAGGTGATCTGCCTGCCTCGGCCTCCCAAAGCGCTGGGATTACAGGCATGAGCCACTGCACCTGGCCGAATTGTATATTTTCTTTATGACTTGGCTCAGAGAATTTCTAGCTTAGATTGTGTCCTGTACTTTCAGAGAAGTCTGCCTCTAACTTTGCACAATGTGCACTTTAAACACCTTAAAGGCAGGAACTGTGTATAATACTCAGAGCATGGCCTAGGGGCCAGCATGGAGGGGGTGAGGTACAGATGTTTGTTGAATGACTGTATGAACTCACAATTTTGAAGGTGTTGACCATGGACATTGCTGACCTGGTAATATTTGATTGACCAATGGACAGGATCACAAGTCATACCATTGACCAATGGACAGGATCACAAGTGATGGCATCTTCTGATGCCATCAAGGGCTGCATTCCCAGGAAGAAACAAATTACTGGAATCTTAGAGATGTTCTCCCTTTCCTATGCCTTCAGAGACATATCTAAGCTTAGCCATGCTTTCTTTCATCCTCTGAGTTTCAGCAATAACCATCCATAGCAGTTAAGACAATTGCACATTGCTTAAAGTTAGGTAACAAATTACCTTTTGCATAATGTTTGCATAATGCATGATGCAAAATGTTCCTAGATCACTGATTTTTTTTTTTTTCGGGGAAAAAAACTGTGCTATATCTTTTTGACTTATGTTTTAATTTCTAGGTATTCTTCTTTCCTCCAGGCAAAGTTAACTATAGGGTCAGAGGACTTGAATGCCCAGTGACATTTGGTGACAATCCGAAGCAACCAAGGAAAGATAATATTTCTTCTTTGGGGTACAATTGTTTAAAACACGGTTGAAAGCAGGTTTAAGTAGGACTTTTTTTTTTAAAAGCATATGTTGGTTTAAGTAGAAACTTGAAAAATAAAACACAAAAAGACAACTACAAAATAATATGCATAGCATGACCTCATTTTTGTAAAACAAGAATAATCCAGTTAGCATAGCTGAGAAAAAATGGAAAGAATATGCACCTGGCTGTTTAATAGTGTTTTTTTTTTTTTCTGGAAATTATGATTATAGTGGAGCTTCACTTTTAACATTACTTATTTCTGGTTTTGCTATGCAAAAAAAGTGCAGAAAACTCCAGGAAAAATTTTATTTATAGCTTTATCCTGGGGGCTGTTTTGCTTTTCTGCATCTTCAGAGTGGAAATGCTGTCTTAAGCAATAAATTAACAATTTGCTTAACTATTGTTACTGCCATCATTTTGCTTTCCTGTGACACTGGGAGAAGGTTTTCTAGCTTGGTCCCTTGTCCAAGCAAATGTTACCAATTTTTTAAAAAGAGACTCTGCACCATTCTCAGAAGTAGTCAAGTTTAGCGTGTATCTTTTGTTTAAATGTGTGGGGATTAAGTTATTCTATAATAATCTGATTACACTGTAAAATCTTAGACCTTTATAATTCAGTGAGTAATGATTTCCCAAAAGCTAAAATTTGTCAATTACTTGCAGCTAGTAATTTCCAGTGAGGCTACTTCGACAAAGGGTGAGACTCTGGGAGTTGCTATGGGGAGCGCCTCCAGCAGTGAAGCTGATGTAGGCTTGTGCCACTGCCATAGGGGCCACACTCTGAGTCAGAAAGGACCTCAGAGGAAAGGAGTTCAAATGCCCAACTGATGCAAGAATCCCTCTGCAACATCCACGACATGCCAGACTCCTGCTTAAAACTTTCTGACAGCTTCCCACGCTCACAGGGCAAAGTTCAAACTCCTTGACGTGCTTCAGGAGGCCTTGCGCAATCTGGCCTCTACTTACATCTCCAATTTTGTTTTTAAGTATTCATCAATTTGCTTACTAATTCCTTTATCAACCCATGCATCAAATATTTACTGAGTGCTTCCAGTGTACCAGGCACTATTTTAGGAATTGAAAATACACAACAATAAATGAAACAGACAAAATCCTCTTGGAGCTTATGTTCCGGTGGTCTAAGAAACACAGTAAACAGGCCGGGCACAGTGGCTCATGCCTGTAATCCCAGCACTTTGGGAGGCCGAGGCGGGTGGATTGCCTGAAGTCAGGAGTTTGTGACTAGCCTGGTTAACATGGTGAAACCCCGTCTCTACTAAATATACAAAAACATTAGCCGGGCATGGTGGCACATGCCTGTAGTCTCAGCTACTTGGGAGGCTGAGGCAGGAGAATTGCTTCAACCCAGGAGGCAGAGGTTGCAGTGAGCTCAGATTGTGCCACTGCATTCCAGCCTGAGCAACAGAGGGAGATTCCGTCTCAAAAAACAAACAAACAAACAAACAAACAAAAACACAGTTAACAAATAAATAAAAGATGTTGTGTCAGGTAGTAATGAATGCCACGGGGAAAAATAAAGCATGGAAAATGTAGTGATTTTAAATACAGGCACACACTCTTTGATACTCCTCCCTCCAAGAGGTTGAACCTAATTCCTTTTCCCTCTAGTTTGGACTGGACTTAGTGGCTCACTTCAAATAAATGAAACAAATCAGAAGCAACGATGTGTGACTCTGGAGCCTAGGCCTCAGAAGGCACTATGCCTTCCCCTTCTCTCTCTTAGATCACACTCTCTGGGAGATGTTGGCTGCCACGTTGTGAACAGCCTTTAGAGACAGCCCTATGTGACGAGGAATTGAGGCCGCAGACAGCAGCCATCTGAGTGAACCTTCTCGGAAGTAGATTCCCCAGGCCCTGTCAAGCCTGCAGATGACTGCATCCTTGGCCAACTCTTGACTACAGTGTCATGGGTGACCCTGAGCCAGAATTCTTAGAAATGATATGAGATGACAAATATTCATTGTTTTAATCTGCTGAGTTTTGGGACAATTTGTTATACAGTGACAGATAACTAATCAGAAAAGAAAATAGGGAAGGTGTATGTGGGTGGTGCTGGCTGTTTCCAGGGTAATTAGAGGAGGCCTCACCGAGAAGGCGCCTTGCAGCTAACTCTTGAAGTGGGTGAGGGAGTGAGCCATGAGGACGTCTGGAGAAGATTTCTCGCCAGTCTTCCTGTTGCACTGTGGTCATACAGAACTCGCTTCAGTCGTTGGAACACGCCATTTTCCTTCTTAACTCCAGGCCTTCCCATATGTTATCTCTTCTACTCACAACTCACACCTCCTCACCCTTCCCTGTCACCCCACCTCACTTCCAATGCTGGCCACCTCATTAACTCCTCATTTATCCATCAGGTCTCAGCTTAGATGCCGCTTTTTCCAGAAAGCCATTCATATCTGCCTACCCTCGGGTAAGTACCCCTTCTGCGTGGTTCCTTGTGTTCCCAGTCATAGCATTTGACACAGTGTAGGATGATGGCCTTTTGGGATTTTTATTTTTTGTTTTTTTGGCCGTTACATGGATTATATTCTCTGTGAGGACAGGGCCAAATCTTTTGCAGTTGTAACTGCCATAGCCAGCAGAGTAATCGACACTTGGCAGGAACTCAGTCAATAGCTCCTAAGTGCATGAAGACATTCTGTTCCATTATCGCATGGCAGTCACACACACCCTCACCGTCTCAGTTTCCTATCTCTAAAATACCCGCCTTCCAGGATTATGGTGAGGATAACAAATGCACTGTGTAAGTCACCCAGCAGAGTAAGTTCTATAGAAGCAATAGTCAAATTCTAGTGCAGGAAGTCTGTTCCCTTATAAGACAGTCCCTTTCATTCCATTGCTCAGCAGTTCTAATTAGGAGGAAACTGTTATCTTGAAACTGGAAAAATTGAGGATAAATACCTTCTCTGATAGGGCCCATTTTGATTTTTCATTCACAATTAGATGGATATTTTAGGACACAAAAGAACAATTCTAGTCAAATCTTTCCTTCCTCCTATTCATCAGGTTTATTGAGGTTTAATTTGCTATAGTAAAATTCACCCTTTTTAGGAGTGTAGTTCTATGAGTTTTGACAAATGCATGCAGTTTTACTACCGTCACCACTCAACAGGTTTTCACTTTTTATTAATTCTCTGTTGACAGCTCCAAGTAGTGTACAGTTCTTACTTAGTACTGCTTCCACTCTTTGCCAAAACGAATTCTCCAATTTTAAACGATCTTGGCTTGTTCACTCAGTGTTTGGTGCTTGGACCTCTGGGGGTGCCTGTGTTTTTGTCTGAATCTCTGCCAGCCAGAAGGGTTGTTATTCCAAAGTGTAACCAACCATTAACCAAAATATTATTACATTTATTCTTATTCCTTTTATTACCATCTCTCAGAGCAGAAATTGTGAATGGGCAATGATAACTCTTTAGCTTCATTTGGGACCCTGAAGAGCAAAATTATTTCTCTTGTGTAATAAAAATAGAAAAAGGAAGATTTTGAAACAAAGAAGGGTTTCTAACAAGAAATTTGCACACGTGCATGTTTCTCCCCTGCTCTGAATCTCTATTATCATTGTTGTCAACACTGTTTGTCACTTTAATGTTCCCTAATTGCCACTCCTTTGTGTTTGTTACCATTAATTTGATTACAAGATGAGGAGCTTTTCCCTGTTTCTTTCCTCCTACATACCGAGGATGAGCACAGGACTGGGTACACAGTTAAAACACAATAAATGTTCTTTTGAGAGACTAACTTGTAGGGAGAGGTGACTTTTGGTAAATTCATGGGAAGGTTCTTTGCAGATAGATCAGGATTTTTGAACAGAACTTCCATTTAGAAAGTCAGATCTTTTAATTTATTATGATGAATAAAGTTTTCGCCAGATTAAGTGTGGTTTCCCTCATAAATTATGAAATAAGTTGCCTAGCAATACAGCGTAATAAATGTAGACATCTAGGAAGGTGGGTTATCTCAAAAGATCAAGGTAAAGTTTAGGTTCCATCTGTGGGTACAAAGAAATGAAAGAAGGAAGCCTTTGTGGCTCTTGAGGTAAAGTGATGCTAGCGTCCACTTCTTTCCCCCAATCCTCCTCAGTTTATAAGTCATTGTCGAGAATACTAAACCACCAGGGCGATACAGGGGAATCCCATAGGTGAACACGACATTAGAACATGCTTTCGGAGAGGGTCTCTGAAAGAGGTTTTCTGGACATCTCGAGGGAGCTCATGGGTACCTGGCAGTAAGTACGTAGTAACGTCCCAGAAATCAACCTGCTGCAATTTTACTGCAATTTACTATTCTTGGGTCATATACAAAAATATCAAAAGCACTTTCTGCTCTTTCTCAATAGCAATGAATACAATTAACCACAAATATTTCCAAAGAGGTTACAGAAATTTTAATGTTATGAGAAAGTCAGAGGGTCAGGATAGGGTTGAGCCTAATGCATATGTGTTAGAGGCACAGGAAGTTGCTAAGAGACACTTATCCAAAATCTTTTTTTTTTTTTGAGACAGAGTCTTACTCTGTTGCCCAGGCTGGAGTGCAATGGCACGATCTTGGCTCACTGCAACCTCCACCTCCCGGGTTCAAGAGATTCTCCTTCCTCAGGAGAATAGCTGGGACTACGGGTGCGCACCACCACTCCCAGCTAATTTTTTGTATTTTTAGTAGAGACGGGATTTCACCATGTTGGCCAGGATGGTCTCGATCTCTTGACCTCGTGATCTGCCTGCCTCAGCCTCCCAAAGTGCTGGGATTACAGACGTGAGCCACTGCTCCCGGCCTTATCCAAAATCTTTACAGTCATTTTGTCTACATTTTTATTAGTTATTTTTTGGGCTAAGATGTTAAAGGATCTTGCAGAAATACCTGTCTGCATTTAAGCTTTTCTAGTGATTAATGCCTACACATGCATTAGTTGGCCATTATAGTCTCAGTGATCTGGTGCCACCTTGGGTAGTTGCAACACAGGCCAGGTAAATATTTTATAAGTTTGGGCAGGATGTATGATTCAGAGCATGGAGTGCTTCTATGGAGGTTGTGCCTCCATGGAAGAAACACTGGAGACCCTGGATAGCCTGGGGGTCAAATAAGGGCAACCAGGGCTGGTGAAACAACAAGAGGAGAACAGGTCTAATAAAGAAGATGGGTGTGGTTTTGCATCTAAAGTGCCCTCAAGATGGACCTGCAACTGAGCTGGATGGAGCTGCTCGGTGGTGAAGTTGGTAGTGGTTGTCATTGGGTCACCCTGAGGCATCTATGCCAGCTGTGGTAGGGAGAACTGGACAACTCTCTTGAGACACAGAGCATCCGCCTTCATGACCCAGCCTTCCTTGAGTGTGTCTCCCAGGCCTGACTTTAGCCTAAAGAATAAGGCACAAAGAGGCTACCGAGGTCATGAGGGCAGGCTTTATCCTTCACAACATGAGGAAGTGGGCGGTTTGCCCCTCCTTTTCCCTTGGTCCCACATGTACTCTCTTTCTTCTTTCTTGACACCCTTTCAATAATTCTCCCAATCTCGGTTTCTAAAGTGAGGGAGATATTTTCTATATGCCTCCTCCCCGCGTTCTGCTTGAATAATCATGTAATTTACGTGAAGTTTTGTAGGGTAGCCCTATTCTTACTTCCTATTCTTTTTATTTTACCCCAAGCCATCCCCAGGTCAAATATAAATTGGTGGTGTGTGTGTGTGTGTGTGTGTGTGTGCGTGACAGAGAGAGGAAGTAAGAGAGAGAGAGAGAGAGAGAGAGAGAAACAGTGGTATTTACTGGAATTACAGAAAGAAGCCAGGAAAATCTGACCTGTTCTTGTCTTCTGCCCTAATGGAACTGGCCATCTAGTCCGGGAGATAGAAAAGTACCCTGGGCATTTTAATTCAGATTTACATGACCATGATAGGAGCAAGCACAAGGTCCTATGTGCTTTAGTTAGGAAGTGGTATAGTTTTACGGATTCCAGCAAATTCTTCTTTTTTTTTTTTTGAGATGGAGTCTCTCTCCATTGCCTAGGCTGGAGTGTGGTAGCACGATCTTGGTTCACTGCAACCTCCATCTCCTGGGTTCAAGCGATTCTCCTTCCTCAGCCTCCCAAGTAGCTGGGATTACAGGCACCTGCCACCATGCCCAGCTAATTTTTGTATTTTTAGTAGAGATGGAGTTTCACCATGTTGCCCAGGCTGGTCTCCAACTCCTGACCTCAAGTGATCTGCCTGCCTCGGCCTCCCAAAGTGCTCGGATTACGGGAGAGAGCCACTGCGCCCGGCCCAGAAAAGTCTCCTTTAATGACCAAGTATATCCCTTGCCTGGATCCCTAATAGCCAAAATCCAGCAAGTAGAGATGCATTTAGCTTGGCACTTCACTCTGAGATAGCATGGTGAATGGAAAAAGCCCTGTATTCATCCTGGATTTGTCATTTTATGGTCATGTGACTTGGAGAAAGTTATTTCATCTTTCTGAGTCTCATATTTCTTATCGGTAGAATTGGAATAACAGAGTTTGATGGGTTACTATGAAGATGAAATGAGATAAAATCTAGGGGAACAGCTTGAAAATTATGGATGTATTAGTTTTATGGTTTCTGACAGTGTGAATATAAAACAGACTGGGGTAGAAGGTGGAGGCTGAGAGAAGAAGGAGAGAGACAAGGGTGAGTGAAAGAAGGTAGAAAGGAAGAGATGAAGGTCCCCAAGGCATGCTTGCTCCAAGGTAGTTTTGTTGTTGTTTTTCTGTCTTATTACTTTTTTTTTCTGAGACAGGGTCTCACTCTGTCGCCCAGGCTGGAGTGCAGTGGTGTGATCTTGGCTCACTGCCACCTCTGCATCCTGGGCTCAAGCAATCCTCCCACCCCAGCCTCCTGAGTAGCTGGAACTATAGGAGTGAGCCATCACACCCAGTTAATTTTTTTGTATTTTTTGTAGAGATAGGGTCTCACCATGTTGCCCAGGCTGGTCTTGATCTCCTGAGCTTAAGCAATCCGCCCGCCTTGGCCTTTCAAAGTGCTGGGATTACAGACGTGAGCCACTGCGGCTGGCTTCAAGGCAGTCCTAATTGCGGGTAATAGTTATTTAGAATGCAGACAATCGACCTTGGTTATAGTGGAGAAAAGGTAGGGAAGACTAGAAAGTGTGCGATGCACCCAGTCATAGCTGTGCCCATAAGTAAACCATCTCATTTTCTTCCAACAGAAAGTATAATGACATCACCTAACTTCTGTCTTTTTTTTTTTCAGCCCTGAAGAACTGATGCAGTTCCAGAAAGCTCAGCAGGAGTATGTTTTCATAACTGGCTGAGAAGAGCCTGAAAATTTTTAAGTGGTGATAAGAACAAATCAGATTCAGAGACCAAGATGATACCAAGCATGAAGAATTTTTACTCAACTCATAGAGAACCTGAAAAGAGACATTCTAGTGAGGCTGGAGGATTGGGAATTGGGAGAAGAGACCAATGGTGGGCTATTAGAGAGAGAGAGAGATCATGCTGAAAATCTTCCCCAAGCAAGAACATCTCTGGTCATTTCCTTGAGCTTTTTGGATAAAGTCTTACCTTGTAAAATTCAGCATAAATCACCTTTCCATGTTCCTCTCTCTGTGGGCAGTGTGTGGAGATGCGAGAAGCAGGCACTGAAGCCAAAGAAATCAGTTCTCATTACTCACTGGCCTCCCTTGTTGTCTGCGTTTCTGATGAGGAATAGAAAATTTTTGGTCTTACTCAATGCATGATTTTGCTCAGGCTGTGTCGAGAAGTCATCAAAATAACTAGCTGAAAGCAAAAATCCTGGCCAACCCACTTATTGTTTTATTTTCACTAGCAGTTTTCTCAATTAGGTGCCTCAGCTGTCTCTATGAAAGCAAAGATCGATGAGCCACCAACTCCCTTTGTCTCTCCACAGACACCTTACGCTCTACCCCACAGTCACCCACCCCACACTCCCATTCTCATCCCTACTCTACCCCTTTCCATAGGGGAAGTAGTATTTGACCTCTGCTTCAGTTGGTTCCCCTGCCTATTATTTCAACTGGAACAGGGCAGGAGCAGTCACACCTGGGGACAGGATAGGACCTTTGGGCCACTGCTTCATTTCTCTTGGGCCCATGAATCAATGAAGAGGAGAAAGTCATTGAGAAGCATTTGGGCAACTGCAGTGGCAACAGCAGTTAGGTGATTCTGCCTGAGGTCTTTGAATATGGCTTAAATTTCCCTCAAAGTAGGCAGTTCTTATTCCATTTGTCTTTTTCTCCTAAGTGGCTGCACCTTTCTCAGGGACCTCCATGTGCCAGTTTTCCATCCTGGATATGCCAATTATTTGCCAGATCTTTCTGACTGATCACCAGTACTGTATGGGACTCCTCTTTAAGAATCACTAGTCCTTAAAACATTTAAAAATAGTTGACTTTGTTTTCCTATTGAATTGCCTGAATGAAAGTTTTGAGAAAATATTTTGTCATAGTCTTAAACTAGCTTTCAGTCTAAATCTTACCCACTGGTGGCTCAAGTGTTTTTGGATTACTGATCATCGTTATCATTGCTTCTTATCTCACTAATGGTACTCAATTACCCTCATCACTGGTGTCAGAAGCCCCCTAGCAGGTCTCACTGATGCCAATTTCTGCCTCCCCAATTCATAACTCTCTGGCTCTCTGCTTAGCTTATTGCTTTTTGCAGGTTCCTCCCACGGTCAACTGCCCACAACAGGTCTCTATTGCCCTTCATAGCAAGTGCAGACTATCTGGCTGGTATTCAAAGAAGCTCATAAGCTGTTTCCATCCTCCCTCCCTTCCCTTCTTTGCCATCACTTCACAACATGTACATTCCATTCTAATCCAAGGAGTCATTTCTTTATCTTGAACTAGTCCCATTTTCAAGTTTTATTTTTCTGCTGCTTTCTCTTCTTTGAAAGTCCTTCTTCCATTCTTTCAACTGGCCCAAGTACTAATAATATTTAAAATGTCACTCAAATCCAGCATCCTTCTTAAAGTCTTGAATGAGTTTTCAGTATCAACCATCTCTGTTGCAGTGATTGTAATTTCATTGTAAAGATGTTTTATTCATTTAAAGTTAATTCTTATTTGTGGGACAATAAATACTACATAGAATTGTTATTTTTCCTCTTTGAATAATTGTCATCTCTACTATACTCTGAGTGTTCCAAAAGCAAGAAACATGTCTTTTTCATCTTGCATCCCTAGTGTCCAGCCCAGTTCCTGAGACATAGCATTTAAATGGAAACTGTTACAGTATGAATTGTATTCTGAAGTTCCTTGAGGACAGGGCTATGTCTCAGTCATTTTATATCCCCCAAAGCCAAAGACAGTACTAGGCCCATGGCAGATATTCAACAATCTTTATTGCATTGAGCATTCAGAATAGAAAAGTAGGAATTGTCATGCTTGTTAACATTAAAGAAGGACAGAGATTAAATCTAGAAGGTGAATGGTCAGTTCTAGGAATCAGCAAGTATGCCCTGGGTTTTGTCCATAAACTAAGAGGAGAGGCCTGAACAGATAGCAAAGGCCAACGCGGCCACCTCCTGGGAGGTACAGAACTGAACAGAGGAAGGAAGACTTGAAAGTTATTACTCAAATTTAAGAAAATGGGGATAGGGTGAGAATTAAAAAGATTTAACTGATTCTGAGGAAAATGACTTTAAGAACCTTTTCAGTAAATTACAAAATACATATAGAAAAGTGAATAAATCATAAATGCATAATTCAATAAATTTTCACCATATAAACACACCCATACAATCAGCCAGATAGAGGAAAACATTACCAGCATCCCTAAAGTCCCATTCCAGCATCTCAGCACCCCTTAAAGTAACTACTCTTCTGATTTCCAATGTAATAGAACAGTTTTGCCTGTTTTTTGAATTGTATATGAAGGAAATTACATTACTTGTATTTTTCTATATTTGGTTTCTTTTGCTTGGCATTTTTTCATGGGATTTATTCCTTTGTAGTTACATGTAGCAATATAATGTATACTGTTTTTACTGTATAGTATTCCAATATGTAACTATATTACACTTCATCCATTCTGAAGTTTTCAGTGTGGGGCAATTATGAATAATGCTGCCACACATATTTCCGTACATGTCTCTTGGTAAACAAGCTCATTTCTGTTGGGTATGTGGCTAGAAACTGAATAGCTGAATCACAGGGTATGTGTTTGTTCAGTCTTAGTAGATAATGCAGAACAGTTTTCTAAATTGATTTTTCTAATTTATACTCTTTAGAGTAGCATATGACAGTTTCATTTGCTCTAAATGTTGCCAACAATTGGTATTGTCTGTCTTTTTCATTTTAGTCATTCTGGTGGGTGTGTGGTTTTAACTTTGCATTTCCCTTTGCCTAGTAAAGTCAAACGCTTTTCATGTGTTTATTGGATCACTTTTGCAAAGTGCCTGTTCAAGCTTTTGTCCATTTTTTTTTCCTCCTGGGTGGTCTTTTTCTTATGGATTTGCAAGAACTCTTCATAAATTCTGGATTTGAGTCCTTTATTAGTTGTATTACAAATATCTTTCTGGGATTATTTTTGACAACAGCTCACTCGTAGTGGCTCCAAAAAATAGAGTGTCAGTAGATGTTTATTGATTGAAAGAGGAAAAGATTCTACATAAAGAGATATTTCAAAGGAAGAAGCAAGAGGGTTTAGAACAGTTTGACCATACAGGATGAAGGCAAAGAGAGACTCATGCTAAGATTCTAAGTCAAGAACAAGACTCATTAATTCATTCAACAGATTTGACTTGTGCAAGGTAAAACATCTAGTTAAGTTGCAGAATCTCTATTTCCTGACTTGTGGTTCGCTCATTACTATTTCCATGTCTTTCTCTCAGTTGCTACATATGTTGTTCATGAAGAAGCTCCTTGTGGTTAATAGCTGGTGTTTCCTGAACACTTACTATATTCCATGCCTGCTGAATGGTAGGAGCTTAGTAAATGGAATAGTCAGAGATATTTGCTGAAACAATCATTTGGTCATCTGTGCTTATAATTCATTCAGTTATCCAACTAGAACTTACTGAGGGTCTATGATGTGCCAAGGACTGTTCCAGGTATACAAACTCTTTGCTTTTATGGGGCTGATGTTACAGTGAATGAATGAATGAGAAAATGAAGGAATAAAGCACATTGCCCCCTTTCTCTCGTGCAGCACCTTGTGTGTAGCTTTTTGTCTCTGCTCTGTTTCCTAGGCAGACCTCACTCAGGTATTTCCTGTCATACTCATGCATTCACAAACTGTGCCTTTTAATGGATGATTCCTCTTGTCTGTGACTATATTATGTATTGTAACTCTTTCCTTTTCTAGCCTGTCAAATATTCTAAGCACTATTCCTATTTGGTTCTTATATTTAATTGCTTGCCCCTGCCAACTCATTCGAGTACTTTTACTTTCTCTAGAGGCATGTTAATTAACTAATATGAGTACAGTTTAAATTCTAATTCTCTAATCAGCATTTACATACTTTTAATCTTTTCTTTTAAAAGCAAGTCCATTTCAGATTAATCCTGAGGTTACTACAATATAATTAATGCTGACTATTTTTGTATTTTTTTAAAAGTAAGAAATGTGGAGCCAAGATTCTTTATTTGGCAAAATATTCCAGCAGCAACAAAACAGATATTTGTTAAGCAGGTTGAAATATTATCATCTTCATTTACTTGATTGTAAGAATATGAAAGTAATAACAAGATTGCACCTCTTTTGCAACAGGCTACATTTCAGATCTGCCCTAATTCGGAGTGACATCTTGTCCAACTAACCCAAATGTGGGATAATTTACCCTATTTATAGTACGAATGCAGCTGCTGAATTAGAACAGTGACAAAGAAAAGGAAAAAGAGGCATTCTCTCAGGATTGACATTTGTGATATTTTAAAACCAAATCACCTAGGCTTTGGAACTGTGTTTGGACAGGCAATACCAATTGTTGGCAAGCATTTATAGAAAATGAAACTCTCATACGCTACTCTAAAGAGTATAAATTGGAAAAACCATTTTAGAAAACTGTTCTGCATTATCTACTAAGACTGAACAAATGCCTGCCCTGTGATTCATATTTTTAAAAGTTTAACAGGGTCGTGAAGGGGTAGAAAATGTTTAGTTTACTTGGCCCACAATGTTCCCATCAAAGGCTGAGAGGATCTGGTAAGACAACACCAGGAATCACAGAGTTTTGAATATGAATTTTCAAAAGTTATGTTTTAAAATAATATGTAGCCTCTGCAAAATGATTGTGAAAAATGTTAATAACTCTAAAACTGATTAGAGAACTGGGATAAAATACTCACTGATACTAGTAAATTAATTGTGTTTTGAATTTCTGGTGACAGAAGCAAGTGTGGGTTATGACTCTTCACACCTGTTTACTTGTCAAAACAAAAAATGAAAAGAGAGATTGGGATGTACCTGTGGCCTTCAAAAAATCTATGACAGTAGACGGCAGATGTTAGGAAGCTAATATCAAATTCTGTTTGCATTAGAGTAGTGAAGAATTTCCATAAATGTTGCTTTCTTCTGTCTTTTAAGTTGATTTCAGTACTTAGCATTAGTAGGGAGAAAAACACGCTCATTTACATTATGACACCTTCCTGTGGATAGAGTCTTCTCTTTAAGATGAGATATAATACTGACTGAGAAGACTCGGTCTCCAGGAAGAAGGGAAAGGAGGCTATGGTTGACAAGTGTCTTTGTGGGCAGATTGTGGCAGGTGAGGTGGGACTGGTAGGAAGTTATTCTGGGTACCACCAGGGTTACCTTAGAGCAGAAGTGGGAAGTAAATGCAGTTTATGTTTGAAAACCCCAGTCTTTAGCTTTTGTTCTTTGCTGTACCTCTAACCTCTTCTCCTCGCTGGCTGTGAATCACTTACTCTTCGTGTTCTCAGGAGATGAGTAATTGAATAGTCCCTTTCTCCAAGCCAACTTGGTACTTATTCACACCAAGGTAAATGTGACTAATAACAGCGTCGCATCTTACTTCTCCCATAAAGTAACTAGGAATTAAATCTCATACACAAGACCTCAGTGGAAAAAATTTTGAAAGACTATCAAAAGGGTATAAAAGAAGGTCTTTGGCAGAGACATGGTCGATGCTCTTGGATGTAATGAGTTCACATTATAAAGATGTTAATTCTCCTTAAACTGGTCTTTACGTTAAATAAAAACCTAGTAAAAATTTCTGCTGTATTTTTCCAGGAACTTGACGAATTTATCATAAGCTTTATATAAAATATATATGAAAAGTCCACGAATAGTTAAGTCAGCCCTGAAAAAGTAGAGCAAAGAAGGTAAAATATCCTGTTCAGTTATAAAGACACTCTTCAGTAATATAATCATGTGAAACTGGCTTAAGAACAAAAAGAAAAATAAATAAACCAATGGAACAAAAAAAAAGGACTCAGATATAGTATTTCTATGTATGGGAAATTCACATATGATAAAAGACTCATGGTTTAGTGGACTATCTTGGGAAAACTGGCTCACTATGTGGAGGAGAATAAAACTGAATTTCTTACCTTTCATCATATACAAAAATGCATTAAAGACCTGATTGTGAAAGGTTAAGCCATAGAATAAACAGAGGACGAGATAGAAGAATGTCTTTGTGACCTTGGGAGGGAGAGAGGCTTTCCAAACAAACCTTGAAAAGTACAAATCATATAATTATAAATAATGTCTTAGATGACATCCAAATTAAGTTTTGCTGTTCAACAAAGGCCAAATAAACCAAGTGAATAGATAGATAAAAAATTGGGAGGAGGCCCGGTGTGGTAGCTCATGCCTGTAATCCAGCACTTTGGGAGGCTGAGGTGGATGGATCACTTGAGGTCAGGAATTCGAGACCAGCCTGGCCAGTAAGATGAAACCCCGTCTCTACTAAAAAATTAGCTGGGCATGGTGGCTGATGCCTGTAATCCCTGCTACTTGGCAGGCTGAGGCAGGAGAGTCGTTTGAACCCAGGAGGTGGAGGTTGCAGTGAGCCGAGATTGCAGCACTGCACTCCAGCCTGGGTGACAGAGCAAAACTCCGTCTCAAAAAAAAAAAAAAAAAAGGAGGAGAGTTTGTTTTGGCTACAACCAAAAATATACAGGGAACTCTTACAAATCAACAACAGAAAAAGAGCAAAGTCCACTAGAAAAATGAGTGACTAATGTAAGTAACTGATGTATAAAAGGTGGAAACCCGAGTGGCTACAAGTATATGAAAAAAATGCAAATTAAAACAGTAATGAGATATATACCATTTTAAACCTCCAAAGCCTGGCCAAGTTAAAGCTGGATAATACCAAGTGTGGAGGGGGATTTAAGGAAGCAGAGGAAGCTTTATTTGCTGGTGTGAGAGTAGATTAACACTGTCTTTCTGGGGAGCAATCTGGCAATATTTAGTAAATGCTAATAAACTTATCCTTATGACCTAGAGGACATACTTCAAAAATTTTGTCAAAAATACTCTCAAAAATACCATAAAAATGACTTGGATGAGGGTGTTTAGAGCTACAATGTCTGTGGTCTGGGCAATTGGAGGCAGTTCAGGTACCCACCATTGGAGAATGAATACGCAAATTGTGGTGGGTACGCACTCTGGAATGTCACGTTGCAAGCAGAGGCTACACGCAGAAACATGGACGGATGGTAAGACCATCACGCTCAGTAAAAAGGTAAGAAAGAGAGCCATTCCTGTAAAATAAAAATACCTACACACACTAAACAATACTTCTTTTTGCACAGGGATGCGTCAATATTCAGAAATACATGTGAAACATTAGAGCCATGACCTATGGCAATGGTAGAGATGGCGGTAAGTGTTCAGTGGGGAGGGAAGGAGAAGATGAGGGCAGGATCACACCCACGCACGTGTGCGCACACACACACACACACACACACAGAAACTTGTATGGAACAATGATCATGTGCATTGGACTGAGGAATATGATGAGTACAAATCTTTTTACCTGTGATACCAAAAGTCTTCTTTCTTCTAGGGAGATTTGTGTCTTAAAGAATGCATTTCCAGTCATGGATTTTCAAGCACGAGTCAATGAGTTTGGAAATTATTTTATGTATGTGGTCAATGAATATTTATTTTGCTGCTATACGCCAGGCACTATTCTAGGTGCTGGGCACAGTATAGTGAATGAGGCAGTCAAAGCCTGCTTCTGGTTGAGGATTCTGATTAGTCCTTCTTGGCATTAGATCAAGTAAATTGTCACATATTCCAGATCAACCATGTGTATGGTCTGTCTGGGACCTGGGAGGTGGGCATTGGGGTCGCTCTTCATCTGCAGTGGCTTTGGGAGAGACTTGAAAATTTACAAGGAAATGACTGCAGAAAGGGCCCATTATAATCTGAAAATATTTAGCATACATATGTCTTTGGTTGTTGTTTTCACAGGAGCACCTTTTTGTTATATCCACAATCTCTTCTTTTTTTTTTTTTTTTTTTTTTTGAGACAGAATCTTGCTTCGTTACCCAGATTATAGCGCAGTGGGGCGATCTTGTCTCACCGCAACCTCAGTCTCCCGGGTTCAAGCGATTCTCCCACTCAACCTCCGGAGTAGCTGGGATACAGGCGCACCAACATGCCCGGCTAATTTTTGTATTTTTAGTAGAGACAGGGTTTCACCATGTTGACCAGACTGGTCTCAAACTCCTGACCTCAGGAGATCTGCCCGCCTCAGCCTCCCAAAGTGCTGGGATTACAGGCAGGAGCCCCGCGCCCAGCCTCACAATCTCTTCTAACAGCAAATATTTCTGAGACTCCTAGTATGACTGTTCAGAAACCCCCATACAACACCAGAGCAGATTTTCCCTTTAGTGAGTTTTAGTTAAACTCACTGAAACTTAAGATCTAGGCTCCATTAACACTATCTTATTGATGCTTGGTCCATCAGGGACATACAATGAATAAGAGGCACGCTGCTGCTCTTAAAGACGGCTTTGCAATTTTCTGGCATTCTCTTTCTGTTTCACAGTGATTTATTTTCCATTCAGGAACAATAAGCTGGTAAGCAGGACTGGGTCAAACACCAACTTTAGAAATATCATAAAGGCAGTCAATATGCTTTTATTGAGTCCTTCCTATGTGTGTAGCACTGTTCTAGGTGTTGGAGTTACAAAGACGAAAGACACAGAGACTCTTCCCTTGAAATCACGTAATTCAACGATGTCAAAACTTATTTTCCCATGGAAACAAAATTATGTATGCTGGTCAGTTTCCCAGGCAAACCAACAAAAGCCTATTTAATCCATGAATAGCTTAAATCTAGTGCTAATAGAATTATACAGAGTTCTGGGCAAAAGTGGCCCTATATAATAGGAAATTGAATAAGGAAGAGTTTCATCATCTTTTCTCGGGCTCATGGTCAACCCAAGGAAACATTTGGAACATACCTATTTTTTTTTTTTCAATTTAACAAAAATTATCTCATTTTTATTTGACAAATAAGAATTGTATATACAGTATTTATGTTACACAATATGATGTTTTAAAAATTACTTATTTTTTAAATTGACATATTATAATTGTACATATTTATGGAGTATAATTTGATATTTTGATATAAGTGTATGCTGTATAATGACACAATTAGGTTAGTATATCCATCACCTCATGCATTTATCATTACTTTGTGGTGAGAATCTTCAAAAGCTATTTTGAAAAATACAATATTTTCCTGTTAAATATAGTCATTCTACTGTGTAATAGAACACCGAAATTATTCCTCCTAATTGTATCTTTGTACCCGTTGACCAACCTCTCCCCATCCCGCTTTCCCCACTTACTTCCCCAGTCTCTGGTAACCACTGTTATATTCTCTGCTTCTATATCAACTTTTTTTTTTTTTTTTTTTTAGATTCCACATATGAGTGAGATAATGCAGTATTTGTTTTTCTGCATCTGATTTATTTCACTTAACATGATGTCCTTCAGGTTCATCCATGTTATTGCAAATGACAGGATTTCATTTCTTTTATGGCGTAATACTATTCCATTGTGTATATATACCACATTTTCTTTATCCATTCATCCATCTGTGGATACTTAGGTTGATTTCATGTATGTTTTGATATATGCATATATTGTGGAATGGCTAAAGTCAGTGAATTAACATATATGTATTACCTCACATACTTGGAATTTTTTTTTTTTTTTGTAATGAGAACATTTACAATCCATGCTCTTTGTGATTTTTAAGCATAACATAAATTGTTCTTAACTATTGTTGCCACGATGGACAATAGAGCTCTTCAACTTATTCCTCTTCTTTAACTGAAATGTTGTATCCTTTGGGTAACATCTCCCCAACTCACTGCCCCTTGCCCACCCAGCCCCTGGCAACCACCATTCTACTCTTTCTTTCTATGAGTTCAGGTGTTTTAGATTCCACATGCAAGTGTGATCATGTGGTGTTATTTATTCCCACTAATCTTCCTTTTTGCTTCTTTCTCCTCTGGCCACCTTCACAAATGCTCAGTGTCCTCAGGTGGTTCCAACTCTTCCCAGTGGCACTTTGCTGAGGTCTGTGCCATCTCAAAAAGTGGTCTAGGTTTTACAATTATTTACGTCCCTTCTCCCAGTTCTTCAACACTCCTGATCTTAACTAGTTGTGAGGAGAAATATCTGATCATACAAATTTGCACTAATTCACATTCCTTCCCTCAGCAATAGGTACTTGCATTTTGATAGTTGCACTTGCTTCCTTCTCTTGCTCTGCGGGAGAATTTCCAGTCTAGTTTTAGGTGTATTTTTAAATAATTTAAAGGTAATGTGGAACCTCTATATTCCTATATTCCCTTCCTCAGACATCCATGTATGTGTGCATATATATGTGTGTGTATATATAGTATATATATACATATATATTGTGTATATACACACATATATGTGTATATGCAATATATACACATACAATATATACATATATACACACATATATAATTGTTATAAGGTTATTTGGAAATATTATGTTGAGACCTGTGTGAAGTTTAGAATTAGGTAAAATTTTAAGATGAACTATATCCATGGTATTCTTTTCTTTTAAACAAAGTTTACATGTTAAGAAAAATGGTGATCAGATTGTTCAGCATTAGTATTTACAAACTTAAGTGGATATTGATTATAATTCAATTAATACAATTTTAAGATACATTTGCTTCTGCCTTGTTAGGATCACTTAAAAATAGTCCCAGAAAGGGAAGAAAACAATAACTAGGTTAGCCAAGACTGTTATTTTTGAAACAGAAGTCTGGTTTAGAATTCAGCATGTTTAAAAAGGAGATAAAATTATTTTAATAATGGAATGATCTGTAAGCTGTCATTACCATTTACTTTAAAGCAGAGGATATAGGACACGGGTCCTTTTTTTCTGATCACCTCCAATGAGATAAGAATCTATAAAGCGGGTAGGAAAATGAGTCCGTGACCAAAATGCTTACTCAGCCACTATAGGAGATCAAAAAATTTTATACTAAATCTGCACTCTACTAAGACAAAACAATTGTTTTCTTTGAAAAATATGTAGGGTTTAGAAAATTTCTGGGATTTGTCTGTAAAATACCCCCTGGGCTCTAATAGTGACGTTTTAGGGAAACACTTACATCTCAAGGTGGGAAGAATAGAGGTGGTGTTTTGTGGGCTCCTGTGGTGGTTAGGTCGTTCTCAGAAGACAGTACTGGAAATTAGATAATTGCTGATGTCACATTTTGCACAATTTAAAAAAAGTCGGTATCCTGGGGGCTATAAAAGCAGCCGCTTCTACCTTCCCCATCACAAGCAGAACTTCAGAACAGGTAAGCGTTTCGGCAAACTTGGTACAATTGGTTAGTTTGATGAAATACTTCTTGACTAATTTTGTTCCTTCACGTTGTTTTCGACCAGGTTCTCCGTCCCCAGTCACCAATTGCTCGAGTAAGAGTTGTCTGCAATGGCCGCCCTGCAGAAATCTGTGAGCCCTTTCCTTATGGGGACTCTGGCCACCAGCTGCCTCCTTCTCTTGGCCCTCTCGGTGCAGGGAGGAGCAGCTGCGCCCATCAGCTCCCACTGCAGGCTTGACAAGTCCAACTTCCAGCAGCCCTATATCACCAACCGCACCTTCATGCTGGCTAAGGAGGTATGCATCTCAATGCTGCGCTTTCTCATTGGATCTACTTGGAACCCAAATCGTTCTTACACTTTTCTTCAG
The DNA here is from genome assembly GCF_003255815.1 of Theropithecus gelada. Classification (NCBI taxonomy): domain Eukaryota; kingdom Metazoa; phylum Chordata; class Mammalia; order Primates; family Cercopithecidae; genus Theropithecus; species Theropithecus gelada. Next base: position 27,254,044 of record NC_037679.1, on the reverse strand, counting down.
AGCACCTCTAAGAGTTTTAGGAACCCATTGTTTATCCCTGCTGGCAGATAAATTTTCTGTTTTTTTCAGAGACTCTTGGGAATCTGGCTTTTTTTTTTTTTTTTTTTTTAACTTAAACTCCTTCCTTCTATTTTGGCCTTTATGATACATGTGATGAATTTTTCCATTCATGTTTTAGTTAAACTCGGCCATTCAATAACCCATCTGATGATTTTTTTTTTTCCTTTATGCCTTTGTGCGTTGTCCTAAACTTACGCACACATCTGAATTCTGTTTCTAGTCTTTATGGGGTTGCTCTGGGGAGAAGGGATGGGGCACATGTCTACGTACAGATTTTTTTTCTATCTGCTCAACGTCCAGGCACTTAGTCTTTTCTTCTCTTCCAGGCTAGCTTGGCTGATAACAACACAGACGTTCGTCTCATTGGGGAAAAACTGTTCCGCGGAGTCAGTGTAAGCTACAGTTGTGACGAGCAGGGCCGTGTGCCATCCATGGGTACTTGGATTGGTGGTAATGATGATTTAGGTCTCATCCCTTATGACCCTTGCTGTTTCCCTTCCACCTGTAGATGAGTGAGCGCTGCTATCTGATGAAGCAGGTGCTGAACTTCACCCTTGAAGAAGTGCTGCTCCCTCAATCGGATAGGTTCCAGCCTTATATGCAGGAGGTGGTGCCCTTCCTGGCCAGGCTCAGCAACAGTCTAAGCACATGTGTAAGTTCAGCTCTCAGCCTATGCCCATCTACCCCTCCTTCCCTCCTTCTTCCACAGAGACCCCCTTACCCCAACTCTCTCTTCTCCCCTCTACCCCTAAGCTAGCAGGAAGAAGTGTCTTGGCAGCAGTATTATCAGGAGTCATTTAGGATCACAGAGTGTTTGTTTTTGCTTTTGATTGAGTCACATCTTGAGTTTATAGTGGTGAAGGGGGTCTGGAACTTAAGTGTATAGAAGCCGCATTGGTTTGTCTCTGGAAAAAAGGCAACTCAGGTTGTGTAAGATGAGAAAGGTGTTGGGAAAAACATCTAGATGTGGAAATGGATCCACTGAGTCTAAGTTGTTGAGGGGAGGGGATGGCATGGAGAGAAAGTAGAAGAGAAAGTGGGAAATGGGAAGGCTTAATGTCAGCGGTGTGTCGGCAGACTTGCCCTGTTGATGTCATGGGAAGTGACAAAATCGGAGGCGTGTGAACTTGATGCCGCTGAACATATGAAACTACGAAAAAAAGTTTGCGTGGAGTGGGCCCAGTCAAAGGCCCTAGGACTTACTGAAGAGGGCTTAATTTTCACATGAGATGTTTTATGTACATTTCTTGTTCTGAGCATGCTGTTTTGTGGAGGTATGATTGAGGTTTTATTCCTTACAGAATTTGCATAAACCACTCCGCTGTTTCCACAAACGCAAACCTCAGTAGGATTTCCCAAAGATGAAGAGAGGTCTCTTGTAAGGGAAGTGACTGGATTCTGGTGTCCAAGGGAATTCAAGAGCTCAGGAAATCTAGGTCACCGTTGAAATCTAGGTCATTGTGGGCAAAATTACTAAGAGTTTTAATTCCAGGTGAATTGTACCGTACCTCCACGGGTGTGGAGGTTCATGAAGTTTCAGCACAACATTAAGATAGTTATTCTTGTTTTTGTTTCATAGCACATTGAAGGTGATGACCTGCATATCCAGAAGAATGTGCAAAAGCTGAAGGACACAGTGAAAAAGGTAGGACTGATAACTGTCAATGCTACGTCATGCAATAGGAGAGACAAATGCTGTTTTTCTTTCCTTTCTTTCTTCCCACCACTTTGTGATTTTTCACTTGATTCTCCTACCACCAGGGTGATTACTTTGGTGTCTGTGTATGTAGAGATATCTATATATCTAGAAGTCAGTTTCCAAATTTCGCAAATTGTAGAATTCTAGAACTGGCTGGAATCTTAGGTTGTCCAGTCACATTACCTCACGTTCTGGGGAAGGCAAGTGGCAGAGACAGGGCTGAATACAAGTCTCCCAAATCCCAAGCTAACACTTTTCCCGGCAGTGATACAGATTAGTTTCATGAATTCTTAGGGAAATTTCAGATTCCTATTGACTCATGTAATCTGAAGAAGCACTTGTTTAAAAACAGAAAAATGCCTATGGGCAAATTTATTTGAAGTCATTTTTGAAGGCATTCATTCATTGCTTTGAAACTTGGAGGAATAAACTCAGAACAACAAAAGAGGTGGACTTGCATATACGGCTAATTTCTGGAGTAATCGATGCTTATTTTTAATTATCATAATATCTAACAACTATTGATTTTAGTTTAAAATCAAGAGCAGATAACACCTGATCTCTTTTATACAGGTTCAAATAGACTAAAAATGTTAGTAAGAGATTTATTATAGTTAAATGGAAGTCTGAATTGGTAAGCCTTTTTTTCTTCCTCTCTCCCTTCAAGACCTTCCATTCTAGTTTCTTCCTTCATTCCCTCAATAAACCCCTAGTGAGCATTTATCCATGGTGGGCTGGTGTACATTTCTATAGTGAATGATACCATCATGTGGCCTATTTGGTGAAAAGAACAACAATGGAAGACTTAGACTAACAATAGTGACTCACCCCAAAACCGGAGGAATGATTAGGAGCAGTGAAAGTGATGCTCTTACAAGCAGGTCCAAGTAAATACTCAGAAACATGAAGGCTCCAGTTGATAGAATTTTCAGTAATAAGCTTAACCTTAATTCCCCCTTTTTTCCTCTTGACTTTTTAAAAAAGCATTTCTTCCTGAGCATCATTTAATGAACGTGACTGTTTCTTCCTTTGATAATTGAAGGCTTTGTAGTTTTATATTGTGAAGCTCAGTTCTCTTGTTATGGAACTATTATCTAGACATGGAAGGCTGAATGTTAGCATGTCACAGACAAGACATGCTTTACACATCTTGCTTAAAAAATTCCTGATTTCAGCTTGCTTGTTGTCTTTAGAAAAGTGAAGTGTGAGAGAGGAAAATCTCATGGTGATCTGGGTGATTTTCAAGGCCTTTAATCCATTTTGAAAGAATCAATTTCCTATTTGCAATGATTTGCCACATGGAAGAGTGATTATGCTTTTTTGCTGGTACCTTCAGAAAGTACAGGCGGGAGAGGAATGTTGTTCAGAGAAAGATCAACAGGAGGAGAAACTGCCACAGCTGTCTGAAATAGGGTGGTCTCGGGAGGCATTAATTCCCTCTCACTGGGGGTAAAAGCAGAGCACAGGCTGGTAGTAAAATGCATGACAGACAGTAGGGGAAGATAAACTTTAAAATTCTTTATAGTCTTGTAGTCTTTGAGATAGAAAAGCATATCTTTTTGGCTTTATGTCAAAAGAAGTATGGAAAGGTGAAAGGGTGGAAGAAAGCAGGAAAAGAAAGAACAATGTACTGTATAGAGGATAATGGTGACAAGGTTTTTCTTGAAATAATGCAAATATGATAGATTAGAGGAATTTCAATAGGGAATGCTTTTCACTTGAATTTGGGTTTCCTCTTCCATTAAGTTTGGGAGCCTCATCTGCATTTGACTTGGAGGGAGAAAGAATGAATGTTAGGACCTGTATCTGGTTTTCTATTAACTAAAGCAAGTGGAAAAGACTTATTTGACATTTTTCCCATAAAAGTGAAAACTTGTCTTTTACTCTTTGTCAAAATGGTGGAAACAGAAAAAAACTCAATGTATTGGTAAATATATGGTTTGAAGTCTTCTGAGCTGTTTTAAATCAGGAGTGTCCAATCATTTGGCTTCCCTGGGCCACCTTGAAAGAATTGTCTTGGGACACACATAAAATCCACTAACACTAACAATAGCTGATGAGCTAAAAAAAAAAAAAAAAAAAAAAAGGTCCATGCATAAATCTCATAATGTTTTTAGAAAGTTTATGAATTTGTGCTACGGTGCATTCAAAGCTGTCCTGGGCCACGTGCAGCCCGTGGGTTGTGGGTTGGACAAGCTCTTTATAAGCCATCTGTCATAGATAGTTTTGGAGTTGCAAAACAGGCCAAGGCATAATGGGTGGCACTCAGGATCCCCCAGACCCCAACCTCACTTCAGTCTGCTTGCTCTGGTTAAGAAGGGGTGGTCAACCCTCTGCCCAGCTTTTAAACAGCTTCATTAGTGTGAGGTGCACCTGAAATTGATGCCTGCTGGTGGCCTCTCAGTCCAGAGAGCTGTCATTTTAAGCTCTTTGGCAAATCATACAATACTCTTGCTAAAGGGGTATTACGATGAATGTTTTACAAATGCTTAAAACTCGGTTTCTGTCTCCATCAACCTAATCTTGCCATTTCTAATTTGTTCACTTTAGAAAACATGGCATAAATGCTCAAATACTTTTGCATTCTTATTTTCACAGCTTGGAGAGAGTGGAGAGATCAAAGCAATTGGAGAACTGGATTTGCTGTTTATGTCTCTGAGAAATGCCTGCATTTGACCAGAACAAAGCTGAAAAATGAATAACTAACCCTTTTTCCCTGATAGAAATAACAGTTAGATCCCCCAAAGCGATTTTTTTTTAACCAAAAAGAAGATGGGAAGCCAAACTCCATCATGATGGGTGGATTCCAAATGAACCCCTGCTTTAGTTACAAAGGAAACCAGTGCCACTTTTGTTTGTAAGATCAGAAGGTAGACTTTCTAAGTATAGACATTTATTGATAACATTTTATTGTAACTGGTGTTATATACACAGAAAATAATTTATTTTTTAAACAATTGTCTTTTTCCGTAAAGAAGATTACTTCCCATTCCTTTAGGGGAAAAACTCCCTAAATAACTTCATGTTTCCATAATTAGTACTTCATATTTATAAATGTATTTATTATTATTATTATAAGAATGTATCTTATTTATATCATTTTATTAATATGAATTTATTTATAGAAACATTATTTGATATTGCTACTTGAGTATAAGGCTAATATTGATATTTATGACAATAATTATAGAGCTATAACATGTTTATTTGACCTCAATAAACACTTGAATATCCTAAGTCTTGTGGCTTTGTGATTTTTCTCCTTTACTATCATCATCATCATCATCATCATCATTGTCATGTTACCATTCCCATAACTTTATTCTTGACTCTAAGAAAATGAGGTAGCTATTAGTATTATTCCAATTTTACAAATGAGAAAGCTGCATTAGAGACACCTTAAGAAACATTTTATAACTATAAGTAGTTGACCCTTATTGAGCCAGGTCTATCTGATTTCAAGGCTCTCTGCTATAGTGCCTATACTGGTTTATTAGGTTGACTCAGCATGTACCTTTGAAAAGAAAAAAGGTAAGAAATTGAAAAGAACTTATCATAAGTCATTTATGGATAAAAGAAAGGAGTGATGATGCTGGAGAGAAATACATGTAGCCTCTATTGTTATGGATAAACTGTTTTAGTTCTAGTTCAGGCCTACTGAAAGGTGCACTCTCCAGTCTCCCTGAAAGTGAGACACTAAAGGAACAGGAAAGCTGTGTTTTGGGGAGTCTTTCCTACTAGTAAATTTAGCACTGATAGGGAAGTCTCATAGGTGGAAGATGGGCAAGTTACTATGACACACACAGAGAGAGGGAAAGGGTTTCATCTTCAAAATTTGTACAATGCTACAGAGAAGAGAGAGAAGAGGTAGAGATAAAGGTTGGATTTGTTCTACCAAGAAGAATGGACAAAGGATGCCAGCAATGAAGAGCCGTTCCTGGGGGAAGGGCTTTGAAAGATTGTGTAGGTCTTTTCATACAAGGTCAAAGTCAATGATAGGAAGTAAGTCGTCATCTGCTAAGGTATTTTCTTCTCCAAGCAATCAGGAACCAACTTTGCAGGTCACTTGCCAGTTGTTGGCCAAGTTCCTGCAGGATTAGGTCCAGCCTGGTGGTGAGAGGGGAGCACATAGAATAAATTCCCAGCAAGCCTTTGTCTATTCCTGGCAGTCAGCCCCTCTTTTGCTAACTTGCCCGTTGCACTCTTGCAACATATTTTCATACTTTCTCTAGTAAATCTGCCTTTCTTTACCCACAATGGTCTTGGTAAACTCTTTTACCACCTGTGCCACCAGCCTCAGATAGTTGTCGCTCACCCACAACATTCTGGTGGCCCGTATGGGGTGCTCTCTCTCCTTATGGGGATCTCTCTCCATACGGGGGCTCCCTCTCCTCATAGGGAACCCTGTTGCCTCTCTCTCTTTCCCAACTTGGAACCCTCAGTGGATAGCATTTAAGCACAGAGATAATTGTAGGTCTCTGGCCAGAGCTATGCTCTGGTGGGCTGAAAGGTGTCCCCGTGGAAGCATCTAACTGCCATGACCGTTTGAGAGGCACCTAAGTTTGTTTTCTCTTTTCAGTCTTTCAGCAGCCAGCTTCTAGTACCTCTCTGGCAATTGATGGTAACTGGCCAGGGCTGTTCTCTGGTGTTGCCTAAAGGTCAGAGGGTGAACAGGGTTAGCTGCCTCTCCCATTAGGCAGGAAGGCTTTTTCCTCTCTTCTCTGCTCAGAAGTCCCTAATCCCTCAGTGTGGCATGACTGGTAGTGGAGGCTCATTCAGAGCGAATTCACACATGTTTTGGGTGACTCAGACCCTCTCTTTCTGATTCTGAATTCCCCTATGGAGTCAGCCAGCCATTCTGTTCCGATGTGGCTGAATCAGGTGAACTCAGCCTCAGAACAGTGAGTCTTCCCTTCCCTGGGCTGGCGCCAGGTCAAGTTCTTCCTTTACCTTTTTCCTCGTGTCTGGACTAATCATCCAGCTAAGGCCCCCGAGTGGCTGAGAGGTCTTTACTAATAGGTGGGCTGCCCCTTTAGAAAGTGCACCCAAGTCCCTTGGTGGGTGCAGGTGGACCCTTTTCATCTTGGTGGGATGCCACAAGAGAAAATGCAGTTCAGTGTGAGGTTCCGTGATGCAGTGGTGAGTACTCGGGACTCTAAAAATGCAGTTCATGAGGCCCTGAGTGGTGTGTTTTCCAGTCCTATCCTGGGACAACCCCAGCTATTCTTTCACTCATGTCTAGGCTGCATTCTAAAGCATTAGAACAAACTTAACCCTCAGACTCTCAAAAAGAAGCGTCTAATTTTCTTGTTTAACACAGCGTGGCTCCTATGCAGGAAATCCTCCAGTTAGCCTCCTTAGTCTTTATAACCAAAAGCAGAATAAAGAAAACAAAACTAAGAATAAAGAAAAAGTCAGAGACAAGAGGCAGGCTTAACTGTTGGCTGCTTTATAAGCCCCCAGCCCCCTCCGAGTTGCCCTAAGCACTCTCCTCCAGATAACCACCACTGGGGCAGAAGAGCAGGCAAGAAGAAAGGCGAACTGCTCCAATGAAATAAAAGGAAAAAAGCCCTACACGGCTTGCGCCCTCTGCCACAAGCTCAGCCACTGAAAACGGGATTGCCCTGAGAGCCGAAGGCCCCTGGAACAAAATCCCAACTTCTAATGGCCTTAAGCTGAAGGGGCTCCCTGCTCTGGCTGGAACAGGTCACCTTAACTGGTGACTGGTGGAAGTGGGAGAAGTTCATCTCGTACCGTGTAGGTCTGGGGTGCTAAAGCTTTCCCCATGGAAGACAAGTGAAAGTGGTAGAGGTGCTGGCCCTGCACCACAGGCTCACAAGCCCGCTTGTAAAGCTTAACCTTTTCCTCTGCATTCTTTGCTTTTCTTTTTCTCTTTTTCTGTTCATTCCAGGGCTCTAGCCTTAAAAGGGAAAGACAGTTTCTAATGTCCTAACCCCTGATTTTGTCATTCTCTTTAAATCTCCAGCTGGTTACATATTATGGCCCGTTTCTGTGCACATTTTAAACTAATGGGCAAATTACAACAGGAAAGCTTCAGAGCTCAAATGGTCAATCTGCACTATAGAATTCAGTAGAGTCTTCTAAAACTCTCTGTCTTCCCCTCTTTTGTCAGCCTGCTTTAAATCTGCTGTTACTAAGCTGCTAGTGCTGAGATAAGACTCATTATTTGTGGTCTAACTAGAATATAAACATTGAAAACTCATTTAAAGAAAAAAGGTAAAAGAGGGTTTTGTTAAACCAAGCAGCCTAGAATTTTTAACCTCCCTAAAAGTTAATGAAAATAAATCCAACACCTCTTTTAAATGTTATTCTTAAAGCAGCTCTTTTTATTCAATTTTACTACAAGCTCTCCGTCATTATCCATCTGCCTCCCTTGAGCAGCTTCATGCTCTTAATATTAATGCTTTTATAAGGGAAATAGTACAAAATTTCTGTTTGCAGGGAGACCTCCAAAGCTACTACCCAGATGAAATTTCTTTTTTCTTTTTTTCTTTTTTGAGACGGAGTCTTGCTCTGTCACCTAGCCTGGAGCACAGTGGTGCAATCTCGGTTCACTGCAACCTCTGCCTCCCGGGTTCAAGCGATTCTCCCACCTCAGCCTCCTGAGTAGCTGGGACTACAGTCACTTGCCACCATGCCCGGCTAATTTTTGTATTTTTAATAGAAATGGGGTTTCACCATGTTGGCCAAGCTGGTCTTGAACTCCTGACCTCAAGTGATCGGCCTGCCTCAGCCTCCCAAAGTGCTGGGATTACAGGTGTCGGGCCCGAAGTTTCTTTATACTTGTCCTAGTAATGTTATTTACCCCTGAACCACAACATTGATGTGCTAAGATACTAGGTATTCATTTAACTGTTTTTCTTATACTCTTTGCAGCCCTTCTTCTTTTCTAAGTTTACCATATATTGTCATTTTCCTTAAATATGGCTCTGTTTTTTTATCATGACTAACTATTGCCTCAATGGCTGCAACCAGGCACACACTCTACCCAGTAATATCTCAGGTTACTAACATAATACACTGTAATAACTGCTAGATATGCCCACATAGGCAGATACTTGAGAATAACATTGCATTCCTAGCCGTCCCACTATCTATAGAAGAAATGGCTAACACACAAGCCCAATACTCGATACTCTGGATTTGACTACACTATGTACACGCACACCAAAAACACAGGTTTAGGAGGGGGACCTAGGCCAATTGATCTCTCATGGCAATTATCCACTGTGACCGAGTGAATAGGGAAGGTACCAGAAATGGCCTGTAAAGTGAGCCTTTGTATCAGAAACTCGTAAGGGCCTGGTCCTTTCCTAGGGGCTTTAACACAGCCCATTGTAATTACACCCTCAACTATAAAGAGACACACCTGGAATGGGAGCAGTATGATGACTGACGAGTTCACCGTGGACCTCCACAGGTTTTTTCTGTGGTGGGAAAACAACCAAGTTAATGCCAGCAAAATTTAAAATGATTCCTTTATGCCTATAAATAGCTTAGCAACTGGGATGGAATATAGAGGAATAGGGGTTGAAACTGGACAACTTCTTAACCTCACTAATACGGCTTTTCCTAGATTTTCCCTTAACCAATTAATATTTAGAAATCTTATCTGTCAGGCCCCATATTTACACAACAAACAAGTCAAACTTTTACTTCCTTATGTGTGGATAACTACTTTTTCAGTCACTGCCCATTCACATTTAATCCCCGGGGACCATGAAATCCCCCTATTTATGCAAATTATACTGGAATCCAAACTAATCACACCTATGCCTGGTTGCAAAGTCCCTCCCTGGGAGTTTCATTAGAAGGAATTGGGTTCTTCTTTTTATGTGTATCCAACATGTTTCTAGCCTTGCCTATTAAGTGGATGGGCACCTGCAGTACAGCTGCAGCCATACCTGCAGTGCATATATATAACTCCTCGAACTTCATAACCTCTGGCCAAGTTTCAAATTTGGTGTTCTTCCTAAGTGGAGCCCTCTAAAGGTCATCAAAGAAAGGAAACAAAAGTGGAACTTAACCTCCCACCATTTGGCATCCTTGCCACTGATAACCCCATTATGGAGAGAAATGGTCTAGAATATTCTATAGCCAGTGGACTCTTGGTTTGCAGGTATACCCATGCTGGTGCACAGCATTTGTAATCTCACTGATATAGTTTGGCTATGTCCCCACCAAAATCTCATCTTGAATTCCCACATGTTGTGGGAGGGACCCAGTGGGAGGTAATTGAATCTTGGGGGCTGTTCTCATGATAGTAGAATAAGTCTCACAAGATCTGATGGTTTTAAAAAGAGGAGTTTCCCTGCAAAAGCTCTCTTCTCTTGTCTGCTGCCATGTGAGGCATGGCTTTCACCTTCTGACATGATTATGAGGCCTCCCCAGCCACATGGAGCTGTGAGTCCAATAAACCTCTTTCTTTTGTTAATTGCCCAGTCTCAGGTATGTCTTTATCAGAAGCAGGAAAACAGACCAATACACTCATCATCTTAGTCCAGCAATCTTGGAAATCTGAAGTCACAGCCACTGAGGCCTAGCAACAGGTCCTAATTTCATTGTCAGGGGTTGTCCTGCAGAATCAACATGCTTTAGATGTGCTTACCACCAAGCCAGGAGGCACTTGCACACTGTGAAATGAAACCTGTTGCTTTTACATCAATACTTCAGGTCTAGTAGAAGAAAGTTTAAAAAAGATAAAAGAGAATATCAAAGTATCAGAGGGCCTTCAAAAAAGAGTTCCTCTCTCTCTCTCTATATATAGGCACAACTATTTAAAAACTTCTTCAACTGGTTTGGCCAAGGGTTGCCCAACTTCTCCCCCCTATGATAATGTTCATATTAGTTTGTTTACTTGCACCACGTATTTTTAATGCAATATCTCATGTTGTGTCTTCTAGAATACAACAATCTCAAACCAAAATGTTGTTGCAGAGAGGGATATCAGCTCCTAAAAGAATTCCATGACTCTCCTTTGGATGCAACAGAACTAAATTTTAGGCTGCAAATGCAGTTTCCCCATAGTCTCACAGCAACCCTGCCCAATTTAAGTTTCAACTCAGGGATTTAGACCCATAGAACCTCCTAACTGACCAGCAATCCTAGGTAAGTCCAACTGTCCACTTCTGGAAGCAGTTGGAAGATGAGACCTTCACCCACATGCCAAAGAGCTGTCATTCTTGCTCTGTTAGGGAGGGAATGTGGAGTCCTACTTAGGGAAAAGGAGTTAGGCTGGTGGGACTGACAGAAAGCAAAAAGAGAAAGTAGATAAGCTGTAAAGTCTGCTTTTCTTCGTGGTCCAGGACATACAGCCCTCCTGTGCCCAGTTTATCACCAGACACCAGCGAGGTAGCTCCCTGCAGCGTTGGCGTTATCAGCACAGCACGCAGCACTTTTCAGCCCACGTACCAGTCTACAAAATCCCCAGCAAGCCTTTGTTTTCCGGCAGTTAGCCCCTCTTTTACTAACTTGCCCATTGCACTCTTGCAACGTATTATCATACTTTCTCTAATAAATCTGCCTTTCTTTACCTACAACTGTCTTGGTAAGTTATTTTACCACCTGCACCACAGGCCTCGGATAGTTGCTGCTCACCCACAGCAGGTTCCAAATGCTGAGAGGCACCGATGTTCCCTTTCAGGGATGATAGAATTATAATTTTTTTTTTTTTCTGTGATTACCTTAAGGAGTCTTTCCTTTTCCAAATGAGTCTCTGTGTAATGACTAGAGCAAAAGTTGATAGCGTACTTGTTTTTGGCCAGTCTTCTGGAAACTGAACCATAAGTGGAAGAATATTTACCCCTAAAATTGGAAGGTAAGAAACTGACTTTATATTCAGATACAATTCAGAAGTAGCTAGAGTCGACCTTGTTTTTTCCTTCCCTAACCCTGCACATTGAATGTGTCAGAAGTCCTATTTGCTCTAATTCCAAAATAATGGCTGAATCTGTTCACTTCTCATTCTGGCTAAAGCCCATCAATGCCACGATCATCTCTCCTCTAAATTACTGTAGTATTGCAGTTTCTAAAGTTCCTCCTACTGTCTGTTTTTAACTCAGGAGCCAAAGTAAACTTACAAATTAAAAACAGTAGATTGGGCACATCCTGGCTTCCCCTAAGGGCTTCCCTTCACAGTGAGAATGAAACTGAAAGTTCATATCATCACCCCACCTCTGCAATCTCATCTGCTATCACCCTTCCCCTGAGCAATCTGCTGCAGTCACAAGGCCCACTGGCTGGTCCTCACACGCACCAGTCTAGCTCCCGACTAGAAGTCTTTGCACTGGCTGTTTTCCTAAGCCCAGAACAATCTTCCCAGTAATATTTCATGATCATTCCCTCCCTTCATTCAGGTACTCCTCAAATGTTACTGCCTCAGAAAGATCTACACTGGCCACCCTATCAAACACAGCCTCTTCACCACCCTCCACACCCTCCCCTCCCCTCCCATTACCCCACTTCATTTTTCTCTGTTGTACTTAGCACACATGAAATTAGTTATTTACTTACTTTGGCCATTGATTTAATTTTCAGTACATACTTATTGGGTGTTAACTTGATGCCATGGGATGTGGTGATAAACATCATACACACAGAGCCCCTGTCCTCATGGAACTTGCATTCTAATGTAAATGTAACAGAGGACATATAGTATAATAACAAGCATGGATATCTGCTATGAAGAAAAGCAAAGTAGGGCGTGGGGGTAGAACTTAATAGGGATTAATTTAGATAACGAAATCAGGGAAGGCCTCTTGGAGGGCAGATATCTAAATGAGGTGAGGACATAGGCCATGTGCAATATCTGGGGATATCACCTTGAGATGAGGCAAGTTTGGCATATTCAAGAAGTAGCAAGAAGGTTGGGACTGGAGAAGCCTGGGTGAAGGGCAAAGCTGAAGATGAGCCCAAGATTTGACTAAGACCAGGTATGTGCATCTTTGCAAGCTAGAGCAGGACTTTAGATTTTGTTCTAAGGCTGAGGAAAAGCCACCAGATGGTTTCAAGCATGGGAAAGGCTTGGTATGACTCATGTTTTGTAAAGATCACTCTGGTTGATAATGCAGAGTAAATCTAGGAGAAGTAAGGAAGCAAGGCCAGGATGAGAGTCTAGGAAAGAAGCAATGATTGCATTGGAGTGGAAGGGAGCAGAGCCAGAGAAATCTGGCGTGTTACTCTTACTGTGACACTCAGCATGGGTTGCCTGGGAAATAGGAGTTATGTATGTATGGATCACATTCACTAACAGGAAAAGTAATTCTTTAGTGTTTCTTCTGGTTTTTCATTTATACTATATTAGTCACTAGCAGAAAGTGCTCCATGTAGGAATTGAAGGAAAGACAGATGATTTTGTTCTGAAAGGAAGTTTTTAAGATTTGAGTGAAGACCCTTAGATGAGGAGAATGAGTAATACCAAGGGTTGGAGGCTGAAGTCCTCTTGTCTCGGAGGCAAACACAGCCTCAGTGAATTTATCTTCTGCCTGAACCAAGGAGATTCACTGGATTTTCTTGTAATAGTCCCTTGTTCAGGAGAACTTTCACTGGAAAATCACATCAACTCAGAAGAGACAGAATCATTAAGCATTCCGTTTCTATGGAAATGAGGGTTTAAGTCACTTTACTAGGCAAAGGACTCCAACTGAGGTACAGGCAGAGGATAAGGGAAAAATAAAGCGGTGGTGGCAGAAAGAATCCACACTTGTTAACTTGGGTCTTGTGAATTGCTATAAATGCAGGAACTGTAGCAGATAGGATTTCTGTTCATTGTTTGTCTTCTCCTCTCCTTTCCTCCCTTTTATTTGAAGAGTACTTGCAGTGGCTAATATTTTTGTTTTCAGGTGGGAACATGACCACAATGACATCATCCTTTAATGATATGGTAGCTGATGAGATTCTATATGTTTCCTATGCTGCCAATACACATTTTTCACTCAGATAAAGATATGAGTGGATGCTGAAGACACAAGAGATGCAAGGTGTCCATGTGGCCCTCCAGATCCTTATTCTGTACTTTTCCACTCTACTCGGTGCCCAAAGAGGCTGACATATATGGATTGGTTCATATACATGCATGCTCTTGGGCTTTTGATTGCATTTGGCTAATGGAAGAAGTACCAGGAGATTGAAGGGTGGGCTGGGAGGTGGGGTGGGGGGATAAGGTCAGAGTATCTACGACCCTGGAGCTCTCCTGCCAGGCTGCCATGCTGGTTGGCTATGTACTTCTACCAAAAGCCTCAGCTCTTGTAGACAGCCCTTTTCCATATAGATATCTTTCTTAGTTCTGAAAACCGCTCTCAAGGCTGACCTCAACGGCCAGCTAGCTATTGTTCATCTCAGGGAATTGCACTATTTCTTGTTAGTTTCCTTGAGCTCTTTCCACACCTGTTATGGTTTGAATGTTTGTGTTCCCTCCAAGATTCATGTTGAAACTTTATCTCCAACGCAATAGTATTAAGATGTGGGGGCCTTTAGGAGGTGATTAAGTCATGAGGGGTTCTCCCTCATGAGTGGAATTCAGGCCCTTTTAAAAGAAATTCCGCACAGCGTTAGGCCCTCTTTTTTCCACTCCACCTTCACCCTGTGAGGACACAGCATTCATCTCCTCTGGAGAATGAACAACAAGGCACCATCTTGGAAGCAGAGAGAGCCAGCCCTCATCAGACACCAAATCTGCTGACACCCTGATCTTGGACTTCCCAGCCTCCAGAACTGTGAGGACTAAATGTCTGTTCTTTATAAATTATCTAGTCTGTGGTATTTTGTTATAGCAGCACAAACACACTAACACAATGCCTTAAAAAAATCAATCTATTATTAAACCCTTATCCATTCCCCAGTTTGAATGTAGCATACATTTTCTACTGGGACTCTGCCCTATTTACTCTTCTTCCCCCTTCCATTTCCCGCCCCTCCCCAACTCCCACCCAGCAGCAGGATGGAGTCTGGGAATTTAGGTGAAATCATTTATGGGCAATAAATAAAACCAATTTTGGGTATGTCTGAGTCGTGTGTAAATTTTTGATCCCGTAACAAAACAAACTTGGAAACAATAATATTTTGATTTCTAAAATTTAAATACTGTTTAATATTTTGTTTTCCTGTTTCTCCAACAGTTTTCTCCACAAAGAAGTAGAGGTGCTGAAGCCAATGTGCACTATCGCCTACAGGAGCCTAGAATTCGCTTCTCCCCCTCAGTCCCAGGAGTGCCCTTGCTCCTTTCTGTGTTGGCTCTTCCCACTCTGCAGCATCCACGGGCATTCACAGGAACCTTTGTTTAATTTGGGCTACTATGCAAGCTACAGGACGAGAGATTCTTTCACTGGAATAATTCTGACTCCCCTTAACCTTGCATTTTGGCTGATTCTCTTGTGTGTGGCCCATCTTCCTCCTCTTTTCTTGTTGCAGCTACTAAAAATATTCAGGGTGACCTGATGTGTTTCTATTAGTCACAGTCCCTTCATTGTTTTGATGGGACTTAACCATCTGGGTTCATTCTGTGATCTTGAATCTTATGTTAGCCATGTGTGTGGAGCTTAATCTCTATAACACCTAGAAATTGACCAGCTGAGTCCTTACCAGTAGGCACTGTTTCTTTTGGAAATTCACATGCTGTGAGGTGCTTTTGTGAGCTGTTCTTCCATCTGTGACATTTTCATCTTGCCGTCGCTGCAGATGCTATTTTTAAGCATAGTAACTGCCCAGGAATTTTAGAACTCTTACATTGCTGCTTGTCTCAATGAAATCCTTAGAAATTTCAATTCAGTTTAGTTCCTAAATGATTTTTTAGATCATAGGGTATGCAAGATCCTGCAGGATGGGCTTTGAAAACACAAGGTCAGATTTATTTGGATGCTGCCTTGAAGGAGTGTGCAGTCGTCTTGCGAGGAAGACAAGCATGCAACAGCCTAGGGCACAAGTGAGCTGACATGTGCTACAGGTAAGGCACCAACAAGATGACAATCATCACCAGGAAGGCACCAAAGGTTGCATTTAAGCTGATCTTTTGGAGGACAAGAGGATTTAAATGGGTTCAAATGACAACTCTCTGAAATTTCCCTTTTTTCTTCCCCTTTGCAATCCAGCCATAGCTAATTGCTCCATCTTCAGGGCTCCCAAGGTATAATTTACATCTCTCTTAGCATTTATCACACTGTAGTTTAATCCCTTGTCATGTGTCTATCTTGAGAATTTTCAAGGACAGAGACTGTTGCCTACATTTAAACGCCCACAACCTGAAAATGCCTGGTGCTTTATAGGTGCCCAGTAAATGCCTGAGATGGATGCACAAATGATTGAATGGCTTTCTGGACCCCAGGACCCAGATGAGCAAAGAGTTGGGGATGTGAAAGTGGACAGAGTGCTCAGGTGAGGGCCACTGGTCCATGTGGCTGGAGCACAGCTTTTGTGTGGGCAATGCAGTGGGAAATGGCCAGCAGCTGGTAACATGAATTCTCTTCAGTTTTCTATTTCTAGTCCCTGGAAACTCAATTCTTCATGGGACTTACGCAAAGGGAGCTCGGTGGGCTAACAGGATTTGGACTCATACTGGGCCTCAGCCCCTAACCTGCAACCTGCTACAGTCTGATAAAACAATTGCATCAACGCTGTGTACTTCCACTTTCTCTTTGGTGAGTTTAGGCAGCTGATACTCCCGAAAACTTCCCACCACCAGGTGCTCACAAGAACGATGGGAAAGCTTGTGCCACTGATGGTATGGAGTGAAATCCATTCAAAAAACTAAATACACAGCAATTAAGTTGTTTCTGACACAGCCAGACAAGAGGTGTTCCCTCAAAGGGAACACTCAAACTGTAGGAGGCCCAACCACAACCTACTTGGATTGCTTTTGTTGATAATTGCTGCCGTGTGAAAGCTGCTAGGAATCCTGTGGTTTAAAGCCATAGTAGAATCATCTTGAGCTTTCTTCCCATGATTTTGCCAAACTCTCCAGGCTCTCATATTCAGAAGGTTGTTCCAATGGGGCTTGTCTACAGAGTGCATGTGATCTGCTCTTCACCACCCCAGAACCTTTGAATGGAAAATTCCTTGTCCTTAAAATGAGAAGTACACCAATCCTCATGGAGAAATTAAATCACTTCCATCTTGGCTGGAAGGATAATTGTTTAAATGGAATTTTAATGATGTTCAGATGTGAAAAATAAGGGGCACCACCACCAAGTTCCCCTCCCTTGCCCCAGGTGGAGAGCCCAGGGAGATGCCGATTTGCCCTCCCTCCAAATGGACCTGCCCTATAGGCAGAAATCCCCTCATAATCTGCTTGATCAGATATGTCTCATATGTTCATGACAATCATTGACTTAGATAAGGAATGGACAAAATTCTTTTTTGTAAAGAGAAAAAGAGTAAATATTTTAGGCTTTGTGGGCCACATATGGTCTCTGTTGTATATTTCTTCTTCTTCCCCTCCTTGTCTTTCTCTTCTTCCTCCTTCTCCTCCTCTTCCTTTCCCCTACCCCATCTTCTCTTCCTACTCCTTCTCCTCCTGCCTTATCTTCCTTCCTCCTTCTCCTTCTTCTCAGCCCCTTAAAAGTGTAAATACCCTTCTTAGTTCATGAGCCTTACAAAAACCAGCTTCGGGCCAGATTTGGGTCATCACTTGCTGACTTCAGGCTTAGATCACCCACAGTTCATCTCCTGGCACTAGACACACTGACACCCAAACAAAATTCCGTGACCAAGATTAAAAGACATTGGTTTTGTGGGCAACTATTAAGATCTGTTATGAGTGGCAGATGGCAGATGTATTCAGCATTGGGTGTGACCCTGAGTTAACAAAAATTGCATTAAATTTCCATATCAACCACAGTTGTTATTGCAGAACAATCTAATAAAATCGTGACTATCGTAGCATTTTATCTTGTTAGCCATTTTAAAAATAGGGCAGTGTTAGGTTTACAGCAAAACTGAACAGAAGGCACAGAGATTTCCCATATATACCCTCTGCCCCATGGATGCATAGACTCCCCCATGATCAACATCTCCCACCAGAGTGATATGTTTGTTATATTGATGAATCCACATTGCTGTTAGCCGTTTTTGATAACAGTAAGTTTTTCTTTATTACAATAGACAATAAATCTCTGTATCATCATGGGAACCCTCTCGGATTCTCTTGGTCTCCCTTGCTCCACTGTTGCCACTGCAGTGATCAACTCTGGCTCTTTCTTCCACTCTGGAGTCAGATAAAGTGCCATGGAACAGGTTGTGGAATTTACCTTCCCCTTGGCTGCTAAAGAGACCAGGTACCATCCAGAGGTTGAAGAAGTTAACTCCTCCTGGAGCAGGCGAGGAAGCTGACATCTAACTTTCATTCCTCTCTCTCCTTCCCCTGGTCTGACCCAAAGCAAGCTTCTGCATAGCCTTTGTGGAGACATCCTACATGGCCAAGAGGCTGGCTGTCTCTCTTCATAAAGCACTGGCTAGCTAACTCATGCATTGCCATGAACTTGCTCCCCATCCTGGTTGACCTTATTTCTCTTTTCGTTCACTCTCACTCTTCCCTAATAGAGCTTCAGCACACAAAGTTATCCTTACGCTCTATTTTCTGGAGAACCTGGGCTGAGCCAATTTCCTACATGGATCTAAGCTCCATGAGGGTAAGAATTTGTCGGGGGTGGGGTGGCGAGGGATGGGGGTAAGGGGCATAGACAAGATATCTTTTGGCACCTAGTAGAGGCTCAACATATAATTTTTATTTTGCATTTTGAAAGAATTAATAAATGCATTGATTCAGGCCACAACCCATGGAAGACACGAGCTAGAAGTTTGCTAGAAGAACTGGACACCTCTTATTAGTAGATTCCCACCATCAGAGAGCACCTAGGTCTGTAACACAAAGAAACACAGACATATTTAACTGCAGTTAAGAGAACAGATGGTGTGTAGGAAGTTATGAGAGAAAAGATACAGAGAAAGAGAGAGAGAAAAAAAAAGTCAGCCAACGCAGGGCTGCACTAGAGGCTCCTATCTAGCCCAGACGCTCAGCTCATCTGCCCTCCTACCCTCTGCTTTGGTTTGAAATGCAGAGGACAGACAGGAAACAATGATGACGGCAAGGGAGGGGATGCCCATTGTGGGCTCTGTAGATGTCTAAGGCAAAATTAGGAGATAAAGAGCTGCTTGTGGCTGCCCAATCTCAGAAGTGGATCAAGAAGAAGCTTCCAGAGAAGCCCTTCCAAAGCAGAGCTTATCATTTTATGCCAAATGTTCCCATATTTCTTCTTCCTCCTCCTTAGAGCCCCAACAGCCCTATAGTCTGTTTCGTCCCACAGGGCATTCTGTGGTGATGGAAGGGAGGTGTCTCCAGTAGCCCGACGGTATTTATTGGGCACATACCATGGACCAGTCACTGTATGGAACTGAGGTAACAGCAATGAACAAGCAGACAAAAATCCTTGCTCTGATAGAGCTTAGATTTTAGCAAAGGGAGTTAAATAGCAAACAAAATGCACAAATGAAATATATCATATGTTAGATAATGATAAGGGCTTTGGAAAAAATAAAACAGAAAAAAGAGATAGAGGGAGTGGGAGTGGGGTGAATCCTAATTAGGGCATTGTATTAGTTTGCTAGGGCTGCCGCCACAAAGCCCCATGCACTGGGTGGTTAAAATAACAGAAGTTTTCCTCTCACAGTTCCGGAGGCTAGAAGTCTGACATCACAGTGTCGGCAGGGTTGGTTCCTTCTGAGTCCTCTCTACTTGGCTTGTAGATGGCCCCTCCTTGTGTCTTCAGTTGGTCTTCCCTCTCTACCTGTGCCCTCATCTCCTCTTCTTATAAGGACTCCCATCATACTGCATTAGGGCACACCCTAGTGACCTTATTTTTAACTTTATCACCTCTCTAAAGATCCTATCTTCAAATCTAGTCACAGTCACATTCTGAGATGCTGAGGGTTAGGACCTCAACATAAGAATTTGAGGGCATGGAGGACAACACATGCCCCCCATGCCTCCTTTGGCCTATAACAGGCACCCAGAAAAAACCTTGCTGGGAAGGTGATATTTCAGCAAGGACTTGAAAGAGTTGAAAGAGCCAGCTATCTATACAGAAAAGCATTTCACACAGCGGGAACAGCAGGTGCAAAGGCTCTGAGACACAGGCCTGCTCCATGGGTTTGAGAAACAGTGAGGAGCCTATTATGTCGGACTAGGTGAGCCAGGGGGAGGAACAGGAATAGAGGTTGGGGAGCGGGGAGGGTTAGGGGTAAGGAGCATAGGCAAGATAGGATAGGTCCTCAGGCTGCAGAAGGGACATTGGCTTTCACTCTGGGTTGGAGGGGGATGCTTAAGGGAGAAATAGCATTCCTGGTGTCCTCAAAGTCCAGGCTCAAATTCATTGCTCAGCTCAAGCAGAGCCTATCACATGCTCATGTTGACTGTCTCAGGGACACAGGTCAAAGAGCTGAAGCAATAATTAATATGTTTTGGCAGAAAAGATACATCTATTTCTAGAGCTCTCACAATTGTGACTTCTAAACATCGCCTCAATTATTGATGTCATTACTGTGAACTTTCTTGTTGATGTACTTAGAAAATGAAACAGAAAGGTTATTTTGATGTCGCCTGTGCTTTGATAAAACTTGAGAGAATTTGTGCACTGTGCATTCTTTTCTCCTTTTGCTTTTGCTGGGCTAAGAGTGAAGATGAAAACAGCAGAGAATCTATTTTCCATCACCTTTGGTGGGGGCGATGATGGGCAATCTGCTTCTGACTTATTTTTGAAATGTAGTTAGGGTACCATGCTCTTTGCAGATTATGTAGATGATGTACTTTTCATTGTCAGAGAATGAGTAGCCAGTATGTATAATGCCAGTTTGTCAAATCTGAAAATGCTAAAATAACCCCAAACTTATAGAGCTATGAAGAGTATTGATATATTGCAGTAACAGCTATTAGAGCATACAGAATGTTCCTCAAAGGTAGGTTTATTCTCACACTGCCTATAAGGATATTTCGGAATGATACATATGTAATGTTTATTTATTAATCCAGAGGCAAGATGGTACTATAGGAATACCACTGGGTTTGTTGTTCAAAGACAAGGGTCAAGGCCCAGGTTTGCTACTTCCTGGCTTTGTGCCTTCAGGCAGGTCACATAACCTATGTCAGTATCAGGTTTCCCACCTATAAACTGGAGAAAACAAGATCCTCTCTACTTCTTATAGCAGTATTGGGAAGACCAAGTAAAGAGGTGGCTTTGGGAAGTACTATATAAAATTAGATATTGTTACGATGTATATGCAAGAGCTTTAAAATATCATAAACATTTGCGTTTTACTATTCTTTAGGTATTTCCTATTTCAATTTCTTCCTTTTTTCTTAGGTTACTGTCCCACTTCTTATTTTCTGTAGTGTCTACCACAGCCTCAGACATTCCTTGGGAACTGCTCTAGTGTGGTGGGAGGCTGCACAGACAGTGGGAAACACATGGGCTTTGGAGTTCCATGAACATGGATTGGAATCCTCTGCCACTTTTGAGCTGTGTGCCACTGGGCATGTGATGAGACTTCCCTGCAGCTCAGATTTTTCCTCTAAAATGGAGCAACGCCAGCTGCTTTAAGAACTAACAACATTCTCAAATGTAATAGGAAATCTTTGGTTATGCCTGTATTTTAGTAAACAAAAATTGTCTCCCCCGCAACTGCCTGTGGAATATTAAGTTGTCACTCACGACATTCAAGGTGGCTCTTAATTCCACTAATTTCTGGTTCAACAAACAAGTGACTAGGTCATGATTTCACCTTTTCAAAAAGCATTTAAATGGATCTAAATATGTTTTAAAAGCTGGATGAGGTATGAGTCTCTGCTTCTTAAGCATGTTTTTCTAGAGCTACTAAAAAGCTTACATTGACAACATAGTTGAAAAAGTATTCTTCTGGATCATAGAAGAAGGGAAGTACCAGACAAGACTTGGTAGAGATCTGACTCAGATGTGGCTTCTTTCTCTACTGCTGCATCTGTGGCGGGGATCTTCTTTTCTTTTGTTTGCTTGCTTGCTTGCTTGCTTGCTCTCTCTTTCCTTCCTTCTTCCCTCCCTCCTTCCCTTCCTCCTCTCCTCTTCCTTTTTTAACAGTTGAGGTGAAATTCACATAACATAAAATTAACCATTTGAAAGTGAACAATTCATTGGTATTTAGTGCATTCATGATGTTGTGCAACCATCACCTTTATCTAGTTCCAAAATATTTTCACTACCCTCAAAGAAAATCCCATACCATTAAGCAGTTACTCCCCATTCTGCACTCCTCCCAGCCCTGGGCAACTATCTTCCTGTTATCTGTCTCTGTGTACTCATTTATTCTGGATATTTCATACAAGTGGAATCACATATGTGACCTATTGAGGCTAGTGTTCTTCACTTAGTATACTGTTTTCAGTATTTATCCATGTTATAGCCTGTATCAGTACTTCATTTAAAAAATGGTTGAAAAATCTTCATATATATATATGAATCTTCATATATATATATACACACCACAACTGGTTTGTCCATTCATTCATTAATGGATGTTTGAGTCCTATTTTCTTTTTTAAAGAATATGAGTCAAATAATAGAACTCCTCTACTCAAAATTCCCATATAACACGAGTAGAAGCTAAAGTCCTACCAATAGCCTAAAAGGCTCTGCATGATCTCCATCCGTTTCTTTCCTGGCCTGATATCCTCCTCATCCTCTTCCCTTGCTCTAGAACAACCCACACAACCTTTCTAGCTGCAGCGAACCTGCTAAGCATGCTGTTTGCCTTAGCCTATTGCAGTGACAATTGCTTTTGGCTGAAGCAGGTAACTCCATTGCTTGCTTCCTTACTCCATTCATGATGTTACTTAAATGTTCCCTTTGCATTGAGGCCTTGTATGACCATCTATTTACAATCATCTCCTATCTCAGCACCTCCACCTCTCTTACTCTAGTCTATTTTTTCAAAACATCTATTATTTTCCAACTGTCTATAATGTACTTAAGGCATATCACTTATATCCACTATGTTTATTTATTGTCTGCCTGTTCCCCCACTCTACTAGAACATTTTATGAAATTAAGAATTTTGTGCATTTTGTTTATTAGTGCATCTGTGGCCCTAGTACAGCCTGGAAGGTAACAAATACTCATATACTCATAATGAATACTCGGATAAGTATTTGATGAATGGCTATGTTAATGATGACATGTGCAAACCTGTGGAGTACAAGTCAGCTAACTGAGGGCCAGGACACACAGGCAGAGGCTCTCAGGGAATGTTCATGTGCTTCTCCCCTGCATACCCTTCCGCTTATCCAGCTTCCACGTCTCCTTTCCTTCCTCTCCAGTCCATTTACAACACTCCTCATTCCTTCTCTAACCTCTTTTCATCATGATGGTAGACAGGTTTACCATCCCATTGGTTACGAGGCTTACCATTTTCCAATGTAGTAGGGCCTATCTTTTTTGGAGAGACAAAAACCACAGCATCATTGCATCAAACATATTAATCTGTCTATCACTGTTTCTTATCTACATCCTCTGGCTCTATTCTGGAAAAAATATATTGAATTTCAGTTTTTATAGTATGATTATATAAAAATAGATCCACGTACTTCTTATGCACAGCTGCATTGATTTTAGGATTTAGGATCCTAAGAAATTATGCCAATCACGGAGATCATTAAATAACATATTTCAACCAATGTAAGATGTTGTACGCTGGAAATTGCACCACTACTTTGTTTACCGCTAATAAAGGAAAAAGTGCTACTGATTAAACTATGACGGAATTCTTTCTTAAGATTTGGCACTTGATTTTTGCTTTTCAAGTAAATAAGTAATTTTGGTCCTTTCTCCAAAAATAAATATTTACTTTTCTGATATCAAAGTTGTGCCCCCTTGCTGTTCTGTGTCTCTCTATGAACATATTAACATTTGTTTTAATGCAGAATCATAATCTTTCTGAAGACCTTTTAAGTAGCAACTAAACACCTGTAGTAACAACCATGCACACAGTTCAAGGGAGGTGATGTCATCATTAGTGGTTGTGACCAAGTTCAGGACTGCACAGGCAGGGATAACTGTGGATTACAATGCACACTATCATTTAAGAGACATTAAAATGTAAAAAAAAAAAATGTGTGTTTCAGTGTCAACCAAATAGGTTACTAACAACAATTAGTTGTTGTTTTTTCCCCATAGGAGGAAAGCAGATAAAAAGTGGTGTCACTGAAGACTTGAAGTGAGCTAAGATTCTGCAAAGGAGTTGATGAGCTGAGTTTGCTCGTGGGCTATGCTGGGCCATCAGAGAGGGCAGCTAGCAGTCTTTAGGGTGGGAGAGGACTTAAACTTTAAGGAAAATGGCCGCCATGCTGACATTTGGAAATTGGGGCAGTCAATTATGGGCAGATCAATTGTTTGAATATTCTCTGGTACATTACACAAGAGTGGCCTCCCTAAAATATCCACTTAATGGTCCAAGTTCACCATCTGGATGTGTGTGGGATTAATTAAATTCCTCATGCCTATGTGTTTTTTGGACATATTATAAAATTGTTGCATTTCCTTCACTTTTCTCACTTTCTTTAACCATTTCTGAAAGCTCCTGAAGGCTCATGATAAACTTTAACATTATTCAGAGTATTACACATTCATTTATTATTTATTATTTCATAAATAATAAATCAGTAGCCACCACTTCCAGAGTGCCTCTACAGCTGTCATTGTGCTAGACATTCTCTTTAGATTACTGTATTTTTGCTCACGGTAACCCTCTGTAGTTAGGTAAGATTATTGCTGCATTTTAATCATGATGAAAACAGAAGCCTAGAGAGGACTAATAACTTCCCCAAGGCCATACAGAATCAGAGTGAATCAGCTTCAAAACCCAATCTCTTTGTAAGTAATAGCAACTTTTATACTTCCTGTGTAAGATACTTATGAAAGTGGCTGGGCCCAGTGGCTCACGCCTGTAATCCCAGCACTTTGGGAGGCCAAGGCAGGTGGATCACGAGGTCAGGTGATCAAGACTATCCTGGCTAACATAGTGAAACCCCGTCTCTATTAAAATGCAAACAATTAGCCGGGTATAGGAGCGCATACCTGTAGTCCCAGCTACTCTGGAGGCTGAGGCAGGGGAATCACTTGAACCTGGGAGGCAGAGATTGCAGTGAGCCGAGATGGTGCCACTGCACCCAGCCTGGTGACAGAGTGAGACTCCATCTCAAAAAAAAAAAAAAGATACTCATGAAAGAGATATAATAAATATACATTCAGTGAAGCAGAGAATTATCTTTTCAACTGGTGCTCCTAGAATATTATGCGTTTATTCTAACAGCTCTTCTGTTATTTCGGACACTTTAGGGACTCTTCTTTGGAACTGTGTTCAGGATCCATGTTTTGAACATCCTTTTTAGCGGGCACAATTTACCCTTTAAGGTCAGATTTTCCTGCTAATCAAAGGACCCTAATGAGGCAGGTTTGCTGACTAAGATGGAGGATGACTGTGATCCAGTGGGTGATACAGTGATTCATAAAGAAATGGCCACAGTTTTCTTGAACTGGCTGTAAACCAAAGCAGAGGCATTCTAGAAATACATGTGGATTTTTCCTCATGTGATGATGATTTGAGAGATGTAAGGTATTTATGGAAATTCAACTACCAGAAGTTAAAAAATAGCCAGAACCCACATCAACTTAATGTATCAGTATTAGCCACTTGAGTTATTGATATTAGCCACAGGTTTTGTTGGTACACACCAGGGATCTGAAATTGGCTGCTCAAGGCAGTACCTGGCTCTGGGAGGTATTTTGTGTCACTCTTGTATTGCACCCACACAGTGTGTTAGCAGGTTATGTGATTAGGCAGACTTTAAGACTGGTGACAATAGAAGCATATTAGCCACAATTGTCCGGTATCTACCCACCCAGTGTGTTTGTATTAATCCTCGCCCTGTAAGGGCATTTGAGCTTTTGATCCCTCCATGTTCACACTGTTTCTTTACAAAGGAACTTAGAATACTAGACCTTTCTCTGCTCAAGTAAATAAATAAATAAATCCCTTTGTATATTTCATGTCCTAATTCAAACACCGTTTCAGCCACTTCCAACTGAAAAGACTTCTTTTTCTGAATTTCATAAAATTTCAGTGAACTTCACTTGGCACTCCCAGTCAGCCGACTTCTGCTGTAGTTTTTTGTGAATAGTTCTCATCTCAGTTGATAGCGTATGTCTTTACCAGTGATCTTGCTTCTGGGGAAATGAGGCTTGGATTCTTCCAAGAGATCCACTCACGTTTTGAAACAGCAGAAATCAGTCCAAGCATTTTTCTTATTTTCCCTTTTTCTTCTTGCTTTTGTTTTTTTGACAGCCCTGCTTGCTTTCATTTGGAACTTACTCTTAGGTTCTGATGCTTGTTATTGACTGACTAGTTTTGATGAGTCTCTTAACTCACAACCAGATTTCTAGTGTTGACTTATTCCTGGTACCACATGAACTCTATTCATTCTAGGCTTTGGTAACCTATCTCTGCTTCTCGGAATATGACTCTGCGCTGCCCACTTCTGATGTTGGGGCTGCTACCTAGAACTAGCCATACTTACCGCCTAGGAAGAACTGGGACAGAACTGAGGATAGGAGTTTATGGAGAATCCACCTTGGTGGCTCCCTTGTACCTAACACTGGTTTTTGTATAGCTAGCTCTTTAATAAAAATGTATGAATGGAAGAAATTTAAAAAATAAAGCAGTATGGCAGCATCTCATGATGTGACAAAAGTATTTACTCAATTAATAATGGATGCACTTCTTCTTTAGATGAGATGCCATGGTAGATGCTGGATTCAAAGGTGAAAATATATGGTCTCTTCAAGGAATTTGCACTCTCCTGGAAGTTGAGAGTTATAAGGAAAGTCTGAGTGGTAAATTTGGACAGAGATGACAGAGAACTTACTACATTGTGGACCTTAGTCCCAGGTCCAGTTCCAAACAATCTTGAATTTGTTAAGGAGAGTTACCGTTTCTGCATTGGAAACGTTTTTGCTGCTAGCTGTGGAATAATGGCCTCTGGAGGAAGCTGGGTGAAGGATGTGGCAAGGGATAAACATAAAACCCATTTGAATCATAAGCAGATTTCCTGGGGCTGCCCATTTCCACCCCCTTGTTAAATTTTTCTGGGATTCTGGTTAGAAAAGGAGATTTTTCACATGGGGTTTAAAAAATTATGACACAGCCCCCTGGAAAGAATCTTTTTTTTTTTTATTTTTTAAATTTTTTTATTGGCATGCCTTTTAAAATAATGCAAGCTGCTGTGATAGGCAACTGAAGTTCTCAAGATTTTTGGAAATAAGAACCCAGCCTTACCAGTAAGGCTGAGCTTTTAAATAATGTCAGTTGATGGTGTGATCAGCATTTTTTGATTATGAAGCAACCTCTTAAAAAAAATTAGAACAACCAAAGCGATCTTCCTCTATATAAACTGTAAATTATCTTTCACAGCACCTCATTGGACTGGTGGCTTTGAGGGCTACATTAAGTAGGTTATCCTCTCATCTAACCAGCACTAGTATCTCTTGGGCTGCTGTGAGTGACACACGCCGAGTGGGGTGAAGGGAAATGCTGGCGAATTGCATTTTGAGGTGTGGGTTGCTGTCAGTCACTCTGTCTCTTGCTATTGCCAAGCACAGGCAATCTTCCTTCACCAAAACTTGTTACCCAAGGGGAACACTGTCCCAAGCTGTTGATGCTCTCTATATCAAAGCAGCATGGCTCAAAGCAACGATTCCAGTAAGTATTAGGCTCTGCTTAAAATGATGATCTCAAGGACATTTGCAATCTTGGATACAACTTATTTCTCTTCGTTTTATTGTAGGAAGACCGCATAAAAAATATACGACTATTAAAAAAGAAAACAAAAAAGCAATTTATGGTAAGTCAGAAAGTCTTTTTTACATTTCCACTTATTTGATGTTTATTTCCCCCTGCATTTAAATTTTTTTCGGGGAGTAATTAAGTAATGATCAGGGGGACATTAAAAAAAGATTCGTAATTTACCATACGCAATTTCTCGTATCTTGTTTTTAGAAAAACTGCCGATTTCAAGAACAGCTTCTGTCCTTCTTCGTGGAAGATGTTTTTGGTCAATTGCAATTCCAAGGTTGCAAGAAAATACGCTTTGTGGAGGACTTTCATAGCCTTAGGCAGAAGCTGAGCCACTGTGTAAGTATACACAACAAATACTGTGCATTTGATCCTAGAAACCTATTTAGAAGTCAGCATGTAAGAATCTGTCTACACACCAAAGGGTGAGTAGAACGAGCTTTGTAATTGTTGGCTTGTAGTCCAAATGGAGAGGTCATCACCAGGGAAATAGCATCAAATAACTGTACATTACTCAGTATGCTGCTATTTATTAGTTCTTAAAGAATGGCTGATAAAACACACTGAAGAGAGCTAAAGTAACATGAAATGGTTTTCAAATAAATACTTTAAAATCATTCTCTCATTATGTGATTCCCAAGTAATTCATTCATCCATTTAATATTTCTTGGGTACCAACTTTGTGCCAAACACTATTCTAAGTCTCTCTTTTCCTCCCTCCCTTCCTTCCTTCCCTCCTTCCTTCCTTTCTTCCTTCCTCTCTCCCTCCCTTCCCCTCCCCTTTGTCTTCCTCCCCCCTCCCTCCCTCTCTGTTTCCTTCTTTCCTTCCTTTTCTTTCTCTCTCTCTCCTTCCTTCTTTCCCATAATAAAGAGAACTTTCTGATGCCCTTTTTATTATCTTCTTTAAAAAATAGTTGTGCCCCCTTTAACGTATAATCTCAGTAAAAACTTAAAAAGGGATAGACACGCCTTCTTTGGTACCTAAATTATTCGATGCCTCAGTATGGTCACTGTCATAGCAAGCAGTGGAGAATTAAATAAGAAGGTAAACGTGATCACATTTCTATGAAAACTTCCACAGCAATAAAGACCAGTGCAGAAAACAAAACAAAACAAAAACTCTGAGCCAGAATCTGTGTAATGTTAGTTGAGTTGCCTCTGTGGGGAATATTGAAGCTTTTCTGTGCCCTTAGTTGGGGTCCAAGTATGGTTTCTCCAGCCTCCTGCAGTTGTAGCTTGCAGATGGTACAAACGTGGGGTGGGGAGCCTTATTGCAATCCTTGGGAAGCCAGTTGGAAAGGAGCTCTCTGTCCTGGGCATCGTGGTCACTGAGACTTAAACACTGGGCCATTAGAGGGGGGTGTTTATTTTTTAAGAGTTAAGATGTCTTTTTCTTGTGGTCAACTAAAGTGCTCAGTAACCCAAATTTCAGCCCAGAGTACATGAGGCATTTTATGAGCGTGAGTTGATCAGCTAGGTTAAAAAACAAGCAAACGAACGAAAAGCAACAAATTTAAGTTCTCTATTTCTTTGGCTAGTTTGTGTTTGTTATATCCTTACTCAGGTTTGGATTGCATGGTTTTTCATAAACTCTCATATTTTATTAAAATTACAACAATGACAAAAACATTACAAACTGATACCTCTTTGCAAAACAGGAAGAATTCTCTGGGCCAGTTCCCTTGCCTGAAATTTTGTTCTGTGCTTAACCTGTAAGATTACCTTATGAAGAAAGTACATATGTAACTCTACATAGTCTCTTAAATTTAAATTGCATTGTCAAATCCTTGCCTGATACAGTACAGAGTGTCTGGTTCCCCAGAACCCCTAAATCCACCTCAGGTTTTCACTACTTAGCTGGTTTTGTTGGCCCACATAGCTAGAGAACACATAGCGACAGTTATAACCTAAAACGAACAATACTGCAGATGAAAAGCTTAGGAAACCTAGATATGTCCACGAGCTCTGGTTTTTCTTGGTTTGTTTCCGGGGAAATTTTTCCTAAAGGGGTTGGGACAGTGTGGCGTCGCTCTGGTTGGGTGTTGCTGCTTACCAAAGGGTCTGGCTCCCTCCTGTGGCCAAATACGAACACATCATCTCATCAATCTCGCCAGGCTACACGTAACTCCGCGCTTGCTTTCTTCCCTCCTCCCACCTCAAGCCCATCAGTGTCAGCATCAGTTAATTCGTCTTACAAGCTGTGAAGTTTATGCCCTGGGGTAAAGCAAGCTCCTCTGTGAAACATAAAGCGGCAGGATTGGCCTGAGCATTAGAAAGACTCTGCAGACACTGATTTAGGGAAAAAGGTAACTGGCCTGGAGTCTCATCTTTCAGCCAAACATAATTTTATATTTCTGGCAACAGAAGCTGGTATCTGTCTGTTTAACACAAATTAACTGAGCATCGACTGGATGAAGTTCTGAATTAGTGGTTGGGAGAGGGTTTAGCAGACAGAAGTTATAAAACATGAAGTAAACAACATTAATTTATGATATTTTCTTAATAAAAATGGACACTAAATGTAATCAGTGTATAAATGGTCAACCTATTGAAACTAATTATACTTGCTGTATTTCCCCTGCCGTCCGTACTATTGAGGTTGTTGTGGGGAAAATAAGTAAAACAAAGCTCAGGGGATTCAGAGCAGTAGTGGTGAAGTCACAAGTGGTCAAGTCCCTTCTTGAAAGGGGGGCCTGTGAGAGGGGGCCTTCGGTTCTGCAGGCTCCGAGCTTTAGAGAGCTTTCTGCAGAACCTTGACATGTTTTAAAACTGATCCAAGGCTTCCTCCACGATCAGGAGACAAGAGGAAATGGCCCATTCTGTTTCCTGGACGTGGTACTCTGGGATAATGCTTAGGTTCGTATGATGCTACAGGCTCAATAGGATTTTGAGGGGTTGATTGAGCAGTGAAAGATGCGTTGGTAGTGCTGCTCCAGAGTTAAATGCTGTCTGTGTTCTGAACAGCTGATTTACACAGAATTTTAGCACACAGCCTACTTGCTTAATGTGTGCACTTAATATTTGAAATTATGCCAACGATAAAACATTGGTTTGTGTTCTTCTGAAAGTTCCCCCTACCCACCAAACCTTGGAAATAATATTAAAAAAGCAAAACATATGATATCAATTGCTTTAAATCATTTGAAGAATCCAATAATTATGTATTTTGTATCTTAATACATTAAAGGTAATAGTAAGGATTACTACAGCTCTTTATACATTGTTAGCTTGTGCATGCGATTTTTAAATGCTCTTATCTGCGTACATGTTTTATTTCTGTTGACAATTTTTAATGGATACCAGAGTTATTAAAAGGTGCACACTCTGCTAAAGTTGCAAGGACATTTTAATTTGTGATGATAACTTTTTTCAGATAATGATATTTTACCAAATAGGATATGACTCTTGTTGGATTTGTTGATTACATGCTGAATTAGGTGAAAATTTTCACATATCAAGAGCAAAGTACTAAATTATTCCTTTAAAAATTACAGTAGCCTTCCCTGGTAGGGTTAATAGGAGTATTTGGGTTGGGGAAATATTGCAATTCCGATGATGGAATACTTATGTACTATATTACCAAATCTCATTACCTTGGAATATAACCTGGATTATATTTGAGTTATCCTTGGCGGGTGTTGTTTTGTATCACCAGAAAGAAAAACTTAAAGATGAACTCTGGTATAACCCGGAACTAGACACTGGATCACACGTCAGCTAGAGATGATCAATGTCTATTTCACTTGCAGTTCATTGACATGGAACTTTATGATTACTCGCTACGGATAACAGTACAACTCTTTTGACATTCATATCACCAGCCCACTATTGAAACATTTCTAGGTTTTAGATAATTCAAAATTCAGATATAAAAATGAAATGCTCATGGTGAGCAACTGGTCCTATCCACCTCCTTTCCATTTATTCTTTTTTATTCCTGTTCATAGGCAACATTGTGTCACTCATTACCATTTGATAAAGGTAATGAAATAAATAATTGCCACATTCTGAGGGTATGGGTTTGCACTTGATGGATATTCATCAAATGGCTGAGACAACGTGCTTTCCTTCCTTTTCCTTCCTTCATTCCTTTCTTTTTCCTCCCACCTCATTCCTCCTTTCCTTTAATATACTTAAAAAAACAGTCCATGTGCCTGCTCCAGAACAATTGCCAAATGATGAATTTGTCAATGACCAAGTTGTTGAATTAGTATTTTCTTTTATTTATTTAGTTTTAGTTGACTGGCTTTGTTTTGTCTTCATGAGAAAGAAGCTTTCGTGTTAAGGACTGTTGTGTTTATCTTTGTCCCTAATTCCTACTTTTGGAAATAAAGATCAAGTAGCAGGGAGAGGGGAGACTTGAGGACATAAGAATCGTAAGATCGGAATGTTTTTGAGCATGCAGAATTCTTATGACTACATTTAACATTAATATATTTGTAATACAGGGGAGAATATATAAGAATTTGGCCGAGTATGGTAGCTTACGCCTATAATCCCAGCACTTTGGAAGGCCGAGATGGGTGGATCACCTGAGGTCAGGAGTTCGAGACCAACCTGACCAACATGGCAAAACCCCATCTCAACAAAAAATACAAAAATTAGCCGGGCGCAGTTGCGCATGCCTGCAGTCCCAGCTACTCGGGAGGCTGAGACGGGAGAGTCTCTTGAACCCAGGAGGTGGAGGTTGCACTGAGCCAAGATTGTACCACTGCACTCCAACCTGGATGACAGAGCAAGACTCTGTCTTAAAAAACAAACAAACAAACAAAATTCTCCATAGTCCAGAACACATTTGAATATATGTACCAATTTTGGTGTTAGAGGGAGGCTAACTGCTAACTGTAAGAAGTACTCCCCCAATTTTGTTGGATTTATATTTTAAAACTTTATTTCTCACCTACTTAAAAGTCTGGGTTTTTTAGATGGTGACACATTTCTCCACATTATGAATCAAGGTCCAGACTCGTTACACATTGCAGCCTGTGTCATCTCCTAAGCCTTCTGCATTCGGTCAGTGGAAGAGGGATGAGACTAGTAAGAAGACTTGTCAGCTTCTTAGAGGTCTTGTTCCCCAAATCACACATTCACTCTGCTCACATTCCATTGCAAGAACTCATCACATAGCCACAAGTAACTGCAAGGAATCATGGGAAATGTAGTTTAGCTTATTGTTTGGGAGAAGAGGAAATAAATTTTGGCCTACAGCTAGCAGTCCTGCCATAAATATTTAAGAATTCTTTAATAATATATTATTTATGACCAGGGCCACTCTTAGCTTATAGAGTACCTTTGCAAAAGGAGAAAAAGGGATATAGCCTTGCAGGAGCAAAGTACAGTGAATACAGCACTCTTAAGCAGGGTATTCATGTGCAAGGCATGCCTTGCGCAATGGTACAGGATGACCCTGCTTATAACTTGTCAACGAATGATTTCTTCTTATAAATATATTCTTCTCATGAATAAGAAGAGAATTCAGACAGAGGAAAACTGAACTTACCCTATAATGGTATTATAAAGACAAAATAAAAATGGAAATAACTAAAACTAATGGGTTAAAAGAAACAAGTACATTTTGTAAACTGGTTGGGTAGCGTATTAGTCAGGGTTCTCTAGAAGGACAGAACTAATGGGGTAGATATATATATAAAGGGAGTTTATTAAGGAGAATTGACTCACGATCACAAGGTGGGGTCTCACAATTGGACGTCTGCAAGCTGAGGAGCAAGGAAGCCAGTTCAAGTACCAAAGCTGAAGAACTTGGAGTCTGATGTTCGAGGGCAGAAAGCATCCAGCATGGGAGAAAGATGCAGGCTGGAAGGCTAACCCAGTCTAGTCTTTTCACATCCTTCTGCCTGCTTTTATTCTGGCCGCTCTGGCAGCTGATTAGAGGGTGCCCACCCAGATTAAGAGTGAGTCTGCCTTTCCCAGTCCACTGACTCAAATGTTAATCTCCTTTGGCAACACCCTCACAGACACACCCAGAAACAATACTTTGCATCGATTCAATCCAATCAAGTTGACACTCAATATTAACCATCACAGGTAGTGAATTGACTTTTGGCAAACTGTTTTACAGCAGTTTGGCCTAATTCTATATTTGATGGCCACTGTGCTAGGTGCTGGGGTAAAAAAGGCAAGTGTGATTTGGTCCAGGCTCTCCAAACTCTTTTTGGACGGGAGAAGTAAAGAAAAAATTCAATGAATCATAAAATGCAAAATGTATGAGTGCTTACAGTTTTCTGTCGGAAGAAGTCACTGTGGAAGCCGAAAGGAAGAAGTACTTAATTCTATCTGCTGCAGGGATAGGGGTGCATGTGGGGTGAAACTCGAAAGAGTGTTATTAAAGGAGCTTAATTTCCAGGGGAATGGCATAGGAAGAAGCCTGATTAAAGGTTTGGTGGTATAAAACAACATGCCATATTCAGGAAGCTGTAAGTAATTCAGTATGGATGTAAAGGGGCTTGCGGACCATTAAGAGAAGGTAGGTTGGTCAGATTTTAGCCAGGGGATATTAGTAGGGTCAGGTAAAGGAGAGTCTGGTGAGACTGGCTAAGGAGTTTGGATTTTATCCTGAGGATAATGGAAAGCCCTTGAAAGGCATGGCATGATCAAATACACAATGTTTTAGAAAGAACTCTGGTGATTGTATAGGGATGTAGGTAGAGGTGACGCTCAAGACAGAGGAAACAGTGAGATGAGACTTGCAATAATGTGCTGAAGTGGTGGCACACCAATGTCATAGGCAAGAGTGAGGAGAGCCTGAGGGAGAGAGGAGAGCCCAAGATGAGTCCAAGATTTCTACCTGGGGGCTGGCTGTGTGCGTGCTGGTGCCATTCACTGGAAAGCTTGCAGGAGGGTTAATAGACCTGCTAAAAGTTTGAGGAGTCCCATGCAAAAGTGTAATTACAACAGTAGCATGTAGCTCTTTGTATATATTTTGTGTATGTTTAAAGTGTATTGATGTATCTATAGATATATTGAGGTATAATTGACACATATATATATATATTTTTTTTGTTTGTTTGTTTGTTTGTTTTTGTTTTTGAGACAGAGTCTCACTCTGTCACCCAGGCTGGAGTGCAGTGGCACCACCTTGGCTCACTGTGACCTCCACCTCCCGGGTTCAAACAGTTCTTGTGCCTCAGCCTTCCAAGTAGCTGGGACTATAGGCGGGTACCACCACACCTGGTTAATTTTTGTATTTTTAGTAGAGATGGGGTTTTACTATGTTGGCGAGGTTGGTCTTGAACTCCCGACCTCAAGTGATACATCTGCCTTGGTCTCTCAAAGTGCTGGGATTACAGGTGTGAGCCACTATGTCCAGTATTCTAATTGATGTACAATTAACTGAGCATATTTAAAGTGTAAAATTTGAAGGCTTTAACATATGTACACACTTGTGAAACCAACACCACAACTAAGATAATAAACATATCCTATCACTTTAATGTAAATTGTATTATTATATGTGCTATACTCTTTTTTTTTTCTTTGATCTGGCTTCTTTCACCTAGCTAGTCACCCATAATTATTTTGAGATTCATTGGTATTTTTGCAAGTATCCATCATGTGTTTCTGTTTAGTTGTCAAGTAGCCTCCCATTGTAACGATACGCCACAATTTCTTTATTCACCTATTGATGGGCATTTGCTTCCTCCTCTCCCAGCTGCTATGAATATTCATGCATAAGTCTCTGGAGAAATATTTTCATTTCTCTTGGATAAATACATAGGAGTGGAAAGTTCTGATTATAGATTAGGTATATGTTTAACTTTGTAAGAAACTGCCAACTGTTTCCCACAGTGGTTTTTATCATTCTACGTTTCTAGCAGTAACGTATGAGAGTTCAAAGTGCCCATTTTTTTTTTTTTTGCTCTCACTTGATAAGATCAGTGTTTAAAATGTTAGCCAGTCTAATTGAAGAGCAGTGTTATGGCACTGTGTTTTCAATCTGCATTTCCACAATAATTAATGATGTTGAGCATCTTTTGATTATTTACTACACAATAGCTTCTTTGATAAAATGCCTGTTCAAATAGTGTGCCCTCCTTTTTAAAATTGGATTGATTCATTTCTTATTATAGAGTTTTGAGTATGTGAGTGTGTTTTACAATATATTCTTGATACAAGTCCTTTATCAGAGATATAATAGGTAAATATTTTATCAGATATCTGTGACACCTTCTCATTATCTTAGTGTCTTTTGAAGAGATTTTACATTTTATGAAGTACCGTATAATAGTTTTTTCTTTAATGGACCATGTTTTGGTGCCATATTGAAGAAATCTTTGTTTAACAAAAAGGTCATGAAGAAATTTTACTTGTTTTTATTCGGAAGTTTCCTAATTTTAAATATCACATTTAGGTCACTGCCTTTTTAACACATCTATTGACAGGATTGTGTTTTTTGGATAATTGAAACTATGAATTACATTGATTTTCAAAGTTAAACCAACCTTGCCTTTCTGGGATGCACTCTACTTGACAATAATGTATTATTTCTTTCATATATCACTAGATTTAATTTGCTAAAACTTTGTTTAAAAATTTTGCATCTATGTATGTGAGATGTTAGTCTACAGTTTTCTTGTAATATCTATGTCACTTTGATACTAGCATAATCCTGGCCTCATAAAGTGGAAAAGTGTTCACCTTTTCAATTTTCGGAAAGTGTCAGTATAGACATTTTTTTTTTTTCTTAAATGTTTGGCAAGATTTAGCAGTGAAGCCATTTTTGCTTAGAGTTTTCTTTGTGGGAAGATTTTAAACTACATATTCTATTTTTTAGTAGATGCAAGGTTATTTATTCAGATTATCTATTTCTTCCTGAATGAACCTGGGTAGTTTCTGTCTTTCAATGATTTTGTTCATCTCATCAAATTTGCAAAATTTATAGCCAGATAATTTTTCATGATATTTCCTTAATATGCTTTTAATATCTGCATAGTATAGGATGATGTCACTTCCCTTATTCCTGATATTGGTAATTTTTGTCTTTATTTTTTCTTTCTCATGGGTCTGGCTAAAAATTTATCAATTTTATTGATTTCTTAAAGAACCAGTTTTTAGTTTCATTGATTTTTCTTTATTACTTTTCTGTTTTTTATTTCCGTGATTTTTATTCTGAACATTATTATTCATTTTCTTCTATTAAATTTATATTTAGTCTGCTCTTTCTAGTTTCTTAAGATAGAAATTTGGGTCATTAACTTGAAATTTTTTTTTCTTTAGGTGGAAGCTGAGATTATTAATTTGTGATTTTCTAACTTTTTATTATAGGAGTTCAGACCTATAAATTTCCCTCTAAGTACTTCTTTAGTTACATTTCACAATCCTTGCTATGTTGTGCTTTCATGTTTATTTGCTTTAAATTACTTGCTAATTTCCCTTTTGATTTTTTCTTTTATATATGGGTTACTTCGAAGAGTGTTACTTAGTTTCTATATGTGGGAATTTTTCTAGATACTTTTCTAATTTTGATTTCTAATTTTATATTATTTTGGCCAGAGACCATACTTTGTATGACTTGAATCCCTTTA
This sequence comes from Theropithecus gelada, assembly GCF_003255815.1. Taxonomy (NCBI): domain Eukaryota; kingdom Metazoa; phylum Chordata; class Mammalia; order Primates; family Cercopithecidae; genus Theropithecus; species Theropithecus gelada. The sequence goes on along the minus strand of NC_037679.1, from coordinate 27,216,862 downwards.
TATTTGCTGATCCACGTTTCATAACCCAGAATTTGGTCTATTTTGGTAAATATTCTATGTATATTTGAAAAGAATATGTACTCTGCCGTTGTTGGGCTGAGTATTTTATACATTTCAATTAGATTTAGTTGTGACAGCTTTTTACTTTTTCTCTCTCTTTATTAACTTTTTTCTACTTATTTTATCAATTATTGGTATCTCCGGCATTAATTGTGAACTTCTGTTTCTTCTTGAAGTTCTATCAGATTTTACTTCTTGTACTTTGAAGTTCTGTTATTAGGTACACAAATGTTTATGATTGTTATATTCTCTTGATGAAATGACACATTTATCATTATAAAATTACCCTTATTGTCCCCAATAATATTCTTTGTCCCGAAACCCACTTCTTTTTTGATGCTGATAGAATCACTCCAGTTTTCTTTTGATTAATGTTAGTGTGCTATGTCTTTTTCCATCCTTTTACTCATAACATATTTGTGCTTTTTATTTTTCTCATTATTACTTGTTTTAAGCAATTTGATTATGATGTGAATTGGTGCAGTTTTCTTCATGTTTCTTGTGCTTGGAGTTGATTGGAAATCTTGTGTTTGTGAGTATATTGTTTTCATCAAATTTGAAATTGTTCAGCTATTATTTATTCAAAATTTTTTTTCTGTATCTCCTTCTGTCTGTTCTCCTCTTGGAATGCTAATTACACATATATTAGCCCATTTGTAGTTGTGCCACAACTCACTGATTCTGTGGGTTGTTTTTTCCCTGTGTTTTTCTGTGTTTCATTGTGAATAGTTTCTATTGCTACATCTTCAAGATCACTAATCATTTCTTTTGTAGTGCCTATCTGTTAGTCTCATTCAGAATATTTTTCACCTCATACTTTGTAGTTTTTATCTCTAGAAGTTTGAATTGAGTCTTTTTAGTATTTTCCATTGCTCTATTTAACATGATCAGTCTTTAACTTCTAGAACATATGGAATAGAGTTATAGCAACTTTTAAAATATCCTAATCGATTAATTGTAACATTTGTGTCCACTCTGGGTTGGTTTCAATTGACTGATTTGTCCTCCATTATGGGTCATATTTTACAGCATCTTCGCATGGCTGGTAATTTTGATAAAATGTCAAATATTATGAATTTTACCCTGTTGGATCCTAGACATTTTTATATTCCTGTACATATTCTTGAGTTTTCTTCTGAGACACAGCTAAATTACTTGCAAACAGTTTTATCTTTTCAGATCTTGTTTTTTAAACTTTGTTAGGCAGGACCAAAGTACTGTTTAGTCTAGTGCTAATTTTGCCCCTCATTGAAGCAACACATTTCTGTAAACTCTACCGTATTTCCTATGATTTTGCTTTCTTTTTTTTCTTTTCCTTCTCTTCTTCCTCCTTGTTGAAATTTATTTGTTCAGGACATTCAGCTGTTTGTCTTACAGAGTTTCTCATAGTCTGTATTTTCTGACTGCATTTTCATAGTGTCATTTAATATATTATCCTCTTTACTTACCATAAATTAACAATTATACGGAGAGACTTGACCAGATTTAGCTTGATGTTTTAGCTAGAACACTTTATAGGTAGCATTGTCTACTTTCATTGGGGCACATGATATATTATCTTTATTTTTATGATGATAACAGCCACCAAAAATTATTGTCCAGATCCGTCAATTAATAAGACACTACAAAATAGTAATTTTAAATTCTATTTTATCTTCTTTACTCTTAAGCTGGGATAATTCAATAAATAGAATCTACTCCTATTTGGATGTTCGGAGGAACTTGCCACATAAGAAAGCCAGGGTAAATGCTTAATTATCTTTCTTTATTTACTAGCTTTCAATCTAAGCGGTTGGTTTTCTGATTTTCTCCCATAATGACCAATGAATTATTAATTTTGTTGTCATTTTCTCTGTTTCATTATTAACTCATGAACTGAAACTTAATCTGATTTCTCTAAGGTGCCTGCCTTTTGGGCTTCCTTGCAAGTCTGTTTTCTTGAGCCACTCTTAAGGTAAAACACCATGGCAAATTATCATGATAGACTCCAAGGAGTGGAATTCCCAGTACCACTGTATTTGGACATCCTTTTATTGTTTCTGATAACATTCTAAGCATTTTGCAGCACCTAATAAAATATATTTTCCAATTAGTTTGATTTGGGTAATTCAGATGGTATAATTGTTTAAAAAATAAGTTATGTGTAATGTAAACTTCTTTATGTTTATACTCTTTTCTAGTCATAATATTTGGAAAATTGTATATGTAAGAAGACATTTTAGAGAGTCTTATAGAACTCAAATACTCTCAGACTTGAAAGAGAATTTAGCAGTCACCTCGTTGGATTCATAAAATAATTTACCTAATTGCTAGTGATCAAAATGGAAATGAAAATAATTTCTGTTAGTTTTTAAGATTTCATCATCTACTTTAATTCACATGTTGAGAGCCTGAACAGTAATTGGTATTTAGAGAGACACATTTCTTCATGTTGGTTGCATGTAATTAATTTTAAAGTCTGGCAAGAATTGGCAAACAGAATATTGTGTTTTCATTTTTTGTAGGCTGTTTAATAAGTAACTTGTATCATCAATTGCAACAAGCTTATCAACATATAAAATATTACCAATTGTTCATCATTCATTCAATTTTAAATTTTACAATTTAAAATTGTAAAAATTGCAGTTAGTTGAACTGATAAAACAAGAGTGAGACCAATCCTGTCTTATTCTTTCATCAACTGCAAAGTCTGAAACCTATGTCTTCAATAACAGTAGCCTCATCTTAAGGTTGTTGGGAGAATTAAGTACCTAGCATGTAGTAGTTCTGCAAAATTGTTAGTGCTTCCCTTACTGCTTTTCATGCACAGAACATTAATTTTTGTCCAATTACATTTTCTCAACAATTTACAAAGGAGTGGTTCTCTTAAGTAATCAAATACATTTTAGTGCTTAATATTAGTATTATATTGTATAATTTGTATAATTCAGAGTAGTAGCTTATTTATTTATTTTCTGAGACGGAGTCTTGCTCTGTTATCAGGTCTGGAGAGCAGTGGCGCGATCTCTGCTTACTGCAACCTCCACCTCCTGGGTTCAAGTGATTCTGCCTCAGCCTCCTGCGTAGTTGGGACTGCAGGTGTAGGTCGCCATGCCTGGCTAATTTTTTGTGTTTTAGTAGAGATGGAGTTTCACCATGTTGGCCAGGATGGTCTTGATCTTCTGACCTTGTGATCTGTCCACCTTGGCTTCGCAAAGTGCTGGGATTACAGGCATGAGCCACCACACCTGGTCAGTAGTAGTTTAATTTAAAGATAAATAGTCTGGGCATGGTGGCTTATGCCTGTAATCCCAGCGCTTTGGGAGGCCGAGGTGGGCAGATCACTTGAGGCCAGAAGTTTGAGACCAGCTTGGCCAACATAGTGAAACCCTGTCTCTACTAAAAATAAAAATAAAAATAAAAAAATTACCTAGATGTGGTGGTATATGCCTATAATCCCAGCTACTCAGGAGACTGAGGCATAAGAATTGCTTGAACCCAGGAGGCTGAGATTGCAGTGCGTCAAGATTGCACCACTGCTCTCCAGCCTCAGCAACAGAGAGAGATTCTGTCTCAAAAAAAAAAAAAAAAGATAAATTATGAGTAATTGGTTTTAATTTTGGTAAAGGTGTTTTCTAATTATGTTATTGAATTGTTTTGCTGACAAATTCATTTCTTGGTTAATGATATATAATTTCTCGGTCAAAATTGTGAGGCATGAAAAATGACAGAGAAAAAGCAAGCTGGCTTCACTGTCCCTTCTTCTACCTCCTGAAAACCAAAACCAAATACACAGCACTGTGATTATCATCAGCAATATCCCAGAACGGTAATATATGAGGATAAGACAGTTCCTGAGACCTCAGAGAAGTGAAAACATTTTGGGCAGATAGTAACAGAATTGGAATTTTACATCCACCATGCCCTTCCCCCCATTTGCCGGGCACCAAGCATAGGGAAAATTTTCTACTAACTCACTATTACTACATTGGAAAACCTGGGATTGAGGTGGACAGTCAGCTTCCCCAACATCTTGAGTTCCTTGGTAGAATACCCACACCTGCCTCAACACAAAGCCAAAATGTGTGTGTGCTGGGGATGTAGTTAAAGTGTAGCTTTTAAAAGTTTTTCCTTTGTTTGTTTCTAGTCCCTTTTTATTTTGATCAAAGATAAGTTGTCATCTGTTTGAAATAACTTGTTATATTTATAAGAGGGTTTTTGTAAGCCTCCTGGTAACCACAAAGCAAAAACTATAATAAATGCACTAAACATTAAAAGCAACAAAATAAAACATACTGCCAAAGAAAATAACCACAGAAGAAGACAGAAGAGAGGAGTTAAAAACAAAACAAAACAAAACAACAACAACCAGAAAACAAGTAACAAAATGTCAGTAGTAAGTTTTTACCTATCAATGATAACATTGAATGTAAGTGGACTAAATTTTCTAATTAAATGACAGAGTGGCTGAATGGATAAAGAAACAAGACCAAACAATATACCGCCTACAGGAAACTTGCTTCACCTATAAAGGCTCACATAGACTGAAAATTAAGAAGCGCATAAAAGATATTCCAAGCAAATAGAAACCAAAAAAGAGCAGGACTAGCTATCCTTTTAGCAGATAGACTACAAGCCAAAGTCTCTAAAAAGAGGCAAAGAAAGTCACTATAGAGTGATAAAGAGGTCAATTCAGCTAGAGGATATAACAATTATAAATATCTATGCATGCAACCTAAGAGCACCCCAGTATATAAAGCAAGCATTAATAGATCTAAAAGGAGAGCTAGACTGCAATACAATAATAGCAGAGGACTTCAACACTCCACGCTTAGTAATGGACAGATCATTTAGGCAGAAAATGAATTAAGAAACATTGAAGTTAAACTACACATTAGACCAAATGGGCCTATGTGACATTCACAGAATAATTCACCCAACTGCTACAGAATACACATGCTTTTCATCAGCACATGGAACATTATCTAGAAAGACCATATTTTAGGCTGTCAAACAAGTGTCAGCACATTCAAAAAGTCATAATTATATCAAGCATATTTTCTGACCACAGTGGAATAAAACTAGAAATAAACAACAGGAGGAATCTTGGAAACTACAAAAACACATGGAAATTAAACAATATGCTCCTGAACAATCAATGGGTTAGTAAATAAATTAAGATGGAAATTTAAAAATGTCTTAAAATAAATAAAAGTGGAAACACAATATACCAAAATCTATGGGATATAGCAAAAGCAGTCCTAAGAGGGAAGTTTATAGCAGTAAATGCCTACCTCAAAAAAGTAGAAAGACTTCGAATAAACAACCTAATAATGTATCTCAAGGAACTGGGAAAGTAAGAACAAACCAAATTTAGTAGAAGGAAATAACTAATAAATGTCAGAGCTGAAACAAATGAAATTGAGCCTACAAAAACAATAGGAAAGTGCAATAAAATAAAAAGTTGGTTTTTTGAAAAGATAAACAGCAGACACTTAGCTAAGAAAAGAAGAGAAAACACAAAACAAAATATCAGAGATGAAAAAAGAGACATGACAACTGATGCCACAGAAATACAAATAACTATTACGGAATATTAGAGCAATTATATGTTAACAAATTGGAAAACCTAGAAGAAATGGATAAATTACCAGACACATGCAACCTGTCAAGATTAAACCATGAAGAAAGAAAACCTGAACAAACCAATAATGAGTAACAAGATGGAAGCTGTAACAAAAGTCTTCTATTAAAGAAAAGCCCAGGGTCGAATGGATTCAGTGTTGAGTTCTACCAAACATTTAATTCCAATTCTACTCAAACCCTTAAAATATTTAAGAGAAGAGCATATTTCCAAACTCATTCTGTGAGGCCAGTTGTACCTTGATAAAAATCAGATAAGGACACAACAAAAAAGAGAAAACTACAGGCCAATGTTTCTAATGAAAACAAACACAAAAATCCTCACAAAAATATTAGGAAACCAAATTCAACAACACATTTAAAAGATCATTAACCAGGTCAGGTGGGATGCATCCCAGGGATGCAAGGATGGCTCAACATGTGCAAATCAATAAATGTGATACATGGACAGAACCAAGAACAAAACCATATGATCATTTCAATAGATATTGAAAAAGCATTCAATTACATTTACATCCCTTTATGATAAAAACCCTTAACAGACTAGATATAGAAGGCACATACCTCAAAACAATAAAGGCCATATGTGATGAGCTAACATCATACTGAATGGAGAAAAATTGAAAGCCTTTCCTCTATAATCTGGAACAGGGCAAGTTTGACCACTTTCACCACTTTTATTCAACATAACACTGGAAGTCCTATCCACAACAAATAGTCAGGAGAAGGAAATAAAAGGCATTCAATTTGAAAAGGAAGAAGTTAAATTATCCTTTTTCATAGATGACGTGATCTTATATTCAAAATATCCTAAAGACTCCACCAAAACTGTTAGAACTGATAAAAAAAATTCAGTAAAGTTGCAGGATACAAAATCAAGTTACAAAAATCAATAGCATTTATGCATGCAAACAGTGAACAATATAAAAAAATAAAAAAGCAATCCCATTTACATTAGCTACAAAAATATAAGATACCTAGGAATAAATTTAACCAAGGAAGTGAAGGATCTCTATAAGAAAAACTATAAAACACTGATGAAATTGTGTATAAAACAATGAAGTTGAAGAGGAGACACACACAAAACATGGATATTCCATGCTCCTTCATTGAAAGAAAAATACTGTTAAAATATCAATACTACCCAAAACTATCTACAGATTAAATGCAATTTCTATCAAGATACTCCTAGCATTCTTCACAGAAATAGAAAAACATGTTAAAATTTACACGGAACCACAAAACCACAAAAGACTCCCCCCCCAAAGCCAAAGAAATACTGAGCAAAAAGAACAAAGCTGGAAGCATCACACTACCTGACTTCAAAACATACTGTAAAGCTATAGTAAGCAGAAGAGCATGGTACTGACATTAAAAACAAAAAACAGACCAATAGAAAAGAATAGTGAACCCAGAAATAAATCCATACATTTATAGCCAACTCATATTTTGACAAAGATGCCAAGAATATACATTGGGGGAAAGAACAGTCTCTTCAATAAATGATGCTGGGAAAACTGGATAACCATATGCAGAAAAATCAAACTAGACTCCTGTCTCTCACAATATAGAAAAATCAAATCAAAATGGATTGGAACCCAATATAAGACCTAACACTATGAAACTATTGGAAGAAAACTTGGGGAAACACTTCATGTTGGTCCGGGCAGAGATTTTTTTTGAGTTAAGTCCTCAAAAGCACAGACAACCAAAGAAAAAAATAGACAAATGGGATTATGTGAAGCTAAAAATCTTCTGCACAGCAAAGGAAACAATTGACAAAGTGAGAAGGCAACCTACAGAATGGGAAAAAATATTTGCAACTATCCATCTGACAAGGGGCTAATCAGAATATATGAGGAACTCAGAGAACTCAATAGCAAAAGGGAAATAATCTGATTTAAAAATGGGAAAAAGATCTGAATAGACATACAAATGGCCAACAGGCATATCAAAATACTCAATATCACTAATCAGAGAAATGCAAATCAAAACCACAATGAGATACCATCTCACCCCAGTTAGAATGCCTTTAACTTAAAAGGCAGTAGTGATGCTGGGAAGAAGGTAGAGAAAGGGGAACCCTGGCACACTGTTGGTGGGAATGTAAACTAGTACAGCCACTACGGAAAACAAAATGGAAGCTCCTCAAAAAACTGAAGGTATAACTACCATGTGATCCAGCAATCCCACTACTGGATATATATCCTGAAGAGAGGAAAGCAATTTCTTGAAGAGATAACCTGCACTCAAGTGTTTATTCAGCACTCTCCACAGTAGCCAACATATGGAATCAATCTAAGTGCTCATCAGTGGATGAATGGATAAAGAAAATGTGGTATAATGAAAGAAATGAGATTCCGTCATTTGCAGCAACATGGATGGAACAGAGGTATTTATGTTAAGTGAAGTAAGCCAGGCATAGAAAGACAACTATTTCCTGTTCTCACCCATTTGTGGGAGCTAATAAAGTGGATCTCATGAAGAGAGTGAATGGATTGAGTGTAAGCAGAGCCTGGGAGAGGTAGGGGTGTGGCAAGATGAAGAAAGGTTGATTAATGGGCTCAAAAATACAGTGGGAGGAAGTTACCCTGATTTAATCATAATGCATTATATGAATGCATCAGAATGTCACATGTACCCTGAAAATATTTATATCTATTATGTCTCAATAAAAAACTATGGGGTGCAGCTCTATTGCTGAGTTAGGAATTTAATGCACATGCTAAATTGTGTGAACTAATTCTGATGAATGATAATAACACTGAAAAATGTAAAAGCCTGCACTAATGTTTTTCTACTATGGTATCTATTTGTATTTAAAGTATTAAAAAACTCTTTCTAATTATTTTCTATGGTTGCAACATGAAGAAATGTCTTACACGGGTTTAAGATTATTCTAGGTAAGCTAGCTTATCTACATCAGATGATCTTTGTAGTTACAGAGAATATAGAAATTGGATAATGATGTTTTGTAAACTTTTCTGTTCAATATCTACTGAGTTGTTGGATGTTTGTCTTTTTATTAAAATTAAATGTCTGATTATGCATTTGGTTTCACAGAGAGACGCTTGGCTAATAGTTCAGTCACTCTTTTCTCCTTTCATGAAAACTTGCTTGTAAATATAATCATGCTTTCTTCAAATTATGCTAATTTTGTTATTTTCTTTCAAAGTTTCCTATAAACCTTTCTGGTGTCAGTAGTTTTGTGTTGGTGTCCTAGTGCTTGTGCCTTTTTTTTTTTTTTTTTTTCCAAACTGATGTTTGTTTATTTAGTCTATTTTTAAAACACTACACCGGCATAATTTTCTCAAGCATGGCTTTAAAAGCACTTCAGATAATATTTGTAGGACCCCATGTGAACAACTGTGCAAAAAGTCAGCAAATAAGATTTGCTTGAGAGTCTGCAGTAAAACAATAAAATTAAGTTTAGTCTTTAGTCTAATCTCTTATCTATCACTCTTATCTATCATTTGTATTTTGGAGAAGAAAAACTTTCAAGAAACCAAGGCTGTGGTCAGAGTAGAAACCATCTTAGCCATTAAGGTCAACTAAAAAACAAACAAAAAGCAACAAGAAGGGTGGTTATGATCCAGTCTGAAGTTGTATAGTGAGGTCTATAAAAATGAAGGTCTTACGTATGGTTTTTCACTTACCCTCTGACTGTATATTTATAATATGATAGAGCATAATATAATAAAATCCTTTTTGTCGAGAGAGGATTTGAGGCCATTGTCTATGAGAATGCAGACTGGGCAGTTAATTCTCTGAGGAACTGTGACACATGTGGCTGTCCACTCATAACCCACCATCTCCTTTCCTCAAATTATTGGTGTTGGGGGAAAAGCTGAGTGTTGGGAGAAGCTGAGGCAGGGGCTTGCATGTCTGACATAATGTGAAAGAGTCTTGGAACTTGTCCGGGGTCCACAGTCTAAAACCCCTCATGGCCTTTGGAACACCAAGCTCTGTGCAAAAGAGTGGAAGGCTACCCTGTGGCACCATAATCTAAGCCCATGGTATAAAACCCGTTGTGGCTTGGCTAGAATCCAGGGCTCAGGGCATTAAAACCCCTCGTGGCCACTGGAATGTGTCTAGACTTGCTGGCTCCTTGCTCCTTGCTCTCCCAGGATCGATTGTATCTTGAGTTGAAAGAACCTGCTCTCCATTATCTCAAGTAGCAGAGCATATGCTAAACTGTCACAGCTGTAAATAATATGTTTAATGCAACGCTCCCTTTCAACCCCACATTCTCACCACCTGTTTCTTTGTTTGATCACCAATAAATAGTCTGGGATTCCAGAGCTCAGGGCCTTCACAGCCTCCATACTCTTGTTGGTCACCTGGACCTACTTTCTCTCTGAAACTATCTTTTCTCATTCCTTTGACTCTGCCGGACTTCGTTGCCCCCACGACCTGGAGTTGGGTCTGATTACCCCAACAATCGGTGGAGGTTTTCCATTTTTGCTTTAGCCATCATGTGCAATACAAATTTGTATGATTTTTTTGAACATATAAGGAAATTGGAAAAACAAACTAAGGATTGTATTGCTTGTTTATCTGATTGTTTTAGACAAAGTTATAAGGCTCACTAATGTCTAGGCCACGCTTCAAATTTTTAAGAAACAAGTGGGCTTGTGGACCCTGAGGCAGTAAGTTGATGCTTGCATTTTATTTGTTGATTGATTTATTCAGCAAAGGTTTATTATTTAGTATTTGCTGAGCATTATTCCAGATACAGGGGACTCAACAGAAATTGACAGACAATATTTCTGTCCTCATAGAGCTCATTGAAAATGCTGGCTGAGTGTGGTGGCTCACACCTGTAATCCCAGCACTTTGGGAGGCAGAAGCGGGTGGATCACTTGATGTCAGGAGTTCAAGACCAGCCTGGCCAACATGGTGAAACTCCATCTTTACTAAAATACAAAATTAGCCAGGCGTGGTGGTAGGTGCCTGTAATCCCAGCTACTTGGGAGGCTGAGGCAGGAGTATTGCTTGAATCCAAGGTTGCAGTGAGCCGAGATTGTGCCATAGCACTTCTAGCATGGGCAACAAGAGCGAAACTACGTCTCAAGAAAAAAGAAAGAAAGAAAGAAAGAAAAAAGAAAGAAAATGCTTTCTGCCCATCTTGGCTAGTCTCAAGTTGTGCTTGGTCCTGCAAAGAGAGCACATAGGAGGATGTGCTGCAGCAGAGGTGGAGGTTGGGGGCCATAACTTGGATTTCGTGTGGGGTTTTCAGCTGAGACCTGAAGGGTGTTTAAATTGTCTCTGCACTCTCCAGCCTTTGAACACCTTGCTTCCCTGCCTACTCATCTCTTCTTCCTGCTTTTTCCACTTATCTTTCAAGACATAAGTCACTTTTTTTCTTCTAGAAGACTTCAGGGGTTGCCTCTCCTCTGTCTCCTGGAGAAGTCATGTTTTTGTTTTAATCACATCTATTTGTTGCATAGAATTGTCATTGTGCATCACCCTGTCTCTTGGTAGATTGTGAGGCATCAAGTGTACCCTGGGGCGATTTTCATGCAGGGTAATTTTATACATTAAATATAGGTTTGAACTGCATAGGTCAACTTATATGTGTTTTTTTTGTTGTTTTTTTGTTTTTTTCCAATACATAGGTTTGAACTGCATAGGTCAACTTACATGTGGTTATTTTTTTCAATAAATACATTAGACAGTTCTTTGGAGATTTATAACAATTTGACAAACTTGCAGATGAACCGTCTAGCCTAGAATATGGAAAAAATTAAGAAAAACATATGTCATGAATGCATAAAATATATGTAGTTACTAGTCTATTTTATCATTTGCTACCATGAAGTATCCACAAATCTATTATAGTTAAAATGTATCAAAAGCTATACACACAAACACTTACAGATCATACATGGAGGCATTTGGTTTGTAAACAAAGGTAAAGATACAATATTAAAGCATCTGGCAACTGGGAACTTGTCTGCTGCCTTTTGGTTGGTAGAAACTGCTTCTACTAACCAATGTGTGCAAATTACATGTAAATTTGCACTGTAGAGACAAACTGCTCACATGAAGATAGTTAGCTGCACAAAATTACTTGTGGTAACCCTGTACTACTATAATTCTGTAGCCACCTCCTGTTGCTATTGTAGTGAGCTCAAGTGTTGTGAATATCCACTTAAAATGTTGTGTGATGTTAATTATCTTCATTTGAGCAGTTTGTCGCTACAATAAATTGCCCATTGCAGTAAAAAGTGGTCTCTTGTGTATTTTTCACTGTGTTTTGTGCAATATCATAAATCTTGAATAATTCCAAGGATTCCACACAAAGTACCACTGGTGATGCTGGAAGTGCTCCCAAGAAGTAGAGAAAAGTCATGATATTACAAGAAAAAGTTGAATTGCTTGATATGTACCACAGAGTGAGGTCTGCAGCTGAGGTTGCCTGACAAATCCAGGATAAGGACTATTGTGAAGAAAGAAAAGGAAATTTCTGAATCCGCCACTACAGCTACACCAGCAGGTGTGAAAACCTTGCACTTTTCCAGAAACACCTTTTAAAAATTCTCCTATTGAAAATGCGGCTTTCACGTGGGTGTAGGACTGCTAAAAGAAAGGCGTGACTATAGACTCTGACACGATTCAAGAAAAAGTGAAGTCATTATATGACAATTTAAAGCAACAGAAAGATGAAGGATCTACAGCTGTAGAATTTAATGCCCGCAAAGGATGGTTTGAAAATTTAGAAAGACATTTGGCTTAAAAAACTGTTAAGATAACAAGAAAAGCAGTTTCTACCAACCAAGAGGCAGCAGACAAGTTCCCAGATGCCATTAAAACAATCACTGGGAAGGAAGGATATCTGCCTGAACAGGTTTTTAATGTTAGATGCAAGTGTCCTATTCTGGAAAACAATGCTACAGTCATTTATCAGTAAAGAAGTGAGCACCAGGATTTTGAGGCAGGAAGGAATAGGCTAACTTTACTGTTTTGTGCAAATGCAGTCAGGTTTATGATCAGGACTGCCCTTATTTATAAAGCTGCTAACCTCTGAGCCTTGAAGGGAAGAGATAAACACCAGCTGCCAGTCTTTCCATTGTACAGCACAAAGGCCCAGACAATGAGAACATTTTTTTATGGATTGGTTCCATTGGTGCTTTGTCCCTGAGGTCAGGAAGTACCTTGCCAGTAAGCAACTGCCTTTTAAAGTTTTTTTTTATATTGGGCAATGCTCCTGACCACCCAGAACCCCATGAATTCAACACAGAAGGCACTGAAGTAATCTACTTGCCCCCATATACAACGTCTGTAATTCAGCCTCTAGATCAAGGGGTCATAAGGACCTTTTAGGCTCATTACATGTGGTATTCTACAAAAAGGATTGTCAACATTATGGAAGAGAACACCAATGGAGGGAACATCATCAAAGTTTAGATTACACTACTGAAGATGCTATCACTGGTATAGAAAAAACCATGAAATTCATCAAGCCTGAAACAATTAATTCCTGCTGGAGAAAAGTGTGTTCAGCTGTTGTACATAACTTCATAGAATTTACAACAGAGCTAATCAAAGAAATCACAAAATAGATTGTGGATATGGCAAAAAGATGGTGGGGTGGGGGCGGGTTGAAGATATCAAGATAAGGAAGGATCTTGGAGAAATTCAAGAGCTAGTAGACACTGCACCATAGGAATTAGCAGAAGATGACTTGATGGAGATGAGTGTTTCTGAACCAGTGCCAGATGATGAGGAAGAAGACATAGAAGAAACAATGACAGAAAACAAACTGGCATAGACAATCGGCAGAATGGTTCCAATTATTTGAGAGTGGTTTTAACCTCTTTTATGGCATGAACTTTCTATGACACAAGGACTGAAACTAAAGCAAATGGTGGAAGAAGGGTTAGTACTGTATAGAAAGATTTTTAGAGAAATGAAAAAAGTCAGACAGAAATTACTATGTATTTCTTTAAAGTTACACCAAGTGTGCCTGCCTCTCCTGCCCCCCCTTCCACTTCCTCCACCTCTTTTACTTCTGCCATCCCTGCCATAGAAAGACCAACCCCTCCCCTTCCTCCTCCTCCTTAGTTTGCTCAACATGAAGATGGCAAGGATGAAGACATTTACGATGGTCCACTTCCACTTAGTGAATAGTAAATATATTTCCTCTTCCTTGTGATTTTCTTAGTTACATTGTCTTTTCTCCAGCTTATTTCATGATAAAAATACAGTATCTATCTATCTATCTATGATCTTTCTCACAATATGTGTTAATTGATTAATGTTATCAATAAGGCTTCCGGTCAACTGTAGGCTATTAGTAGTTTAATTTGAGGGGAGTCTAATGTTATATGCAGGTTTTTAACTTCACGGGGGGGGGGGAGGTCAGTGCACCTAACGTTACCCTGCATTGTTCAACGGTAAAGCATTCATTGTCAACTGTAAATCAGTGCTATATGGCAGAGGCATTGCTGTATGCTTAGCCTATAGTAAGTATGTGATAAATATGTTGACTTAATAATAAAGAATGAATATTTCCTATGACATGATTATCTCACATTTTTCTTTGAGCTGATTTCTAGTTATTCTAGCCCTACCAATAAATTGCCTCTGGTCTAGATCATGTCAGCTTCTGTTGAGTTTGTCAAATAGTTCAGCCATTCTTATGATAAAACTGCTAACCCTTTTATCACACATTCTAATTTCAGTCACTGCAACTAGACTCAAAAATATAAAGAAAAGGAAATCATTCTTTTAATAAATTCCTCTTTCCAAGCAAAGCAATCTGAATTACTGCAGTAAAATCTGCTATCCTACTGGACCTGTGGACACATTTACAACAGTATAAAGAAAATGGGAACTCCGTAGGTCAGATCGTTACTAGGGGTCACTCATAGTAAACAGTGCTCAAGGCACCAGGAAGTATCCCTTCAACCAGAGTGTAGTTATAGTGGCAACCCTGGCACTGTTAGTTTTTTTCTTTTTTAGTTGAACGTGTTTTCCTCCTTTTTGACTCTCATTACTCTTCCTAGAGTAGCATGTGCCTTTGGTGTGAGTGAGGGACAAAATTTCTCTGGCAGTTCCCATCTGCTGTGGGATGTGTTGCACATCCAAGTTCCCTGGGCAGAACACACAGTTGACAGGAATGCCTTAGTTTTATTTAACTTCTGTAGTGTCCAGAATGTGGTTGGTTCTTTGGTCTCTCACCTTCAGTGTTAAATCTTTAAATCCTAACACATGATTTTAGAAACATGAGGATTTTAGAAACACGAGGAACTACTTTTAAAAAGGAATCTATGCGTTAAATATTAGGATGAAGTTTTACTGAGCATTCACAGACACCCTAATGACAGATTAGAACATTCCACTCACCCCAGAGAAAGAACCCCATGTTGTACAGTTCAGTGCAAATGTAACATGAAATACACCTAGAGAGCATTCTGAAGTCAGGGCTCCTATCACAGTGAGGTCTAACCCTGTGTTCGTGAATCCTGCAAACTGTGCCTTAAGCTGAGCAGTCTGTGTCTGTGTCTGCAGCCCCTCGATCACAGCATTCTGCTGTTCCTAATCATGAAAGCCTCGTTCACAGGAAGAGTCTCTTCCCTCCTACCAGGGTCTGACCTGAAGGTAGCATCCCCATTTGGGCAGAGCCATAAAACCATTGCCAACATTAACACCTCTGAAGAGACCTGTTCGTTGACCAGGTCTTATTCATTTTATGAATATTCAATGTTTTATTCATTTTAACAGATGTTATCATTTAGCCATTTTCATTTCAAGCATTTGAACAAAGTGTTGTCTTTATTGATATGACATTCTTTTGTCAGGAGGACATTTAGAGACTAAATGTTATCATTTAGCCACTTCCATTTCATGAGTTTTAACTCTTATCTTTAACTGTTAGATAGTGACACTATTTTGTCACTAGCATAGGACTTCCTGTAGGATGTTAGGTGAGTGACTTAACTACCTGGGCCTTGACCTCCCTTCCTGCAAAGTGCAAACAATCGGCCTATTCAATCTCGTTGGTCTATTCCAGTACTAAAAGTTTTACGAGTAAAAACTAAGTAGATAAATTAGGCATTTTCACGTTTCCTTTCTTTTCTTTTAATAGTCCTATAGAAATTTGTGAGAGAATAGAGTAGGATATTAACTTTCTTCTGTTTGACGCCCAGGTGATTCCTGTGCTCAGACGGTTTGAGAATTCACTTGTACAAAGCGGACTGGTAGTTTCCCCTGGCCAGCCAGGCTACAAGCCAGCTGCTCAAGATACTAGCCTGCTGCTTCTCCTAATTTAGAAACTAATATTAATGTCCTGGGTGCCTTCCCCTTGTAGTCTACACTGAACATTGTTCTGTGCTTTGTACATGACAGGCAGAGTGATTTTTTAAAAGGTACATTTTTTTTCTTGTCATTCTCACGTCTTTCATGCTTCCCACATTTCTCTTGCTTAATTGCTCCAGCCATGCTTGCTTGCTTTCTTTCAGTTTCTGGAAGGCACTGAGCTCTCTTGCCTCAGAGGAGTATATTTTCCTCTGCCTGAGTTACTCTCTTGTGTCTCCTCCCCAACTTCCTCTCTCCTTTCCTCAGTTTCTCATATAGCCTGTGCCTTCCCATTTCTGATATCTCAACTTAAACGTTGGTATGGTTTGGCTCTGTGTCCCCACCCAAATCTCATCTCAAATTGTGATCCTCACATGTGGAGGGAGGGACCTGATGGGAGGCGATTGGATCATGGGGCAAGTTTCCCTTGTGCTGTTCTCATGACAGTAAATGAATTCTCACGAGATCTGATGGTTTAAAAGTGTGGCACTTCCCCCTTTGCTGCTCTCCTGCCGCCATGTAAGATGTACTTTGGTTTCCCTTCACCTTCTGCCGTGATTGTAAGTTTCCTGAGGCCTCCCTAGCCATGCAGAACTGTGAGTCAATTAAACTTCTTTTCTTTATAAACTACCCAGTCTCAGGTAGTTACTTACAGCAGTGTGAAAATGGGCTAATACAAATGTTATTTTTCCAAGGAGCCCTCCTTGACCACCCAATCGAAGGTAGGTGGTTCCTATAAATCCCTATCATAGAGCTTTGAGAGTTGCTAACATAGCTTTAATTGTAATTTGTAAATTTTTATTTTTTGTTTTATTTATCATCTGCTTTCCTATGAAACTTTAAGCTCTGTGAGGGAAAAGATCATGCATTATTTATTTTGCCAGTGCATATCTATTGCTCAGCACATAATACCTGCTCTATGAATATTTTTTGAATGAATGAAACAGTATCATTAATGCCTCTTCAACAATATTATCTGTACTTACTGTTGATTTCTTAGATTTCCTGTGCTTCATCAGCTAGAGAAATGAAATCCATTACCAGGATGAAAAGAATATTTTATAGGGTAAGAATTCTAAATCCTTATATTAAAACACTTTGTTTTTCAAAATATGAAAAATTTCTTCTCTTGTATCTGTACTTTATCTGCAGATTGGAAACAAAGGAATCTACAAAGCCATCAGTGAACTGGATATTCTTCTTTCCTGGATTAAAAAATTCTTGGAAAGCAGTCAGTAAACCACAGCCAAGTGCATTGATTTTATAGTTATTTTGAAATACAATGAGAACTGCTAGAAATATGTTTATAACAGTCTGTTTCTTTTAAAAACTTTTTAACATATTACTGACAGCATGTTAGGTGGTTCAGAATAGACAAGAAGGATTTAGTGTAATAAAGTTTTGGAGATAAGTTGTCACTAATTTGCACATTTTCTGTGTTTTCAAATAATGTTTCCATTCTGAACATGTTTTGTTATTCACAAGTACATTGTGTCAACTTAATTTAAAGTATATACCCTGAATTAACTCATGTAATATTTATGTGTGTCGGGGGGTGGGTGATGTGGGAGGTGAAGGGGAGTGACAGATTTCTGGAATGCAATATAATGTTATTGAGATTTAAATAGATGTTATGTATATGAATGTCTATTTAAGGGTTTGAAAATTATTAATTATGCCCAGTGTGAACTTAGTGCTTAACAAATTTTGATTTTAATTAAATAAATTGTGTTTCTCCTGGGTGTCCTTTTCATGACAGCATGCTAGAATTTAATGGGGTGCAAGGGGTAACTACAAGATAACAGCAAATAAGATATACAAAGTAACTAACTGCTTGGAATGATTTACCAGGAATGCCTTCGACAGGAAACTCAAGCCACTAACACCACAAGGAACCAAGATCAAATGATGCTGAATCTTGCTAACACACCTTCAGGGTGCCGTACAGTTAGGAAAGTTCATAAAAGCCAAATAAGTCTAAATGCAGCTCAAATTCCACCACACTCAACTTTTCATAGTGTCTAAAAACCCCATCTACATACCTAGCCCTTCAGTTAAATGAGTAATATGGCCTAACCATTGTTCTGCATTAAAGGGACTCTGCTCAGTGCTACTGGTATACAGCATGGAAAACAGGAGTAGTTTCTGATGGCACATCCTGGGCCACCAGCAAGTTCATTCCACAAGGCTTTCACTGTGTCCCTCCTGCACACTGACAATTCTGGGACTTGGCACCTTTTGTGTTAATAGGTGGGACTTCACCAAGGTCTTCATGGATTGTGTCTCTGGCAGCTTTTCTCTTCATTGCTTTCCCAGCACCTAGTTCTTCATTTCAGTCATGGAATCATTAGGCTGTTCACTAGGAACTACCCTCTCTTGATTGATTTCATATTCCAAAGTGATCCCTTTCTGCCTTTCCCCATCAACACACTGTGGTCCCATGTCTGATCTCTTCTGGGGATCTCATTCCTAGACAAGTATACAGGACAGGAAAGGGTGGTGAGCTGCAGGGCATTGGTGAGGGGAGACTGGAGGACTGTCTTCATCTTGCTATTTCCCCTGAGCTTCCTGGGCAGGTTCCTGGGCCATCAGCAACAGGGCAGTCTTCTTTCCTGAGAAACATTTGGAAGAGCTGGAATCTGGGGGATCAGGAACCTGCTACCTGGCTTTGCCAAGGATAGGGGGAGATGATGCACTGACAGCCTTTCCTTAATCCACTTTTAGGGTTCTTAGCATTTTCCAGGATTCAGCACCACTGGCAGCTGAGTTGAAGTGTGCTGGACTTCCACTGAGGCCAGAGTAGCCCCTAGTCTTGGTCACAAACCATTCTTAAGCTGTCCCATTTCTTGGTGTCTCTAGGCATGAGAAGGGCTGAGAAACATTCATTTGCCAGTCAGCAAAGAAGTATTTATTATGGGGGTTTTAGATTCTTAGGAGTAAAATTGCATTTGCCTCCCCAGTGTTTCTGGGTGATTGAATTTAATACTTGTTTGTTTGATTGTTTCCCAAGTTCTTTGGTTTTCCAGAACAGTCAAGAGGTTGCTAAACTCAGTCAGGAGCAATAGAGGAATTTAAAAGTCACCACTGTGTGAAAAGTCAATATCCAAGTGCTGGTGCCTATTCACAAACTTCTCAAATGCTGGGGCAAAAGCACAGTTTTCGCGTGCTTTAGTAAGGAGCGGTATATTGAAAGGGCAGCAAAAGAGAGAAGCTGTATTCTTGTGCACAGTGGGGCCTGTGCCTTGGTGGTGTTGCTGTGGGCTCAGGGGTGAAGCCCTCTGATTTACAGGTCCCACTCTAGATTTTAACAGAACCAGGGATGATGACACGTTGGGAAATGACTGCACATCCCTGAACCCACATGAGCTGCTGTATAAACCCTAAACCTGTTTAACATTTGTAGGAGGTGATCCCTTTTGGTAGATCCCTCTTGGATGAAACAAAGAGACTAAATATCTCATTAAGATGTTTTGTCTGGCTGTCTCTTGTTTCTTCTCTTTGCCATGTGAGGACACAGAGAAAAGACAAAAACAAAAAAATTTTTTAAAAGATACTTTTGTCTGTCAGCCGTTATATCAGGTCTAGCTCAGGGTAGAGCAGAAGGAGCTTGAGTACCAGCGGGTAGCATGGAGTGTTGCAAAGAACCCTTTGGCAGGGTTGAGAGACCAGGCCGGCCCCCATTTCCTTCAGGTCTCTGTGGCATCATCAGTGGGTCACCTGCACAAAACAGTGACACCCCAGCCCCCCACCAACCCCTCCTCGCTTTTCTCGAAACCACTCCTCTGCTGCTGGCATGCTGTGTTTGTTCATTGATGGTCTCCACTGTATCAGAATATTGGCTCTGGAGGGCTGGGATTTTATCTGTTTTATTCTCTCTAGGGTCCTCAGCACCTAGAGCGGGCCCTGGACTATGAGGAATGGAATGTATCAGTGTTTCCTGACTTTAATTCTCCAAATGCACTTATACTCTTATTTGTGTAACAATGAATTTAAATTAACACATTATTTTATTTGGCCCAAATAAAGCATAAATATATGACTCTAAAAATAGATAACTTACACAAATACATTCCTAACCAAAACACGTTTATATGTGTACACACAGAATCACTTTGCAAACCCTGGGCAGAACGTGTCTCACACATTGGGAAACACTGCATTATAATGAATTTCCACTGCCTCATTCTGCCTCAAACTTAGAAATGTATGAAATTAGAACCAGATCATTTTAACCTGCCCACAGCTACCAGTTTAGAAAAAGTCAAGCCACGACGTTCAGGTTTCAAAATGGTTTCAGAGCTCCCGTCATTTTTTCCGGAGATGGAGGGACGAAAGCACACTCACCCCGTCAGTCACTCCATGGTTCTGATGACTGTGGCTCTTGATAGAGGGTGCTAGGATAGTGGCATGACCCTTGTCCTTCTCCCTCAGCCACGGTCAAGAGGTCATGGTGGATACAGCTCCGAGGGAGGCAGGGAAGCTACAGGAGTGTGTGAGGCTTGTGGATTGTTCAGATGCACACACAGCGGTAGGAACAAAAAGTGAAAGCTCAGTCAGGTTGAGCTGGAGTAGCAGCAGAAAATCTCAAAAATAGGACGAGTGTATTGGTTCATGCCTCTAATCCCAGCACTTTGGGAGGCCGAGGCAGGCCGATCACCTGAGGTCAGGAGTTTGAGACCAGCCTGACCAACATAGTGAAACCCTGACTCTACTAAAAATACAAAACTCAGCTAAGCTTGGTGGCGCGTGTCCGTAATCCCAGCTACTTGGGACTGAGACAGGAGAATCACTTGAACCCGGGAGGTGGAGGTTGCAGTGAGCAGAGATTGCACCACGGCACTCAAACCTGGGTGACAACAACAACAACTAACTCAAAAGCTGATGCAGAACTGTGCTGTGAATTACTATTCATCATGAGAATTCATAAGAATGGATGTCCTTCACTATGGCTGTGAGTTATGAACTAAAATGAAAACCAATCAATTCTATAAATATTTTATTGGATGTTCTGCTAGTCACGCAGTCATGGCTGAGGTGTAATGATAAATAAAACTCATAGTTTCTCCCTTGCAATTAGAAACTAGGAAGGAAGATACATATGAAGACAATTAGTGCAATGCAAGCGATCATGGAGATATGTACAAAGTGCAGTGAGGTGGAGGTTCGCACTTTGCAGAGGAGGTGAGCCTTGAGATAACATCCTTTAAGACTCAGCTCAGGTGTCACTTCTTCCAGCAACCCTTCCTTGATCCCTCCACTCCTAGGATAGCTTAGATGCACCTTGCAAAGCACATTTTCAGAATAGCACTTATCACATTGTATTATAATTTTATTTGCTGCTTGAGGGGGGATCAGAGCTAAAGAAATAGTTTAGTATGACTCTAGATTTCAACATTTCCTACTAATTTGAAGTAAATAAAGATGCAAAAATGCATTGAAATGAGAGTCTACCATCTCATTTGGCCAAACACAGAAATGCTTTGAAATGTGGACTCTATAGAAGCCTGGCATGTCATAATTTAAAAAGACCAATGAGGCTACATTGTCCAACTTTGCATCTTATACTAGAATCTCCTTCCTAACACTGTCCCCATCTAACTTATGCTTGACCACTTACAATTAAGAAAGACTAGTGACCTGTTGAAGAGCCCTCGCTAACTCCAAATAATCCTGCCTATCAGAAAATTATTCATATTAATCTGAAATCTGTCCTCTTGAAATTTATATACATTTTCCTAGTTACAAACCTATAGTTTCCTATATTACAAAAAGTAATATGTTTGTTGTAAAACTGAAATAACACCAAGGTATATAAACTAATCATACCTCACTGCCTTTCCACCTCTACTTTCCCAAGTGAACCAATGATGGCAGTTTGTGGGGATGTTTCCATAATTTTTAAACTTTTTCCAACAACAGTATAAATATATGTTCATATGGAGTATCTTCCCCTTTTTTAGAAACAAAAATGTTATCATATCATGTATTCTACCCTTCAACCAGCTCTTTCCACTTAACACATCAGCAACATTCTTCCAGGTATGTAAATGTGTGTATACACAGGTCTGGGTATGCATGCATGTATATGCATATGGGCAGATATAAACATATATTTTTATATAAAAATAAAAATGATATATTATCTACAAATTCTATATTTTGCATATATAATGTATTTTATTTACTCAATAGTCCCAGCTAATTTCAGTTTTGTTCATATAGCACAGGCTGTAAATGTGTGTCCTAATCCGTGCTCTTATTTTTACAGAAATGCTTTCTAGGAGTAGGATTGTGGGATTAGAACATATGCCAAATACTGCCAAAGTACTTTCATAACTATTTCATTGCTAATTTTTCCCCACATTCTTTCTTGCTAAAACTGGATATTATCAATATTTGAATATTTTTTGCTAGTCTGGTGGCTGCAAATTATATCACATTGTTTTAGTTTGCATTTCCCTTAAAGCTTGTTAAATTGATCATTCTTTTATACGTAGATTCTATTTACATTTTCTTTTTTGAGATATTCCTCCAAATGTCCTATGGGCCATTTATTTAATGAGTTTGAAATCTTACCTGAATCTAATTTCAAATGGTACAATTAAAGTAAAATGTAATCAAGTTTAACATTTCAAATAATCAATAGAGAGAAACACCCCCTGGAAAGGCACATTGTGCAGTCTCTCCACCGCCTTAGCATCTCTCAGGAAGAGATTGCTGTGAGGATGGCTTCTCCTTGCAGCCCCCAGCCTAGACTGGGGAGTGCTCCACATCAGCTCTTGCTGCTTTGGGAATCCAAGGGAGAGGGAGAAACCCATCATGAATGTAAATATTTGCACCTGTTGTGGGAGGTAGACGTGGAGACTGAGAATCCTGTAGGGTTAAGGCAAGCCCCTCACTTACCTATTCAGGACCTGCTCAAAGCTTCTCCAAACTCCCTCTGCTTCCCATTCCTGCAAAACAAGAGGGCAGATCATCCTACTGATTTGGGATGAGAAATACTTGCGCTACTTTCCCATGAATTAACTTCAATCCATTAACTCCCAGCGGCCTTTAAGGACCAGGAATGTTGCCCCGGTGTCTGCTGGAGCCCACTCTTCCCCCTCCATTAAATACCTTGGTGTAGCACTGGTTTTATGTTTTTAACTTCTTAGGAAAAAATGCTTCGTAAGTAAAGGTAGTTGGTATAAATAAATTCTTCCTAAAGATAGAGAAAAGTATCTAAGAGATGTGGCTATCCTCGTTAAAATTGCAAACCTTTTACCATGACATTTCACATCTCATTTTTCCCTCTCCATAACATGTATCACGTTGTAACATACTATATAAACTACTTACATATTATTTCCATTTAGTATTGCCTGGCTTCTTCTACTAGAGTTTAAATTTCATGAGGGGAGGGATTTTCGTATGTTTTGTTCACTGTTGTATGTCTAGTATCTAAACAGTGTCTTATACAAGTATGTGCTCAATACACTTCTCTTGAATGAGTAAATGAGTGGAATCTGTGTTCAAAGATAAGGGGAAAGAACCAAGAGAACGCCATTGCCAAGGATGTTAAAAATTCCAACCGTGGCTGATTCCTAATCTCACCCTCTATGACAGGATAGAAACTCTTGTAAGTGGTAGGTAAAATGGCTCCCAACCATGTGGTCATATATTCTTTAAACAGAACTATTTTCAAAGAGATTGGTTCAAATGAGGCTCTAATGTTTTCTATTTTCCATTTACCCATATCATTTATGATTTAGTCCTTTTAGATTAGGCTTAGAGTGGCTTAGACTGAGAAGGTGTATTTGGGGGTTAGACATGGACAGCCACGAGTGTCATTAACTTTTGCATAATAAGATGACCTTTTGAGACTTTTTCTTTGGAACTGGTGAGAAAGCATTCTCTTCAAAGAAATTAGGTCCTTCTGGTACTTTTTAGTCATTTTCAAAATTTGGTGATAATTTCCTGCAAGGCAGCATAGAGGATGGTCGAGTCCCAGCTTTTCATCCATATGTTGTGGTTGGGAGCCTACTCTAGGGTCCTCTAGTCACAATGATTGGTGCAGATTCAGGAATGGGCCTATGACCCAACACGGCCCAATTAGAGTGGATTCCAGGATTTGTAAATGAGTTCCGGAAAAAGAGTCTTTCTCTTTTCTATGAACTATAAGCTTGGAAGAGTATTGGTTGGAATTACTGCAGCCATCTTGCCACCATGAGCGCAGAGACTGGCTGAGAATCAAGCCAACATGTTAATCACTCAGTTGTGAAAATCCACTCTTCTCTGGGATTCTTTCTACCTCACTTAGATGCTGCTTCTTGATCTTGCAAGTGAGTTTCTTCTCTATCAGAACACTACAGATTGGAGGACTCAGGACTAGGTCGTGGCTTCTTCTAACCTCCATGTACTCTGCTGCTCTCAATACAGCTAATTCAACCCCATGGCTTTAAATACTGTCAGTATGCTAACGTCTCCAGGGTTGGCCTAGTCCCTGAATTCCATGCTCACACATCCGATTATGTACTTGGTATTTCCATGTAAGACATCTCAAAAACAGTATGTCAAAACCAGAAAATTTGTTTCTCCTTCCAAAATCAGTTCATTCTCTAGTATTCCACAGCTTGGTAATATAAAACATAAAGATATCATGGTTAAGCATACAGACTCTGAAGCCAATAAAGCTGGGGTTCACTTCGAGACTGTAACTTAACAACCAATGGGGTTAATCTGTCCGTCCCTCTCTTCCTTTATCTGTACAATAGGGATGATGAGAATAGTACCTATCTTGTAGGGTTGTTGTGAGGTTTAAATGAGGTCATATATGTAAAGTGGTTAGAGCCATGACTGGTATATAATAAACACTTTATACACATAAGTTGTTATTATTAGATGATAAGTTGTCACCTACTCAATTGCTAGGGCCATTTTTGCAATTACAAGCATCTTTGATTTCTTGTTTTCCCTCATATCCTGAACCAAATTCATCAGCAGATTCCTGCGCTTCTACCTCCCCAATGTATCTCAAATCCTTCTGCTTCTCCTATCCCCATTGGTGTACCCTGGCCCAGGTCACTGCCATGTCTCACCTGGACACTGCAAAAGTCCTCCTTCTAACTGGTCTTGTTGTTTCCACTCATACCTTGCCCCTGAATCCAGCTTCATTGAGCTTCTAGAAAGAACTTAAGAAGTGTAAATCAAAGCATATCCCTTCCTGTTTGATGCCTTTTAATGGCTTCTCTTGCACTGAGAGTAAACGTTATTATCTGGCAAGAAAGACCTACATTAATTGCCCAGCCTTTCTCTCTGGTCTTGTCTCCTGGCCTGCGTTGTCTCTTAGCTGACCTTTCTGCTTCTGAAAGGTGCAAGTTCAGCTCTGTCCTGGGCATTTTTACTTGCTAGCTCCTCCCCGTGGAATACCCTCCCCCAGGCCTTCCCACAGTCAGTTCCTTTCATTTAGGTGTCAGCTCAAGTGTCTCTTCCTTTGACATGATGTTCCCCACCCAGCTGAGGAAGGATCTCCATCTACTCCTAGTAACTCCAAATCACCTTGGTTATTTCCTTCATATTATCCTCATGCTATGAAATTGTCGTTTGTTGATTTCCTTGTTTATTATCTTCCTTTCTTTGACTCTACTAAAATGTAAGCTTCATGAGAAGAGAGGCCTCATGCATATTGTCTGTGACCCTACCCATCTATTCATTTTTGCCACCTCTCATATTCTCACTCCCATCTCTAGTCAAATGAGATTCCTTCTCTGGATTCTTCTTGCTGCCATGATACCTGTTAGTACTTATCACACTGTATTGAAACCTTTGACTCCCTTGTCTGACACTTCCACCAAATCAAAGGCTCCTTGAGAGCAGGGTTTTATACCTTGTTGATCTTTGTAATGCCAACATTTAAAGCCCAGCTTAGAACACAATAGGGCTCAAAAGAGTCTAGTGGATGAATTAATTAAGCATGATTTATTACATGCAGCAAAAGTTTTGTCAAGTTTGTCAGAATGAAAAGAGGCATAATTAGTTATTTGAGGATAAAGGTAGTAATTCTCATATTAAGAGATGTTTTGAGGACGATTCTTGCTATTAATCTGTGGCAGAAGACTGCTTTGAGGAATATGGCATATGTTTGCTTTTTCTCTGTATTTCTGAACAGATGTTAACTCTTATAGACAGCTATTTATTTCTTTTAACCACTTGTAATTTTCCACTCAACAACTTCTAAAGGAGGTAGTAGAAGTATGTTTTATTAGTTTCAGAACAGATTTTTTTTAAAGAGGCTGGCTCCATTCTTGGAAAGGTTGAGTTTATAACTTATTTTTAGAAATTTCTGTTCTTAAAACATAAAATAGCTCTGTTTCTTGATGGTGCTTAATCTATTTTATTGCTCTTCTGCTTTCCCCACAACTGTGCTTTCTAAATTCTGACATGTTACATGATCCTCAGAAATATATTGACTGTGGCCATTTGGTTAAATGCATGGCCTAACATGTTGTTTTCACCAGACCAATCACCAGCTGGGTAATGATACAGATTATATTATCATGGAGCAAAATGGCACATGGGGCACTTTGGGTGCACTGTTTTCTTAATCCTTAAAATAATCCCATGAGGCAGCATGAGCATTTTCTAACTTGTTTGCCTGACATTCAGGGAGTCCTTATCTGGCCTTTTACTTTCATCAGTCCTAACCCAAAATTCAGCATATAGTAGGTGTTCAACAAGAGTTTGTCAAATAAATGACTGAATAAGTTTAAAAATCCATCTCTCATTACCCTTTGACACGTATGCCTCCTTCAAGATCAGTCTGTTTTTTAAAAAGCCCCCAACACAAGACAAGCTTATTTCTGCTTTCATGTCCTTCTGTGTGCCAGATTGTCCATCTGCTATGTCTTCTCTACTCTTTTATTTCAGGATAAATTATATATTTTCTTCATGATCTCCTCTGCTCTACTAAGTCTTGCATGGCCACTGTAGCCCACAATGAATATTCCCTTTTGGTTAATTTCCCAATGTGATCAAAGATTGCCTATAAATGCATACTGAACTTTCTCTATGTACCTGAGTTTGTGGAAACGATTTACGGTTCTGCTGTTTTATTCTGATATAGCTTTCCAAGTGTTTCTTCAAATTTTACTACACTGCATATTTTACTCATTTAGCCAACAAAGATTTATTTGTTTTACTTATTAAGTGTCAGGCTCTGTCCTAAACGTTAAACAGGTGAACATACCATTCTCGATAGAGGGATGCAGAAATAAACAAATAAAGAAGTAAACATAAAGGATGTCAGAACAACAAGAACAAACAAGCAGGAGTTGGGGTGGCGTTCAGGGCAGGGGCTGGTTTGCTCTTAAAAAAAGGCTGGTCAGGGCTGGGCGTGGTGTCTCATGCCTGTAATCCCAGTACTTTGGGAGGCCGAGGTGGGTGGATCATGAGGTCAGGAGATCGAGACCATCCTGGCTAACACTGTGAAACCCCATCTCTACTAAAAATACAAAAAAATTAGCCGGGCGTGGTGGTGGGCGCCTGTAGCCCCAGCTATTCGGGAGGCTGAGGCAGGAGAATCACTTGAACCTGGGAGGCAGAGCTTGCAGTGAGCGGAGATCATGCCACTGCACTACAGCCTGGATGACAGAGCAAGACTCCGTTTCCAAAAAAAAAAAAAAAAGGCTGATCAGAAAAAGCTCACCGATGAGGTCACATTTTTGCACAGACCTGAAGGATCCTTACAATGACAAAGGAGTAGAAAGTAAAAAGATTATTGATTTTGGTTTTGTCATTTATGTGGATGTAGAGACAGGCTTGGGGATGTTAAATATTTTTAGTAACCTCACATAATTATCATGAAACAAAGCCATAATCTAGAAGATTTTACACTTCTCTGAGTCACCTGTTGTGCCTTATTTTCTCTCAGGTAGGTTTCTTAGTTATCTGGTTACTTTTAACAAATGGCAGAAACAACTTCTTAACTATGGAAGATTATGTTCTTTTGATTTATCAAATTATTTATCCATATATGTAGTGAATATATTTTCTGAATGAAAAATTGGGCAACAAACTCTGAAAAGTTCTGAAGTGCTCAGAGGGACAATGCGACCACATAATTGAAGATGGCACCAAACCATGAATATATGGTCATCATAAATATAGATGCCTTGGACATAACAGCAAACACTAACCACAAAGTAATGGTGTACTTGCCCTTAAGAAAGATACAAACGTGTGACTGAAATCAACTTTTCTCACACTGTTGCACGGAATATATAGTATTTCCTCCATATATTATTAGTTTTCCTGTTTTAAAGTTACAAAAGTATTTTCTTATTAAACAAATTTAAGAAAATGGTGCTAACTATATTTTCTGTATGGGGAATTATAATGCCCATTAGAATGTTACAGGTTGGAGAAGTTCCTCATTAAAACAACTCTTTAACATGAGTTTCGAGAAGATTGTTTGTTCCAAGAATACATTGGCCTTGTAGGCACTTAGTCAAATCGAGTGTCTTTGTTACCTAGAAAACAGTTTGGAAAACACCAATTCATACAAATGGCAATCTTGAGATGAAGCAGAGCTAGAAAAGTGTATCATTAATGAAGAAGAAGAAAAACAACAACTACTGGATTTCTCTTCAAAGAATAAGAAAAACATTTAAGGAAGCAACATGCTGATATGTATGTTTGCAGGAGATTAGAAAAGATTTTAATAAGTATATAGACAATAATTTTTATGTTTGCTATTTGTACTTATTGAAACAAAGTGAATGTCCTAAGTGTGAAATGCACTGAAGAGACATCTTAGATTGCTGCTTCCCGCTCACCTCATCTACTGAAAAAATGCTCCGTGTCACCACAGTGACTTGCCTTTACCCACAAACGAGGAACTCAGTTTTATTTCCTAGATAAAATGGAAGCACCAACAATATTCACTTTTTTTCTGTTCATGTGTAACATCTTGGGAATGACCAATGACACTTTGCTACTGAGAAAGAAAACTTTTCATGGTAGTAGTAACCACAGATCCGGATGATGACTCACATTATTACATTAGTAACATCTTTTGTTCTATACTCCACACAAGGAAAAAAATGCTGAATGCAAAACCACAACCTCAGCTGTCGGTGGAAATGATAGTTAATGGTGCTTTGCTGCTACACTGGGGCCAATTCTTGGTAGAGAGGATTATCTTGAATGTGGTTTCTGAATCAATAGATCAGTACGAATTGTGGCACAAATTATATGATATAATTGATTATCATACTTTAAAATAGTTTGAATCTTTTTTGTAAGAGAAATCTGGTTATAAATTATATTAAAATATAATTTTATAAATATATATGTAGATATATATAAGTTATAAACAACTCAAAAGGCCCCTAGATATGGAATCAATTAATGCTTTCTATAAGCTATTTCAAAGGCTACTCTAAATTATGGTGGGAATAATTTTGGGCTTCAAAGTATCAATTTGGAAATCCTAAAGCCTACATTGGAGAGTTATGATAATAAAAATGGCCAAGACAAGTCCTAGGAGATAATAGCATTTAGTTGAGTGCCTTTAAGAAAATCTAGATTTATCAAATAGTTGGTCAATTTTCACAAACATCGCTGAAACAAAATATATTTCAGAATAATATAGGCTTTCTGTGACCATTTCTACACTTGTAAAGTTCAACGTCTACAAATGTTGGAATGACCTATTTTTTCCCCCAAGTATCACTTAAAAGAAAGCTTTCAGGCGTATGATTCACTTAGATTTTTAATTTCTCAATAGTTTTTAAAACAATCTTCTCTGAGAGTGTTGTCAAGGTGAATTCTAAAATGTAGTGTTTTAAATTTGTCATGTAATAGGACATTTTACTTCAGAGCTCACAATTGGTGACCATAATATCAAATGTAAAAGAAAAATAAATCCTTTGCTACTATTCTGTGGTGTGGATTTATTAGTGTCACCGCTGAAGCAACTACAGATAATGATGCTGCCAACAGAAATTTTAGGTGGATTGTGATAAGCATTTCAAAGCAAGTTTTGCCTATTTTCCATAAAAAAATTTCCTGATTAATAAACCAATACTCCTTTAAGTGGCCCATTCTTTTCTTTTTGGATAATGATTTTGAAGGAGAGCTTTCTGAGATATATTACATAGGTTTCTCTTACAATAAGTTTACTCTACGTCTCTGAACTACAGTTTCCTCCTCACTGAAATGAATACTTTCAATTCAGAGACTCCTAAGTTCCCTCCTAGCTCTCATATCTCCTACTGGTTGTAGCCATGTTGGTGGGTGAGCATGGGTCATATTCACTTCTTCCTTTCTGTATGTGGTTTCTCTTTCTTAGGAGCCCTTCTTCCGATGGTCTTATCTGTTGGTATTCATGCAGACTTGGACATCCTCTTCCCCAGGGGTTCCTGAAGGAGTCCAGAGCTCCTATTCCTCTGGGAAAAAAGAGCGTTGCTTCCTCAGTCTCCTGGTGACCACTGGCAGGATTGAAGAAGGAACCCGTAACTTTGTGTCCCTGGTGGGACCTTCAATGTTCACAGTCTCCCCATCACTCTCAGCTTTGAGACTACCAACGATAATCCTATGATGCTCTTTATGCTTGTTTAGGATGGAGGGCCCAAGAAGCCCAGGACATCCAGGTGACCCCTCCATCCCAAGGCTTTCATTTCCATGATGGCACTGCACTTCCTTTTCCCTCACCTCATCTTCCACCTATCTCCAGCTTCTGAAATCTTTTCATTGTGTCCCCTGAACTCACTGTCAGTCACCAGCAAGATCCCTTGTATCTTTAACACTTTCTCTGAACTTTGCTTTCTTACTGTAACTGACCTGACTGTCCCCTGGAGACCTGGTTCCTTTGAAGATTTCTCTAGATGCAGCTGTTTTCTTTCCCTTTTCTGTTGCACCTTGGGCATGTAGGCGGAGGTAGTTTAAGTACCATTCTTGTGTTTCATCAAAGGTGTGCACCTTGGGCATGTAGGCGGAGGTAGTTTAAGTACCATTCTTGTGTTTCATCAAAGCACACCCCATTCTCCCTCTCTTCTTCTTAAAACTTTTTCGTGTCTTCCTGCTTTAAATATCCTATCATCAGACTACATTATCCACTAATCCCCATAGTCATCATGTACTGATCCCTCAGGTGCTTCTCCTCATTCTAGAAAGATTTTACCTATTGCTCACTGTCACACTCTCCAACACCACCTGGTATCATACACTTCAATATGTGTACATATGGTACTTCAAACATGCTGGTCCCTCCGTTCCTGACCTCCCTTCCACTCAGATATTGCCCTTTATCTTACTTTAGCCAGTTCTTCCCATTGAGATCCTAGAACTTGCATGGTAATAGCAACAGCCCCCATTCCCCACATTATCTCAATGACATGACTCCTACTCTATGACTTTTCAGCTTACTCTTTCTATAACCCACTCTAGCTATCATTAAATTCCAATGGAATTGAAAAAAACCATTATTCTTAGCATCTTTTCACTATAACTCTCCATTTTATGTCTTAACTTCCCTCATTATCGCACCTCAGTTTCCTGGTCTGTCATTTATTCTTGTCTTCCTTCATCGTATTCTCCTGGAAAAACTCCAGTCATGGCTAAATCCAACTCTCTGCTGTCTACCCTGAGCTTTGCAGCCACTGACAGTTTCTTAAGTTGTAGTGGAAACACTTTTAAATAGGATTCACGTTACAAACTAGAGTTATCAAGTCCTGGCATGTGCCAATAATGATGATTATCATCATCAGCAATATCCTAGTTCACTGTATGCCTGGTGGAGCTTTAAGTGTTTCATAAACGTCAACAATACTTTATTTATTTATTTATTTATTTATTTATTTATTTATTTGTTTGTTTGTTTGTTTTTTGAGACAGGGTCTCACTTTGCTACCCAGACTGGAGTGCAGCCTTGCGATCTCAGCTCACTGCAGCCTCGACCTCCTGGGCTCAAGCAATCCTCCCACCTCAGCCCCACAAGTAGCTGGGACTACAGGTGCGAGGCACCACATCTGGCTAATTTTTGTATTTTTTGTAGAGACAGGGTTTTGCCTCGTTGCTTAGGCTCATCGCAAACTCCTGAGCTCAAGTGATCCACCTGCCTTGGTCTCCCAAAGTGCTAGGATTACAGGCATGAGCCACCCAACAACACTTATTCTTTACAGCAACTCTATGGAATGGGTGCCATTATCTTCCCTACTTTTAATTGAGAAAAGTAAGATCTTAAAAAGTTAAGTAACTTGCCCAGTGAAGGTGGAGCTAGGATTTGAACCAGAGTTTTTTGTCTGGGCTTTTAATTGCTACCTTCTACTGCCTCCTAACTTAGGATTCACTCAAAAAAAAAAAAAAAAAAAAAGATAGGTAGATGTATTTATGTAACAATATTATTTTAAGTGCAACCATATAAGGAGCCAGCACACCAAGTACTTCAAGCAGGCTCCCTGAAGGTGGCTTCTTGGAGTTATCTTTATGTGTAGCCACATAAACTGATGTGGAGTTTATGCTCTACAAACTCACTGTGCAGATCCTGAGATGTCTTCCCTATTTCTCTGGCTTTGACCTCCTTGTTGGTGTGGAACTTCTCTCCCCATTCTTGTCAGGAGAGATCTATGAGCACAGCATTCCTGATCGCCCTCCACCCTCTCGTTCACTCTGCCCCGGGTGGAGTGACTCTTCTGCCTTCTGTGTTTGGGAGGACAAACAGGGCACACGTACCCAGCCCCTTCCATTTCTCTCTGCTTTTCCTCCTGGGAGTGACCAACTGTGGGGAGCACTGGCTCTGTCCCGCTCCCCCAGGGTCTTGGAGAGGGTGTCCATGCTGTCCAGCACCACAAGTTGGGTAAGAATTAAATTCTGAGGTTCAGTTTTAAAACCCCCATTTGCCCACACATTCGAGCTACATTCACTGTTATTTGCTTTGTCAGAAAGAGGATAATACTTTGCTTTTCCATTTGTTTCACTCTTTGTCCTATTTTTCAGTGGGCACAGAACCGAGAAGAGAGATATTATTTATTGGTTGTTACATTGAACTCCAAAATTCACTCATCTTTCAGCAAGAAATTAAGCATTTCCTTTTTAGACCTCCTTCTCTTCCTCCTCCTTCTCTTCCTCCTCCTTCTCCTCCTCCTCCTCCTTCTCCTTCTTCTTCTTCCTCTTTTCCTCCTTTTCTTCTTCTTATAGGTAATTGCACAATGAAGGAATCCTCTATGGCCATGTTTTCTACTGCCACATGATGTTGTTGCTGAAGAGTGGCCCTACACAGTGTGATGGGTAAGGCTGGCTCAGTCCTTATACAGGCTCCTGAAGCTTGCGAAGGCAGGAGATTTTGGTTTCCTCATGACGAAGTGCCCAATGTGCCCCGAGTTTATTTTCCAGCTGGCTGATTTTTATTTTTTTAGACAGGGGCTCATTGTGTTGCCCAGGCTGGATTTGAACTCCTGGGCCTTCATATTCCTCCCACCTCAGCCTCCCAGGTAGCTGAGACTACAGGTGTGCACCACCATGCCTGGCCAACTTTGCTGTTCTTAACACTCAGCTTATTCAGTCTTCACACCTGGCCACCTCTCAGATCCTCTTGGTCCCAGGAATACTTCTTCAGAACTGGTTCCAGCATCTGTCCCCTCATGCACCCAACCATTTTCCTTTGTCTTGAGATCCATCCCTTTTAAGTAACCAAAATACAAGGGGACTGCTTATTCCTCTTATTTTGTTCTTTCTTGGTAATGGTGATATTTGTCCTATGTAAACTCTCTCTGGCTGCTCAACTGCAAAATAGAAATAAAAATAGCACGTATTTCATAGAATTGTCAGAGGGTTAAATGAGTTAATGCATGTAACTGTCATATAGTAAGCGTTCATTAAATAATTTGACAATAATTGTTATTATAATATCTTGTTAGAGGAGAGGCAACATCCTCACTCTGTAATATATAATTGACAGAGGAACAAGCTCTGTGTACATGAAGGGTGGTTGTAGTGGATTGAATAGGGTCCTCCCCAAATTCATTAGGGTAAACCCTAATCCAGTGACTGATGTCCTTATAAGAAGGGGGAAATTTGGCACAGATACACATAGATGGAAGGAAGTCGGGCATGTGAAGATGGAGGCAGAGAGTGGGGTTGTGCTGCCACAAGCCAAGGAGTGCCAAGAATAGGCAGAAGCCAGAATCGGTAAGGAAATATTCTTCCCTAGAAGGAAGCATGGGAGTATGGTGCTGCCGACACCTTGGTTTCAGGCTTCTAGCTTCCAGAACTGAGAGAGAACAAATTTCTGTCGTTTTAAGCTACCTGGTTTGTGTTGATTTGTTGTGACAGCTATAGGAGAATAATGCAGTGGGAATGACAATGCATTAGAAATTAATATTTACTAAATCAGCCCTGGAATCTCACCTATAGATGTATTACCCTAATACCACATCCACTATCAGTTTGGAAAAATAACATAAAGGTCATGTTTTTAAATCCTTCTGCTTTAAGCCAAATATAATAAAAATCATATTTCTAAATGACCCCTGCCTCCAGCATGGCTTCCAGAAAATTAAGACCTTCAGGAAATTACTTATGGAATAAGCAAGCGAGATGGTAAAAAATAAAGATGTATTATTCTCATTCATCTAGACTGGACCATGTAGGTTTGTCATCTGTGATAAGTCCACACCCCAAAATGAATAAGCTGCTTGGGTTCCATGTGCTTTGATCCTTTTACTGATCACACCAAAACAGTGTCCCTTGGGAGAAGGAAAGATACCAGATGGGGAAACATCCAGGGCATGGAATGTACCACAAGTGGACTAACTCAGCCAAAAGAAACACGAGGAAATGGGGTGCTTCAAAGGTGGGCGAAAAGTGTAAGGAGAAGCAACAGCCAAGAGTAAATGGGCTAGAGATTTACCAGTGGGCGGGATCCTGAGAGGGCAGGGACTAGAAATGGGAAGGGCCAGAGGTTTATGGAAGCATTAGTAAAATCATATTAGATGCGCTTTATTTTTTATTTTTTGAGCACTTTTAGGTTTATAGAAAATTTGAGCCGAGTAGTGTTCTCATACCCCCCTACCTATTTTCCCCTGTTATTAGCATCTTCCATCAGTGTAACATTTGTTACACTTGATGAGACAATTTTGATACGTTATTAACTAAAGTTCATCATTTACATCAGGGTTCATTCTTTGTGTTATACATTCTATGGATTTTGATAAATGTATCCACTATTACAGTATCACACAGAGTAGAATTTATGTCCTAAAAATCACCTGTGGTCCACCCATTCATCCCTCTCTCCCTTCCCTTGGGCTCCATGGCAACTACTGATATAATAAATTAATTGTAGAGACAACATCTCATTATGTTGCCAAGACTGGAGTTCAGGGGTGCGATCATGGCTAACTGCAGTCTCCACCTCCTGGGCTCAGGCCATCCTGAGTAGCCTTCCAGATTGGCTTGTTTCACTTAGTAATATGCATTTAATTTTCTTCTATGTCTTTTTGTGGCTTGATGGCTCTTTTCTTTTTTATCACAACATAACATTCCATTGTCTGGATATACCAGAATTTACTTATTCCCTCACCTATTAAAGGACTTCTTTGTTGCTTTCAAGTTTTGGCAATGATGAATAAAACTGCTATAAATAAAACATTCCTGTGCAGGTTTTTGTGTGGTCATGTTTTCAACATATTTGTTTAGACACTAATGAGTGTGATAGCTGCATTGTTATCTACCTATGTTTAGTTTTGTAAGAGACTACCAAACTGTCTTCCAAAGTGACTGTACCATTTTGCATTCCCATTAGCAATGAAAGAGAATTTCTGTTGCTCTACATCCTGGCCAGCATTTGATGTTGTCAATGCTCTGGATTTTTGGCGTTCTAATAGGTGTCTAGTGGTTATCTCATTGTTGTTTTAATTTGTGATTCCCTGATGATATATGATTCTGAGCATCTTTTTATATGCTTATTTGTGATCTGTGTATCTTCTTTGGTGATGTGTGTGCTCAGATCTTTTGTCTGTTTTTAAATCAAGTTGTTTATTTTCTTATTGTTGAACTTTATGTGTTTTTTGTATATTTTGGATGCCAGTTGTTCATCAAATATATGTTTTGCAGATATTTTCTTTCAGTTTGTGGCTTGTCTTTTCATCCTCTTAAAAATCTCATATTTTTATTCATTAATCATTTATAATAAATTGCATCTGTTATGTGCTAGGCTCTGTGCTAAATGTTGGAATTACAAAGATGAGTAAAACAAAATTCCTTGTCCTGGAAAACATCCTAGCTTAGTGGAGAAAACAAACATACAAATAAAATTATAAGAAAACATGATCAGTACAGTGACAGGGCTATATATAATATATTAAGGGAGCACAGGGGATGAGAACTGCATTCAACCTGAGTAAATCATCAAAACGTCTCGAGGCCGGGCGTGGTGGCTCACGCCTGGAATCCCAGCATGTTGGGAGGCCGAGGCGGGTGGATCACGTGAGGTCAGGAGTTCAAGAACAGCCTGGCCAATATGGTGAAACCCCATCTCTACTAAAATAGAAAAATTAGCCCTATGTGGTGGCGTGTGACTGTAATCCCAGCTACTCAGGAGGCTGAGGCAGGAGAATTGCTTGAACCTGAGAGGTGGAGGTTGCAGTGAGCCAAGATTGTGCCATTGCACACTACTGCACTCCAGCCTGGGCAACAGAGACTCCATCTTAAAAAAAAAAAAAAAAGCCTCCTGGAACAAGTGATGTCCAACCTGAGTCTTAAAAAGTAGAAATCATCAGGTCCATCAGGTGACAGCGGGTTCAGCATGAGCGTGGTGCTGAAATCCAGCTGGCAATGCTGGAGTTTAAAATGGGAGTCAGAGAATGCTGAGATGAGGATGGGTGGGTGGGCAGAAGCTCAGGGATGGTCTTCTGCAACAAGTTAAATAACTTGCAGGGATGAGTGACTCCTATTTGAGGGAAGGCATGCCCTAATCAGGTTTTCTTTTTGGAAAGAATCCCTGGAAAAATGATGCTCAGGGAGCTACAAGCAGAGATGAGGAGTTGGTTAGGCAGCTATGAGGGTTCAGGAAAGATAATAAGGCTGTTTCCAAGTATGGACAGAAAGCTAAAAATAATAGACAGATTAGGAGATAAAATTGGCAGAACTGAGGAGACTGAGCTAATGTGGGAGAGGTTTCATCTCAGGGGACTGGATAGAGTTGATGTCACCACCATGGAGAGAAAACACAAGAGGAGGAGGCTTAGGGTGGCTGGATTATGTTTAGGGTGACTGTAAGACAGCTGCTTTGAGAGCCACCACACACCTGGCAGCCTTGTTTATTTTTTTTTTTTTCAGGTGTAACAGTCAAGGTTTGACCAGGAAAACAGAAGCTGCTTTAGGTATTTTATTTAACTTGCAAGGTTGTGTGAGGTTTTAATGCAGGGATTTAGAGCTTGATTCAACCATTGTAGGGAGCTATGGTCAGGCAAGCCACCACCAACAGTGTCAGCCTACAGCACTGAGCTGTGTGCAAGGCTCCTATGCACCCTCTCAGTCTGTAGCACTGAGGTGGGAAATTCTCAAAAGTTTGCCAGGAAGCTGCTTTGAACCTCACACCTGTTCATGCTCCTGCCTCTAGAGAATAATGACCTCACCTTCCAAATCTCTTGCAATTGCCTTAATTGCCCAACTCTAACCAGGAAATATACAAGGAAGAAGATTGTGGGAAATGTAGTTTCTGGCTTCACACATCATAGGGAAGATCTTAAAATGGCTTGTGAGTTCTTTAAGGCTAACAACAGGCAACCGAGATAAATCAATCAGCTCCTATTGGAAATTCTAATTTATGATTCAGACAGTTGAAACCACAGGACAAGTAAAAACTCCAGAGCTGTGAGAGGAAGATGCAGGAAGAGAAAGAATGAGGCAAATGTGCACAGAAAGTGGAGATGATCAACTATGTAGCACACAACCGGAGACAGTCAGGGAAAGGTCTTGAACCATGGCTGAACTTCCTGCTCTGGATTATCTGAGCAAAACCTGTGTTCTTAAATACTTTTTTTTTCTTAAGATAGCTTAAGTTGGCTTGTAATTCTTCTAAACAAAGGAGTCTTAAGCAAGATAACGTCTGCTCTAAGCTGTCTACACTGCAATGGGCTGCGTGGGTCAGAGGCTCTGGAGAGAGGTCTGTCCTAGAGGTAGAGATGGAGAGGCCATCGGCATACAGAAGTAGTAAAACTGTGAGAATCGAGAAACTTGGACAATTTTTATTTTACTGAAAGATGCATGATAATGTGGATATTAGTTACAAATTGATCTTTACAATATGTTAGGGCTGGTAACAACAAAAAAAGACAATTAGTGTTCTACAAACAAATAGAATTGGAGTGTAAAATGAAGTTGGAAGGATGAATAAGATGGACAAATATGCAGACAATTACATCTTATTTGATAAAGGCTATAGTAAGGTATATTTACCTGCAGGAGTGCTTTACAACTCTGAGTTTTGGCATGCTAGTTGGTAATCAATGAAAAAACTCTAATTTTGAGCTTCTTTTTCAGTATGACTAATAAAAATGGTAAGTTCAGTTTTTGTTTGTTTGATCCTGAGAATTGCTATACATTTTTATATACTGGGTTA
Source organism: Theropithecus gelada (assembly GCF_003255815.1). NCBI lineage: Eukaryota > Metazoa > Chordata > Mammalia > Primates > Cercopithecidae > Theropithecus > Theropithecus gelada. The sequence continues at coordinate 27,178,278 of NC_037679.1, read as the reverse complement.
TATGAAATTTTAGCATGTGCATTTAAATGATAATAAAGCTTTCATCAAAGAAATATTTTCATTTTATTTTTATTTTAGGACAAAGTTACATTCCTATCTTTAAAAATAGAAATTTCAAAACTCTAATGACATGTTTCATTTATACATGAATGATGAAATATGATCCTTACAGAGTATGTCTAAATTTTAAATAACCACTCTCGTAAGGTAATTTGTAAATTACAACTATGTGATGGGCCCTGTTATTTGTCCATCCAGTACCTTTCCTTCCCCTATAGAAGCTGGCTTATACGGTACACATGATTTGTGAGGAGGCATGTTGCCATATTTTTTCTGACTCTTTTGGGTGGGAATTCGTATGAGCTGTCAGAGCCCCTCAGTTGGATTTTCCTGGATGAGTACAGAAGCTTCCTAATTGGCCTCTCAGTTTCTACCCTTGCCCCATTGGAGCCAAATTTCCATTTGCTGGCCACAGTGATCCCATTAAAACATATCTCAGATCATGTCACTGTCTTGTTCAAAACCCAGTAGAGAGTATCCCATTTCCTCTAGAATAAAACCCAAAGTGCTTTCCAGGGGCATGATCTGGCCCTGGTTATCTTTCCGACCCCACTGCCTGCTCCTCAGGTCCAGACACATGACCCCTGCTATGACTCAGGCCTCACTGAAGGGGCGCCTGTCTTGGCTTTTTCCATTTGGCTCTTCTCTGCCTGGGACTTGGTTCCCAGTTGTGTCCATGACTCCCTCCCCACCTTCAGTCAGCTCAAATGTTCTTTCCTCAGAAAAGCCTTCCCCAAGCCCCCATCTAAAATAGCACTATTCCATTCTCCTGCTTTCCTTTTTCAAATCATAATCACAACCTGACATTCTATTACACAATTATGTGTTCGTTTGTGTTAATCTTTTTGCTAGAATGTAAGGGCCTCGGGGACAGCAGTTTTGTCCCTTTTTTGTTAATTCTCGCTGTATCTTCAGTGCCTAGAAGAATGTCTTGCACATCTACAAGTATTTTTTTAATAGGCTTTATTTTTTGAGCACTTTTAGGTTTACAGCAAAATTAAAAGGCAGGTGCAGAGATTTTCCATATGCCCCATATACACATATACAGCCTCTCCCCATAATCAACATCTCCCACGAGAGAGGTACATTTGTTATAACTGATGAACCTACAATAGCATCATCATCACCCAAAGTCCATGTCTCAGTGTTGAAACTTTTATGGGTTTCAACAAAGGCAGAACGCATATCTCTCATTCTGAGTCCCACACAAAGTGCTTACATTATCCTAAGAATGCTCTGTGTGCCACCTTTTCATTCCTCTTGCCAACCTCTGGCAACCACTGATCTTTCTTTTTCAGAATGTCATATGGTTGAGTCATGCAGTGTGTAGTTTCTTTAAACTCGTTTCTTTCACTTAGTGATATATGTTGAAGGTTCCTCCATGTCTTTTTATTGCTTGACAGCTCATTTCTTTTTAGTGCTGAAAAACATTCCATTGTATGGATACACCACAGTTATGAATCCATTCATCTGCTGAAGGACATCATGGTTACTTCAAAGTTTTGGTAACTATGAATAAAACTACTATAAACATTTGTGTGCAGATTTCTGTGTGGACATAAGACTTCAATTCGTTTGGGTAAATACAAAGGAGCGTTGTGATTGGTGGCTGCTATAGTGAGAGTAAGGTTCGTTTTATAAGAAACCGCAAAACTGTCTTCCAAAGTGGCTGTACCTTCAATCAGAGTTCCTGTTTCTCCACATCTCAGCCAGCATTTGGTGTTGTCAGTGTTCCAGATTTTTGCCATTTCATAATGTGTAGGGGTATCTTGTTGTATTGATTTGCATTTCCCTGACGATATAAATATGTAGCTCAGCAAGTATTTGATGAATTAGTGCAGTGTTTCAAATTAAATATATTAATGGCTAACTTACCTTCCAGCTGGTGAATGCTGCTCTGTGGGAGGCAGTATTGACATTGTCTAACCAAGAGAAGCAGAAGTGACAGGTAGGGAGACAAACCCTGTCAACACTTGAGTACCTGTCTCTGAGATCCTTTCTTTAATCAAAATAGAGTGACTGGAATTTTCATCACTTGTTACCACAAAAGTCCTGGCAAATGCAACTTGTTGGTATAGTGACACTAACACTGAAAAATAAAGGATGTAATAAAAACTGAAAAAAAATGAGGGAATAATTAATAACTTCTCATAGCAGAAATTACCTGCCTTGCCAATATCCTCTCAGCAGCCTCCCTCTCTCTTCTTACCCTCTGCCTGTGACTGTAACAGCTCACTATTCTTGGCCTAAAGGCTTCTTTCTGTTTGCACATGAGGAAGACTGGAAGTGCTAGGGGTTTAATGCCCTGGGAGCAGCGCTCAGGCAGTGCTAAAGATAGTTGCAAGATAGATATTCCAACTTCTTCATCCCCTGGGCAGGATAACTTTGAGGTATAGGCTACACCATCACCCAGAGGTCTATAGTGGGCTGAGTCCCAGTTGACTACAGTAGCTCCCTTTGGGAACCACCCTGAACCGACTTCCTTCCCTTCCCTGAATCTCTTTGACTCTTTCCTGCTGGTGCTTCCTAGAATCACCACCAAAAAAAAAAAAAAAAAAAAAAAAAAAAAAAAAAATTCCTTGTCTCAAGCTCTGTTTCTGAGGTAACCCAACCTCAGTTTCTATATGTAAAATATTTCAATTTAACCTGAACAAATACATTAAAAATGAAGAAATGTACAAATACAACTTCTTGTAAATCAAGTTACAAGGGAAAAAAAACCCATGAAATGGAAATAAAAATGATGAGCACACATTATGTTTGCTATATGCCAAGTATTATTCCAAGAGCTGCACATATAGCTCATTTGAATCCCACAGAACCCTGTGAAGTAGAGTCCAGAGACTTTAAGGAGCTTGCCTAGATTCACACAGTTTACACAGCTGGTAAAAGATGGAGCCCAGACTCAAACTCAGTCTGGCTCCTTTGTCTGTGCTGTTTGTTAACCATGATACTATCATAGAGATGTTTTAAAAAGGTGATTTATTAGTAATGGCATGATATCATGAAAGTATTATGCACAGTTACATTGTTTATACGAATAGTGCAGAAAACGAATAACATTTGATGTCATTATAATCTCAAGGACGAGAGGATCCTTATATAAACAGGAGCAGTTATGAGATAAACACATTTTTTAAAAATCCCTTTAAATGGATGTCAGTTCTTGAGAGTGATTTGTCATTAATGTCCAACAGTGAATGACTATGAACAACAGCTTTTGCGATTGGCAGCAACACAGCTCTTAGGAAAACAGAGGGCAGACATAGTTTAAAGCTATCACCAGCGTGTGTAATGAGGTATCATCCTGTTCCCTGTGTGGCTTGGGCACTAACTTGCAGGTAAAGAATAGAGATCTCTTTGGGCTTGCAGCCCTGGCTAAGAAGCCCTGCTTGTTCCACCCCCCAGGCCTGAATAGTCAAGAATTATTGGATATTTCATGCAAAGCACTTAGCCAGGCACTTTGAGATAGATGAAGAAAACTAAGATGCAGTATATTCTCTCTAGGACCTTAAAACCTAGTGAGGAAGACAAGCATATGAGGATAACTTGGACTTTTTTTCTTCTATGAGAAAAACATCTGGTAAGGTTATTCACAGCACTCAGATTCATATGGATTTACAGATGTTGGTGCGATTTTTACTCCTTGGCTTCAGCTATTGAAGCTGTGGCAGCAGGTGTGATTACTTCAGAAGAGCGAAGGTGCAAAACAAACTCTTTAGGCCCTGGGAACTCTGCAGGTGGTTTCCTTGCAGTTCTTCAAATAAAAGGAAGTCTAAGAGCTTCCTGACTCTGTATAGAGAAATGCTACCATGCAAAGCTGTCATTTGAAGCCTTTGCTCTTTGCAGAGGCAGACGTGTCCCTGAGTGCATTGAGACGCTGGGCTGAAGAGAAGAATGACATCAGCGCCAGGTGGGGGAGAAGAGCGATTTCCTTTTTTCTCAGGGTGACCCACAGGAAGGACATGGGAAGTTAGGTCAGAATTGGCTTGACACCTTTGTCCTGGGAAATCCTATCAGGTGACTAAGGAGAAAACATAACCCACCAAGTTGCTGTTCTTTGCCGAGAGATGGAAGGCACCTTGGGGGAAACCCCTGACCACAGGCCAATAGAACAGAATGTTGTTAGTTTTGCTGAAAAAGCCAACCAGAAAAATACTTCTTCAAATTCACCTGGGGTGACAAGAAATATTTCCCACTCTTGGGTTCTTTCACTTTCCTAATGGAAGCATAGATTGAACACTTGGTGATATGTCATTTAGATTTTCCCCCTTGTGATTGGCTTTATTTTTTCTTTTTAGGAAAGAAAGAGTGCAGGGCATACTTTTTTGTGGTTAATAGGATTCCTAATGCAACCATAAATATGACCAGCATATAAGTCATGATCTATGATTCTAATTAGCAAATGATGTTTCTAATTTTCAAATAGTACAAGTTATATATCATTAAGTTTTGGGATGACAAATCTTTTTTATTCCATCAATTTTTATTTTAAGTTCTGGGGTGCATGCGCAGGATGTACAGGTTTGTTACATAGGTAAATGTGTGCTATGGTGATTTGCTGCACAGATCAACCCATCACCTAGATATTAAGCCCAGCATCCATTAGCTATTCTTCCTGATGCTCTCCCTCACCCTACTTCTCCAACAGGCCTCAGTGTGTGTTGTTCCCCCCATGTGTCCATGTGATCTCATCGTTCAGCTTCCACTTGTGAGTGAGAACATGTGGTGTTTGGTTTTCTGTTCCTGTGTTAGTTTGCTGAGGATAATAGCTTACAGCTTCATCCATGCTCCTGCAAAGGACGTGATCTCATTCTTTTTTATGGCTGCATAGTATTCCATGGTATATATTTGTACTACATTTTCTTTATCCAGTCAATCATTTACGGGCATGTGGATTGATTCCATGTCTTTGCTATTTTGAATAGTGCTATAATGAACATATGTGTGCATGTATTTTTGTAACAGAATGATTTATATTCCTTTGGGTATACACTTAATAATGGAATTGTTGGTTCAAATGGTATTTCTGTTTCTAGATCTTTGAGGAATTGCCACATGGTCTTACACAATAGTTGAACTAATTTATATTCCCCTTAACCATCTAAAAGCATTCCTTTTTCTCTGCAACCTCGCCAGCGTCATTATTTCTTGACTTTTTAATAATCACCATTCTGACCGGTGTGAGATGGTATCTCATTGTTGTTTTGATTTGCATTTCTCTAATGACCAGTAATGTTGAGATTTTTTTCATGTTTGTTGACTGCATGCATGTCCTCTTTTGAGAAGTGTCTGTTCATATCCTTTGCCCAGTTTTTAAGGGGATTGAGATTTTTTTTTTTTTTTGTAAATTTGTTTAACTTCTTTGTAGACTCTGAATATCAGACCTTTATCAGGTGGCTAGATTGCAAACATTTTCTCCCATTCTATAGGATGTCTGTTCACTCTGATGATAGTTTCTTTTGCTGTGCAGAAGCTCTTTACTTTAATTAGATCCCATTTGTCAATTTTTGCTTATGTTGCAATTGCTTTTGGTGTTTTTGTCATAAAATCTTTGTCCATGCCTATCTTCTGAATGGCATTGCCTAGATTTTATTCTAGGGTTTTTATAGTTTTGGGTTTCACATTTAAGTCTTTTATCCATCTTGAGTTAATTTTTGTATAAGGTGGAAGGAAGGGGTCCAGTTTCAATTTTCTGCATATGTCTAGCCTGTTCTTCCAGCAGCATTTATTAAATAGGGAATATGTTCCCCCTTGCTTGTTCTTGTCAGATGAAATGGTTGGGGATGCCAAATCTTAATTAAAGAAACCGACACATGTTTAGAGTTGCCTGAAGTAAAAAAAAAAAAAAAAAAAAAAAATTCTGTGTTGCAATCTAAAAGAAGCTTCCCTCTTTGAAGAAGAAAAGAGATAAGAACTTTAGCTTTCTTACTTAGCTTTATGATACCCATTGCCTTTCTAAGTTAAAAGATTAGAAAAAAAACCTTTAAATGCCAGTTACCACAAATTCTTTGTGGAATTAGGGAAATGATAGCTAAAATTATAGCTAAAATAATCAGGCAAGCACATAAATTAAAACAAAAAGAAAAAAGAAAAAAAGAACAACATCAGAATGCAACCAAAACAAAACAAAACCAAAAACCCAAATTAAAGTTTAATAAATAGCAAATAAACAGTGGCTTTATAGGTGTTCCAAATTTAAAAAGTCTTAAGAAGGCAATTCCAACAAGGAAGTATTATAAACATGAAAGAAATAGGTTTTAGGGCAACATAAGTCTGAGTAGGCAGTGACAGTGTTTGCTTTAAAGCCATTAAACTAAATTTAAGAATCTACTTTTTTTTTTTTGAGAGGGAGTCTCGCACTGTCACCTGGGCTGGAGTGCGGTGCCACGATCTCGGCTCACTGCAACCTCTGCCTCCCAGATTCAAGCGATTCTCTTGCCTCAGCCTCCTGAATAGTTGGGATTACAGGTGCCTGCCACCATGGCCAGCTAATTTTTTGTATTTTTAGTAGAGACGGGGTTTCACTATGTTGGCCGGGCTGGTCTCAGACTCCTGACCTTGTGATTCCCCTGCGTTTGCCTCCCAAAGTGCTGGGATTACAGGCATGAGCCACTGCGCCCAGCCAAGAATTTACTTTCTATGTAGTATACATATATATTTTAGAGACAGAGTCTCACTCTGTTGCCCAGGCTGGAGCGCAATGATGTGATCATAGCTCAATGCAGCCTTGAATTCTTGGGCTCAAGTGATCCTCCCACCTTGGTCTCTTGAGTAGTTGGGACTACAGGCATGGCACACCATGCCCAGCTAATTAAATTTTTTTTTTTTTTTTTTGCTTTTTGATACAAGGTCACAGTATGTTGCTCAGTTGGTCTTGAACTCCTGGCCTCAAGAGATCTTCCTGCCTCGGCCTTCTGGAGTGCTGGGATTACAGGCATGAGCCATTGTGCCCAGCCAAAAATTTATTTTAAAATATGAAATACACATTTTTCTTTTTCTTTTAAAGACAAGGTCTCTGTCATCCAAGCTGGAGTGCAGTGGTCTGACCATAGTACACTGCAGTCTTTAACTCCTGGCCTCAAGTGATCTTCCTGCCTCAGCTTCCCAAACAGCTGGGATTACAGGCCATATTTCTTATTTACATAAAAGCTGTAGTCAAGATAACGAAGTTTCGGTAGCTATATTAGTTAAAGTAATACAATGCCCCCAAAATGTAAAATGGCTTAAACCTAATAGAAGTTTATGTTTTGCTCATGTAAAGTCAAAAATAGATGTAACAGAACAGGAGATCTCTCTTCTCTAAGGAGGACCAGGATCCTTTCTTCCTGTGGCTCCACCGTCTTCACCATCTTCAATAATTGGACTGTGAGGTCACTGTGCATGTGCATATCAAGTGAGTCAACAGAGAAGAAATATGGAAGATGGCCCATGGAGGATGGCACACGTCACTTCCACTCACATTCCATGGGCTAGAACTCAGAAATAAATTTGATGAACAGCACGCCAGTCTCTGTCCTCAAAGTCTTCCCAGATAGAATGTACATAAGCTGGTTTAGTATCTGCACAGTCTCTGCAGTGATGCCTCTCTTTGTTGCTGCTTATTAGAGTGTTAACAGGATCAAGGATTGACCCAGAAATGGAATATTAAAAAGAAAGTTATTTCATAAATTTCACTGAGGGTTTTGTCATTTCAAGAGTGCTTCTGAAAGTCCCCGTTGAGGTCATTTGTTTCTTTCTTTTGGCAACGAAACATCTGTCCTCATTTTAATCACAATCTAGTTTTTTTTGTTGTGCTTTGTTTTGCTCTTTTTTTTTTTTTTTTTTTTGGTACCTCATTACCTTCAATATGTTTGGTCAGGTTGGGTTGGTAAATCTGGGACATGGGTTTGCCTGTACCCCATCATGAAATCCAAAGGATACCTAGAAGGTCTTCTACCAGTTTTTTTACTCAGCACTGTAGGATTAATGCCAGCAGGCAGGCAACTCATCCATGTTCATTAGACTCACTTTCTAGGGTTGGTTCTGGAGCAGAGTGGTACAAAGACAAGAACAGAAGCATTGGAATTTACCAATTCGTTCCTGCATGGTGCCCTGCAGAAGGACTGAGTCGTTTCTGGGGCAGAGACCTTCTGGGATTGCCTGGTAGATTGTCTGTATTGAGTGTGGTTCCTTAACTGTGTCTTCCATCCATGAGCTCCTCTGTATGCCTTCGTTAAATGTTACCTTACAGCTAAAATTAGTCAGAGTTGTTTTTTCATACATGCGCACAAAGAATTTTAACGATATAATATTAGGCACATTAAGTTTTCAGGAGCAAATCAGAGAGCAGTAGCTAGGCTGGTTGCAGCCGAGTGGTAAGAGCATAAACTGAACTCAGCCACACCCAGCTTTGTCACTTACTAGGCCAGTGACTTTGGATAAGTTGCTTATTTTCTGAGCCTCGTTTTTCTCCTAAATAAAACAAAAATAAATTTATCTTCTTTAGGTGGTTGTCATAATTAAATGAGACGGTGCATATAAAGCACTGTGGCAGCTGTTAGTTACTATGAGGCACCATTATTTTTACTGGTAGAAATATTTAGTTGCACAAACACTTGTTCCTAAGCTCTGTTTTACTGGAGCCAAATCCAGATTTATTGAGATTTTTTTTTTGACTGTTGCAGTCTTTATACTAAGGTTAGGGTCTTCAGTTTACATATTGCTTGACTAATAACGGCCTCGCCTAATTTGGGAAATTATAACATATAGGTTCTGCAAAACCTCAGACTAAAAATAACAAGGCCTATGGAGACAATTAGAGTTGGGACATGCCATTCAATACTTCTCAAACTTTATAATCAGAGCATTAACAAAAGCAACAAAAATCCTAACCAAAACCAGGCATCTAAAAATCTCTTGGGAATTTCCACCAATCACCACAGTGAATCCATCCTTTGCAGCCTGGTAATTTGGGCTGCTGCTTCCTCTTTTGAGATAAAGGGCCTGGGGACATGTGTTTCTGGTAGAGACCATTTTGGTTCCAATTAAAAATTCTATCTGAGGCACAGCCATTTTCATTAATCCATTGATTTTATACAGGAGGAAAAGCCTTTGCAGTTCCTTCATCTGCACTTGCTGCTTCCCAGATAGTGGAAATTCAGCAGTTCTTGAATCCACTAAACCAATTACTACTGGTATTAAAGTAAAACACTTCTATAACTTTTGACTTTTTAAAAAGGTCTTCAGATATTGCTAAGGCTTTTTCCTAAATGTGAGAAGACATGTGCTTGGTTGTCTTTTTTTTTGAGATGGAGTTTTGTTCTTGTTGCCCAGGCTGGAGTGCAATGATGTAACCTCAGCTCACTGCAACCTCCGCCTCCTGGGTTCAAGTGATTCTCCTGCCTCAGCCTCTGAAGTGGCTGGGATGTGCCACCATGCTTGGCTAATTTTGTATTTTCAGTAGAGACGGGGTTTCATCATGTTGGTCAGGCTGGTCTCAAACTCCTGACCTCAGGTGATCCACCCGCTTCGGCCTCCCAAAGTGCTGGGATTACAGGGATGAGCCACTGTGCCGAACCTTGGTTGTTTTAAAACATTAACATGCTGGGAAAAATCTAGTATAAACCCAAATTAATTCCACATTTTATCAGCATCATTTTCTTATTTGCCAACTGAGCATGAGGTAATCATAAAAAAGCTATAGCAGAACAAACAGTTTAAAACGGAAAAAACGAAGGAATATTATGCAGTACAGGATTAACTTCATCCAAAGAGAGCTTTGGCCTTTGTCTCCAACACTGGGCATGTAACCTCCACGCCTTTGGAATGTCCTGCCTGATAAGAGTGCCTTTGGTTTCCTAAGGGCCTTAAGCCTTGCGACATAGTCTATGCTAACAATGTGATCTACTATGGTGGGAGCATTGGGCCACAAAGTATCAAATTGACCTCTGGAAGGGCTAGAGACTAAAGTCAGTCATACAGGTGTCAATCTTGTTTATGTGACCAAGCTCAATACAGTCTCTGGACAGCAAGACTCAGGTAAGCTCCCTGAGTCTGCAGTACTCTGTGTATACTGTCACATATCATGGCTGGGAAAAGTTAGCACTGTCCACTTCTCTACTGGTAGACAATGACTGGAAGCTCTAAGCATGGAGTGCTCCTGAGCCCTGCCCTATGGACCTCTTTCCTCTGCTGATTTTAATCTGTGTTCTTTTGCTGTAATCAACCATAATCATGAGTATAATGGTTTTTTAAGTTCTATGAGTCTTTCTAGTGAATTATTGAACCTGGGGCTGGTTCCAAACTTTCAGTTGGTGTCAGAAATGAAGGTGGCTTTGGGGACTCCCAGATGTTGCATAAGGCTTATAACACAAAGCCAGTAACTCTGATTCATGCAGTTCCATCTCTGAAACATACTTCTCTGAGGCTATCACTTTTAATTCCTTTAGTTTCATTTCTTAGCTCAACTTCTACTTACCTTACACAACTACATATTTCTTACATTCCATTTTTCCCATTTCAGGTAATATGACTATGACTTACTTTACCCTATACAAATACACACTTAGCCCCTTTATCCTCTGTCTTCCCATTATAGCTATATTACACTTTAGGTGGTAAAATGGACATGACTATGATTAGGTAAATCTTGTTCATGATATTTGTGGTACAATACTACATTTTTTCATGCACCATATTTGCTTTTCCTGAAGTTAATAATTGGCATTGTTTGGTTAGTTTTCCACACACCCATCATTAATTTACCTTCACCTTCCCCAGTCTCTCTCAGGGGTGAAATTTCTTTGTAATGTTCATATTAATTCCATTTTTTTTTTCTTGGAGACATTTCTCCTGGGCTTCCCAGTCCTTTAGTTCCAACCAGTGCTGGTTGCTCTGAAGACCTGCTGCACAACGATCCTCTCGGGACTTCCCTCACCACCTGCTAGAAAATCTTCTAGCTTTTTCCTGTGTTAAATCCTTTGTTGCCTGGATCCCAGGTCTTCTCCCTTAATTTAATGTTTTATTCAAGTTAAACACTTTCTCGACTTTCTCGAGATGCTTCATGAGAAACGACACGTGGGACATAAAGTCACGAAATCTCCCATGAATAAAAAAAAAAAATGTCTTATCCTAACTATTAATTGTTTGGCATAGCATGAAATTCTAGTTTGGACACTATTTTCTTCCAATATTTAAAAGCATTGCTCCATCAACCTCTAGCTTCCAGAATAGCTATTGAGAAGTGTGATGACATTCTGTTTCCTCATCCTTTGTATTTATAATGTTTACAACCTATGTTTTCTCTCTTGAACTTTGAGGATCTTCTCCACATCCAAGATTCTCTGAAATTTAAAAATGCACTCTAAGGCCTGTCTCTTCATTCTTTTTTTAAACTAATTGGGCTGGGCATTCACTGGGCTTTTCATTTTGGAAACTCACATTCTTCAGCTATGGAGAAATTAAAAAAATAATCTTCTTGATAATTTTCTTCCTTCAATTACTTATTTTCTCTTTCTGGAGCACCTGTTACTTAAGTGTTGGATTTCTAAGTAGATTCTTTAGTTTTCCTGAATTTCTTTATAATTTTTCCAGTTCTTGGACATTTTGTTCTCTCTTAGAGATTTCTTCAACTTTATATTTCAACGCTTCTATTGCTTTTTAAACTTCTGCCATCATTTTTTTTTTTTTTTTTTTTTTTTGAGACCGAGTCTTACTCTGTCACCCAGGTTGGAGTGCAGTGATGTGATCTTGGCTCACTGCAACCTCTGCCTCCCGGGCTCCAGTGATCCTCCTACCTCAGCCTCCTGAATAGCTGAGGCTACAGATGTGTGTCACCACACTTGACTAATTTTTGTATTTTCACTAGGGACAGGGTTTCACTATGTTGGCCAGGCTAGTCTTGAACTCCTGACCTCCAGTGATCCGCCTGCCTTGGCCTCCCAAAGTGCTGGGATTATAGGCGTGAATCACTGCACCTGGCCCTACCACCAGCTTTTAAGTTCTAAGAGCTTCTTCTTCTCTAAATGTTGTTGTTCCATTAATCTTCTATTGCTTTTTTGATTTTTTTTCTCTTTGTTATTTTTCTCTGCATTAACTCCATTTCTTTTATTTTTTCTGTTTGTTTTTTAGACTTTGTATTTTATCCTAAAGTATTTTTTCCAAGTATTTTTCTGCTCATTAATGTTGTTTATGTTTTATAACAAAGTCCAAATTGTTGGATTGGGTTCATTAAATATATGGATTGGACTTCTTGACTTACAAGCCTCCTAGCAGGGTGATACTTGAAACTGGTGAGTTTCAGTGGCAGAAACCCCACGTTAGTATATCTTTTCTTTTCGGCTTGGCAATTTCCTAGAGACTAGGAATATAACCCTGATAGTAAGCATTCTGGAAGCCTCGTGCTCTCACTGCTCAGTATAATGATTTTCAATTAAATCCTAACCTTATGAAGGTACTTACTTCCTTCTCAGCTATGCTAAATATCTGGAAGATATCCGGAACTTTGCTGGAAGGTAAACTTCCAGTCTTCAAACAGGTATATAGGGACAGTGGAGAGGCTAAGTGGGATACGAGGGATCTAACTACATCTTATATATATTTTTCAACCAATTGTCCTATTTTCAATCCCACCCTGAACTTCCTTCTTCAGAAGTGATTAATAACACAATTCTTGAGTTTTCTACTAATCTGCAGTGTGAACTAACTTTCCTCTACTTGGTACTTGCCGCAGCGGAGAAATCTAAAGTTGAAGTTACTCACCACTTGCTCATCTTCTTTCCATCTTCCATAACTTCATTGACATTTCTCATTTGCTTTTGTCTTTTTTTGTTGTTGAGACTTTATAGCCTTTTATGTCGTTATTTTTGTCTTAGGGATTCTGAAAGAAGGTAGAGGTAGCATGTATTCTATCTGCCATGTTTCGTGTCCTCAAAACATGTGACCATTGTCATTGCTGCAGCAAAGGAAGAGAGAGCTGGAAAGATTCTCAGGGGCTTTATTTGGCCTTGGCCCAGAATGGCATCTCATGACTTTTTCTGGCCAGTCAACTCTAATCCAAAATAATGTCTGTCATTACATAGAGTAGATTGGCCAGAAGAAGTCATGAGATACCATTTAATTGAAAGAGGCTATGAAGTATCTTATTCCATGTGCTAGGAGGAGACTGAATATGAATATTGGAAGCCACTAGTAATAATGACTACGCATTTAATGAGCTCTTACTATATGCAAGGCATTGCACTATTACACATGTTGACATAATTTATACTCATGAAATCTTTTGAGACAGTTATTATTTATATCACCTTTTTATAGACGAGGAAAGTGATACTCAGAGAAGTTAAGTAATGCATTAAAAATCAACAGACAGTAAGGAGTAAAGTCACGATTGAATACACACAGCCTGTCCCCAGAGCCTTTGAACTTAATCACTAAATCACTTTGGCTCATATTTCGTTAATCCACAGAAGTTTATTGGGGAAAAATTCTGTGCCAGGCACTGTGTTATGTAGGTAGAAAAAAATAATGAAATACTTTGTCTCAAAGTGCTAACTGTATTTACCTATGGGAAATGAAATCATAGGTGATTTTTTCTTTTTCTTTTCTTATGCTCGTCTGTATTGTCTGATTTTTTTAATTTAAAAATCCCACATAATTTTACAGCCATTAAAAAATATTTCCATTTGAAAAATCAATGGATGGGAATTTAATTCTGATACTTCTTAAATTAGTTCAGGGATTGGTGTCATGGTAACAATGACATGTTAAACACTGGTGAGAAAAGAAATTTATTTATTGGCTCATGATGGACTCAGAATTCCTCTGCCAGGTAGCATAGGAGAGAATGTGAACCTGCCAGTGTGCAGTATGGAACTTTTATCAAGAGAGATACAGAAGTAAGTTTCCATTGGAAAAATGTACAAGTTTTCAAAGCCTCGTGCCATTGGCATTTCAGGGGCTATCCTGAGGGCAACTCATTTCTTGAGATCATTGGGGTAAAAAAGCACATGACCTGAAGGTTTAAGTACAAGCTGTGAAGTATTATTCCTACAAATTCTATATATGTTTAAAAATTCAATTCCAATTCAAAGCTCAAATTCAACTTAAATTAAAAACTCAAGTGATGGGTAAAATTTCCCAACTTTTCCACCATTCAGACAATGATTTTTTCTGAATTTCTTTCTTTTTGTTTGTTTGTTTTAGACAGAGTCTTGCTCTATCACCCAGTCTGGAGTGCAATAGTGCAATCTCGGCTCACTGCAACCTCCGCCTCCTGGGTTCAAGTGATTCTCCTGCCTCAGCCTCCTGAATAGCTGGGATTACAGGTGTATGCCACCATGACCGGCTAATTTTTGTATTTTTAGTAGAGATGGGATTTGTATTTTTAGTAGAGATGAGGTTTGTATTTTTAGTAGAGATGAGTTTCACCATGTTGGCCAGGCTGGTCTCGAACTCCTGACCTCAGGTGATCTGCCTGCCTCGGCCTCCCAAAGTGCTGGGATTACAGGCGTGAGCCACTGCACCTGGCTGATTCCTCTGAATTTCTAAGTCTGTTGGAGTCCTTACTTCCTGTAACCTTAGTCCTTAGTAATGTCTTATATTTCTCGTAAATCACAATCATAGAAACATAGGATATTAAGAGTAGAAGATAACTTAGAGTTCATTTAGATCTAAATCTTCATTTTAAAGATGATGTGGTTAAATATAAGGCATGGGTAAAGACTTTGTTCAAAATCTCACATCACTTGCAGACACAGGACCAGAATTTGGGACTCCTTTCTCTTAGGCCAAAGTTCTTTCCCTTATGTTACTTCATGGATTGTTATGTTTTCCTCCAATACTAATTTTCTTGGAGGAAGAGATTATGCCTTTTACTTCTTTGTAAGTTGAATGAACTCATTTGGAGGATCTAACTAAGAGGCATAACAACAAGTAAACCTTTGCCCTAATAGGGAAAATAGGCAATTAAATACAAATAAGTCAGTATCTATCTGGATTTCAGTGTTGAGAAGGATTCAGCAGTTATATCTGAATTTAATAGAAAGGAATGCCATGACTGATTAGTGACGTCTGCCTTGGGTATAGGAGGAGGAAACACAATACATATGTCAATGTGTGTATTTCCCTCTGACCAATAAGTCCTCTCAACTATATGAACCACCTGGAGAGGATATACACGGAGAAGAGATGGGGAATATGGACACCTATTCTACCTATTCAGCAACAAGAACAGGAGAATCAATCCTAGCTTCCAATGTGGTGACATATGCTTCTACCAGATTGTCTCACTGCTGACTTCTCTGTAACCCCTAAAGCTATGAACATCTAGTAGGCATTCAATTCAATAAAGACATAGTAATTAATTGAAATTGGGATATAAACCAACGTTTTCACAATAGAACTTTCTATCCGTCTTTGGTAACCCCATATCAATCAAAGTATTTGGCACTTGGTGCATTAAAATTCCTTGTGAAACAAAAATACAACCTTTAAAGCAGGATCATGAATCTCTGGATTATCAATGCCCAATCCCATCTGATATAAAATTAAGAATATTGTAATCTGATGATTGTACTGTGTAAGTAGCATACCTTCTATATTCTTTGAACCACTCCTCAAAATTGGCCAGAAGGCACAAAAGAAAAGGGGGGATTCAGAAAATCTTCCTCTAACTTACGGGATTTTATGAGTCAAATTGCGGGGAAAATCTGACTCCGTGTGGACTTCCATTCTGTATGTCATTCTTCTTCCGTAGGTTTGGCTTGCATGATGTCAGGAGTTCCGGGAGTCAAAATAGCGTGGGGGCATGGATCCAATATTGACTCATATTGAGTGGAAGAAATCTACACCGAAGTCTGGATGAGATAATTTGGTTGTGAGTACTAGGATGTGACTGCTGATGACAGAGGAAAAGGGAAACCAAGGTGTAAGTTTTGGCTTACTGACTACCTACTCAGTTAAGACTGAGGATAGCATGAGATATGATTGAAATCTTCCTGACGTGTCATATATAACCATAGCCAGTTTTCAGAAAAAAAAGTCTGGTTGAAAAGAAAAAAGAAAGTTTTCAGCCCCTCTGTTTTAGTAATATGGTCACACCTTGGCTCCTGGTGGGTTTGCAAAACTTTTAAAGTATATCCTGATGGTGACTTATTCTGCAGTCTCAGAACTGGCCAAACCAACAAAGTGTGAAACCTCTAGTTTGCATGTGCAACAAAAGGTGTTTTACAGGCAGAAAAGAGAGAGAAGTTTCTTTGTTTGCAAAGTTGACAAGACAGGAAAAGATCACAAATGGATATACTTATTGTAGTGATAATGTTCTGAGCCAAAAAATCATATGTTGAAAGATGAAAATCCAATAGCAGATGTTTCAGTTCCAGCCTGGAATGCAGGATGAGCTACATAATTTGTGGAAACAAGTGCAAAACGAAAATGTGGGTCCGTTGTTTGAAGAGTTATTAGAAATTTCAAGAAAGTGACAACAGAGCATTAAACCAAGTGTGGGCTGTTCTAAGTTCAGGGTTCTGACAGACTGCACAGGTTGCATGCCCATGAAGTTGAGTTGGCTGGGATGTCTAGGCAAAAATTTCAAAAATATATTTCAAAAACAATTTCAAAATATATTTGCAGTCTTACTATGTTTTAAGGAATTAAAGTGTGATTACTATCTCACAAATTCTACAGAAAAAAAGTTCCAGAAAGTAAAGCCTGATACGGTGTAATTATTTGAATTCACATATCTAATGTAGAGGCACATACAATAATCTCAATGGATAGTGATAGATTGGGGGATGTATTGACTAAAGGTTTCATCCTCTGTGGGAAGATCTTGGATTTAGACTCAGTTCTGCATTAGCCAGTTGAATGAATTTAAGCACATCACTTGTTTTTCTGGGTCTTGATTTACAAATCTAAAAGTAAGGAGGTTGACCATAGATAATCTATAATTCCATAATTCTGTGCTTGGCTGTGCAATCAAGAGTTACTAGAGCTTGGATTTTAGCCATGTAATTACTCTTCATAAACATCCGGCCACACTGTAAACAATATAATCTGTTATTTTGAACAGGCATTCTCAATTTACAAGTGGTTACGCAGCGTATCATTCCCTGTTATGGATCCCACTATTCTTAACTCCTCAGTCCTAGTACTACATTCCAGTGGAGCAATCAAGGACCAGGCAGAACTAAGTTTTACTTATTTCCAGGAAGCTGGGAACATTCCTTCCAGTGACTCAGAGGTTGACCATTAGAAGGTATTGAGAACCTGCAGTGTGTCTCAGGCTTGGACCCAGATCCCTCTGCCACCTGCAAGCACATTCTCTGGACATAATTTTTCTTGAGCAGAGCAACAGTAGAGCTTTGAATAAAACAATGTAATTTTTACATTCTTCACTTGCTTAACATGAGGTTTGGCTCCACATAAATGTTTTGATCTTATTCATTCTTTGGGAAGATTGCCCCTCAAAGAGCTTTCTGGCTTTTTTTCCACATAAAAGAATATACAAAATTGTCCCAGTCATCAAGTGGCTAAAGAGACAGAGCATCATGTTTCTAACATTAATCATAAATATTATTTAATTAAAAACTAGTTTCTTATAGGTTAGGCCTGATAACATCAGAATTAGAACTTGAGGGCAAATAACTCAAAAGAGATCCTTAGGCAAGCATTTGAATTTACATTTATTCAGAGCTGTTTATGAGCAAATCTCCATGCCAAAATATTTTAAGGAAGAGAAAGCCATCATAAAAGCAATGAAACAATTTCTGATTTTCAGAAACTCAATCTAATATGGGAGAAGACACACGAATAACTATCTTCAATCAAGACTGAGGAATCAGAACTCTTAGAAATGTATACACCAAGACTTTTATAGAAAATGTAAGATTAATTTTAGGGAGGATAATTTTGGAAGAACTCAGGGAGATGATAATTTTTAAGCTGGGCTTGGATGAATGGCTACTACTCTCAGGGGCACAAATGAGAGTAAAAAGAACTCAAGACCAAAGAAACAGCATGAGCAAAGGTACAGGGTATTTTTTTTTTTTTTTAAAGAAATGACTAGTCATCCAATGTGCCAGAATAATAATAAACTTTTATTGAGTGATTACTATGTGCCAGGAAAAATTCCTAGCACTTTATGAGGGTTATCTGATTTAATTTTCAACTGAAGCATGGAAGAAGATACTATTATCAAGCCAATTTTACAGATAAGGAGACTGAGTCATAGTAGATTTAAGAAGCTAACTCACAATCATATGGCTAGATAGTATGGGAGTCAGGAATCAAGTTTGCCCCCATAACTGCAATGCTGTTATGTACACAGTGCAGGTAGAAATGCAAAGTGGGTTGGAACCAAAGAGTGGAGGGCTTTTTGTGCCATCTCAAAGTGTTGTACTTCATAAATAAATTACAAAGGAGGAGAAATAATCCTTTTTTTTTTGTATCTGAAAGACAAAGAAATAAAAAGTTAAAAAGATTCTCTGTTAATACTGATTATTTGGAACAATAAATTGTTTAGAGCTATGCTGTCCAATATAGTAGCACCTAGCAATATGTGGCCATTAAACATTTGAAATATGACTAGACCAAATTGAGATGCACTGTAGGTATAAAATATAGACTGTATTTCTTTTTTTTTTTTTTGAGATGGAGTCTCACTATGTCACCTAGACTGGAGCGTAGTGGCATGATCTCGGCTCACTGCAACCTCCACCTCCTGGGTTCAACCAATTCTCCTGCCTCAGCCTCCCTAGTAGCTGAGATTACAGGCATGCACCACCATGCTCGGCTAATTCTTTGTATTTTTAGTAGAGACGGAGTTTCAGCATATTGGCCAGGCTGGTCTCGAACTCCTGACCTTGTGATCCACCCACCTCAACCTCCCAAAGTGCTGGGATTACAGGTGTGAGCCACTGTGCCTGGCCCTCCCTATGGGAATATTCTGTACACTGTATTTCAAGGATTTAATATGACAAAAAGAATGTCAAATACCTTATTAATAATGTAGTATACTGATGCATACCGAAGTAATATTTGGGATATATTGGTTTAAATACAATGTATTTAGAAATTATATTTACCTTTTTAATAAACTTTTATTAATGAGGCTACTAGATCATTTAAATTTACCTGTGTGGCTTGTATTATATTTCTACTGGGCAGGGCTGATCTAGAGCACTTTGAAACTTGTGGTAGATATTTTACTAACCAACTCTGATGAAGGACTTCCTCACCAAATTGGTCTTTCAACCACATTCTTTCCTTGCTTTCTGGTCATTTGCAAGAAAAATTTTAAAAGGCTCCCCCTTTGTAAAGGTTTGAGAGGCCCTAGAATTTCCTTTTTCACTTGTTCCCAACCACAAGCAAATGATCAATGTGCTTTGTGAATGAGGAGTCAACATTTTACCAGGGTGAAGGGGGGAGGTGCGAAAAAATTTCCAGTCCTTGAATGGTGTGAAGTAAAAGTGCCTTCAAAGAATCCCACCAGAATGGCACAGGTGGGCATAATGGGTCTGTCTCATCGTCAAAGGACCCAAGGAGTCTAAAGGAAACTCTAACTACAACACCCAAATGCCACAAAACCTTAGTTATTAATACAAACTAGCATCCCTGCCTATCTGTCACCATCTCATCTTAAAAAACTTGTGAAAATACGTAATCCTGAGGAGACTTCAATTAGGTATAAATACCAGCAGCCAAAGGAGGTGCAGCACATTGTTCTGATCATCTGAAGATCAGCTATTAGAAGAGAAAGATCAGTTAAGCCCTTTGGACCCGATCAACTTGATACAAGAACTTCTGATTTCAACTTCTTTGGCTTAACTCTCTCTGAAACGATGAAATATACAAGTTATATCTTGGCTTTTCAGCTCTGCATTGTTTTGGGTTCTCTTGGCTGTTACTGCCAGGACCCGTATGTAAAAGAAGCAGAAAACCTTAAGAAATATTTTGTAAGTATGGCTTTTTAACAGTACTTTTTTGTGGTTGAAAATGACTGAATATTGACTTGCTGTAGCATCTCTGATAGACTGTCCTCTCGTACGCAGTCATTTTGAGATCTGGTTTTATTTTGTTAATTATTGACTGGATGAGTTTCTTGACTACATAATCTAGATATTGTTTTAACCTTCTGCTCAGTTTGTATAGAGACTTAAAAGGGATTTATGAATCTTCCCAAAGATGGGCATAATATGGATATGAAGCATAATGATGTTAATAATTTTGTGGTGAGAACTCATTCAGATGTGATAAGTCAAGGAGTATGCATATTGGAAAAAATGATTGGCTATTAGTTTTTGACTTCTCAGACTCTAAGGTCAAGATTAGCATTAAAAAGTTAATAGGAAACATTTACAAATTAAAGTAAAAAAGGTCCTTAAAGTTTTGGCTTACAAAAAATCACTGATAGGTGATTTTCTCCAAAAAGTTATTTCAACATTCTGCTGCTCTATGTATATTACTTGTGAATTACTCCTGAACTTAGTTGCTCACTGGGATTTTGTAGGAATTATGATTCTGGCTATGGAATGTTTAAAATTTTTAAGTGAGTTTTTTGAGTTTCTTTTAAAATTTTATTGATGGTTAATGAAAAGTTTTTACATTTTAAATATTTCATTATTTATTTAAAACTTAGTTATTATAATTATAGCTGTCATACTAATATTCAGACATTCACAATTAATTTTATTCCTACAACACAAAATCAGACCCCACACACACACACACACACACGTTTGGAACTATCTTTTAAAGTTGACATAATACCCTACAGGAAGGCATAGTAGATGTAATAGAAACCTGTGCCATTGGGGGGCAGTATTTTATAGTGGGGTGGCTTTGCTGTTTTTTGTTCTGTATTTTTTAGCCTAGCTTGAAAATACTTCCTTTAGCCTACTATAGTTTTTGAGACCCTTGGAGTATCATCAGCTTTGTTGAACTCCTTTGTGACATTGCAATTTAATGGTTATATTGGAAAATAAAAAAGCTAAAAGAGCATAGTAGTCTTTGGCTATATCTCACATAAACATTTTGTGAACACTTATTGTTAGAACTAAGCAGAAGAATTGAAAAGGAAATCAGTGAATATTGTCACATCTGAGTTCAATGAAACTTGAAATATATTTTTAAGACAATTTATGGGCTAATTGTAAACCCTTTTTTTTTCCCAGAATGCAGGTGATCCAGATGTAGCAGATAATGGAACTCTTTTCTTAGACATCTTGAGGAATTGGAAAGAGGTAAGCTGAATATTCCCATTTGGCTAATTTTCCTGTTGCTTGCTTTCTGATGGATAAATACACATCATCCTCTGTTTGTGTTCTTTCCTTCCAAGGAGAGTGACAGAAAAATAATGCAGAGCCAAATTGTCTCCTTTTACTTCAAACTTTTTAAAAACTTCAAAGATGACCAGAGGATCCAAAAGAGTGTGGAGACCATCAAGGAAGACATTAATGTCAAGTTTTTCAATAGCAACAAAAAGAAACGGGATGACTTCGAAAAGCTGACCAATTATTCGGTAAGGCTCTTTAAATTCTTTCTTTGGTTTCATTGCGGAAGGTCTTGCAAAACATTTGTTCTCCAGAAAGTAGACATTAGCTATTTAACAGTTGCTAAAGCTATGAACTCAACCCGTAGCTGAAACTCTTACTAATTCTATTTGTGTTTGGATGACGTTGCAAAGCCAGTATGGGAATCACTGAAGTATGTAATGTAGAAAAATGTGTAAAGACAGGTGAATTGACAAATCCAATGAAGAGGAAGTAGGTGAGGAAGTAGTGGGGAGTACTGAGAAGCAATTCTCTCATTGTCCTTTGCTCATATGATGGAAATTCTCTTACTTTGAATGAGAGGCTGTCTGTCTCAATGGAAAGAGCAGTGGGAGGAGCTGAGAAGATGTGTGTTCTCCTCCCATCTCAGCCACCAGGGAACTGTGATGAATCACATGGCTGGCTGGGGCTCATTGCCCTCATCTTAAAAGGAAACTGTTAGGTTCACTGCATAAGTTTGATGACATTCTTTGCTCCAAAACTCTACAATGCCAAGAATAGAAAATGAGAATGAGATAGAAGAAAGCTACAGCCTTTGAGTAGGTACCAGTGCACCCCACTGCAAGTCTCTAGCCAACCTATCAGATTGTACTGCCTAATTAGAAGCAAGAATGGTTGCTGTTTGTTTTTAGGGAAAAATAGGTAGAATTTATACCTTATGAAAACATTGTTCTATCAAGTCTCTATCAACTTTCAGAATATCTCAGCTGGAGAACTCCTTAGACTCCTAAGTCATACCTCATGAACTTGTATCTTTCAATTATCTTTAAATTGTGCCTTCTATAAACAGAAAGATAACATTGAGGCATAAAGACAAAACACATTTTTCAAAATTTTATCTAGAAGACAAAGACCTCTAGATTCCTTTGGGATTGGCTTTGATATAAATGGGCTCAAATGAGAGCTCAAGCTGGCATTTGTGCTCTTAGGATTTGTGCTCAGCTTTCACTATTGCCGGGCCTGCCTCTCACTCCTCTCATGCGAACCCCCAGAAACTGAAAGGAGAGACATGGCAACAGGTCTCCTTTGGTTAGAAACTAGATACTCAGCACTTGCCACTAACCCAGTGGTGCCCCTGGCTTACTGTTCAGTCCTGGATAAGTCTCTTAGTTTCTTGGTGATGATTTGAACACTGGAAAGTAAAATCTGTCACTTGCAAAAACACAGCTTGTAGAAAACTTTTTCTACTCTGCAGGAACTGGGCCTTAAAAAAGTGAAAAAAAAATCTGTGGGTTTCTTCCTTCTGGAAGCTACAAACCTCCTGTTTCTTGATGGGCAATCTTGAGTGAGCTCTATTAATTATTGTTCTCTTTGGCTCAGTTGCTAAGCTGAGGTATGTTATGCCCTTTTATAATTAGCCCTGTAGCCTGCAATCCCCCAGCCATCCTCAGAAATGTGGCAAGGTAGCCATAGTGTTCCCAAGATTAGAAAAAAATATAATCGCAGAGTCAAGAGGAAAGTAAATGGTCCACATTTTAGGAAGAATGAAATCACCTAAATGGCCCTATTGGTTAGAGTGAGGAAATGCAAGTAGTTCAATTTGCTGGCCTAGAAGGTAGGGTACTGGAAAAGTTGTTGCAATTCCTAATTTTAAACTTTATATATCAGTAAGCAATATATAAATATGATTGGTGGTTATTTTAAAACCTATTAAGGAAATTGAGAGACTGACCTAATCTGGGAGAAATTAAAAATTACAGTTGTCACTTGTTTTGGATTTGATGTTTTCTAGGGTACCTAACCTAGATCAGTGGTTCTCAAACTTAGGTGGATGTCAGAATCACCTGGGGAGCTTAGTGAATGCACAGGGCACAGTCCTTCCAATTCATGCCTCTGGATCTCTGAGGTCTTTATTAGGTTTCCAGGTTAATCTGCTATGCACAACAGTGAGAATCATTGACCTATAGTTACTCATTTGATACATACAGGAGAGACTAAAGTATAAAGTGATATAATTGGTAGATTGATGATAGAGAGGTCATAGAAACATCTTCTCTTCCTTTAGATGAGAAAATAGAGGTTCCAAAAGGTTAAGTAGCTGGCTCAAGGTCAGAATTATTGCACGCATGAGATTCAGATCCACCTTTTTACATTGACTCCACACCAGGGGTCTTTTCACTATATGATTTCAAGAATTCTATGGGAGTAGATTTAAAGATATGTGACGGACTCCACCACATCATTGCACAACTAGGAATGTAATTGTAATTTTTAGCCTCAACTGCTGAAGAAGTAAATATTGTATATTAAGGTAATATGGTCCATTTTTTTAAAGGAATAGTTTTATTTTCACTGACCATCATGCCATTAACTGAATATCCTGATGGCTTATATGCCTGAAATTAATTTTGCTCTTTTCTTTCCCAATAGGTAACTGACTTGAACGTCCAACGCAAAGCAGTACATGAACTCATCCAAGTGATGGCTGAACTGTCGCCTGCAGCTAAAATAGGGAAGCGAAAAAGGAGTCAGACGTTTCGAGGTCGAAGAGCATCCCAATAATGGTTGTCCTGCCTGCCCTATTTGAATTTTAAATTTAAATCTATTTATTAATATTTAACATTATTTATATGGGGAATATATTTTTAGACTCATCAATCAAATAAGTATTTATAATAGCAACTTTTGTGTAATGAAAATGAATATCTATTAATATATGTATTATTTATAATTCCTATATCCTGTGACTGTTTCACTTAATCCTTTGTTTTCTGACTAATTAGGCGAGGCTATGTGATTACAAGGCTTTATCTCAGGGGCCACCTAGGCAGCCAACCTAAGCAAGATCCTGTGGGTTGTGTGTTTATTTCACTTGATGATATAATGAACACTTATAAGTGAAGTGATACTATCCAGTTACTGCCTGTTTGAAAACTTGCCTGCATTCTGAGCCACTGCTTTAATGGTATGTCAGACAGAACTTGAATGTGTCAGGTGACCCTGATGAAAACATAGCATCTCAAGAGATTTCATGCCTGGTGCTTCCAAATATTGTTGACAACTGTGACTGTACCCAAATGGAAAGTAACTCATTTGTTAAGATTATCAATATCTAATATATATGAATAAAGTGTAAGTTCACAACTATTTATGCTGTGTCAGACTTTTTCTAAGTGAGAACTGGAGTGAAAGAACTACCTATTAATGAATTGGTAGGGAGGGGAGTCATCTTAGCTGTGGAAATTTTAGAGTTGCATTTGGTTCCATTAAATGTGGTGTTTCTTTCCACTAGGATTTTGTTGGCTTTCACTTTTCCAGTTGGCAGCTCTTTGAATTATCTTTCTAAGATACAGATTTAATTATGTCACTATTCAATTTGAACCACTATTCAAGAGGTTCTGCTATGGAATGTAGTTTAAACTGCTCAGCTTGGCACACAGAGATTTATTTCTAGCCCCTTCTCCACCTTCCTATTCCCTCCTTCATTTCAGAATCTTCCTCTCCCTCATCCAACGCTGGCAAACACCACTGGGTGTAGAGTAGTGGGTGTAAGCTCTAGGGAGAAGGCTTGAATTGGAATCCAAGTTATTCCATTACAAGTAGTGTGACCTTTAATACTTTATGTATATTGTCTAAGTTTCAGCTTTATTGTCGGAAAAATAATTGTGTGTTCCTCATAATATTGTGGTACGAATTGATACTTTCACTCAAGAAATATTTATTGGAGTACCTACTATGTGCCTGGTGCTGTTGTAGATCCTTGAGATACCTTACTCAAGCAAAACAGCCAAGGATCCCTGCCCCTGGGGAATTTGAAATTAAGCAAGGGACAGATAAACAATGAACAAAATACATAATATGTAAGTCTATTGCATGGCATTCTCTAAGGTGATTGGTGTCATGGAAAAATAGTTAAAGGAGAGCAGGACAGGGAAATTAGGAATCCTATGTGTGGCAGGGTGGGAGGGCTAGAGGTTTAAAAGAGTAATTATATGTGGCTTCATTGAGGAGATGCCATTTGAGGAAGCACTTGTAAGAAATAAGAGAGGTAGCTATTTGAATTCCAGGCAAAAGGTATATCCTTGCAAAGGCTCTGAAGAGGAGATTTTCCTGGAATGGTAGAAGAACCAGCAGACCAGTGTGCTGTACCCAGAAGATGGAAGAGAAAACCAGCCACACTTGAGAGGAATTCAGGGGAAGCAATGTCCTTAGGGGAGGGCCAGTTTATCTTTTGAAAAGGAGGAAGTTGAGGATATGAAGGATTTGGTTAGTTCTGGGCTGTAAATTCCAGAAGACCCAGTGAGACAAAATAAGAGAGGCTGTCATAAAAGGGAAAGTGCATAGGGATGTGTTGCAAGTCTGAGACTTCTTATGATCACCGACATAAACAAGATAATGGATATAGTGAGATTAGTTCTATTGACTATGGAACACACAGTGGTGGCAAGATTGTGAATGTCAAGGATAGAGAGGGTTAGGCATCTGGGGCTTCCTTCTCAACAATTTCACATAACTCTCCAACAGCAACAGTAGGATTATGGGAAATAGATCACACAAAGGATCATTTGAGTCTTCGACAACAATCAGGGGTCATTATTTTGATTATTGGGCAATTGAGTGACAGTGGGTGAGATCTGATTCTGAAACTTTTGAATCTTTGATGAAGCAAGACTGAAAGTAAATTGGGTTATTTTTGGCACAACTACAGCTAATATGATCTGCGACTGGTGTCTCCACTCTTGTTCGTATTAAGATTCACTGATGCAGACTTTGATGTATAAACAGATGGAGGGCTACTGTGAAACTGTCTTGCCTGGACTGTATTTCCAGACATACTTCTGGGGAAGGGATTGGAAATTCCCACCATCAATCATCTTGAGAAGTGATTAATCATACCATGTGGAATGAAGCCCCAGGAGATGAATTTTAGTCTAGGGCTGGATAAAACATTCCCTCTCACTGAGGTTGGTCTCAGTTTGGCCCAGACTGTGAGACATGAAGAGATACAAACTGTATTAGGTGTTGTGATGATAGCAGGGAATGAGACAGGGAGAAGATCCTTTAAGGGAACTTGAGTTGAGACTGGCCTATGCAGTGGTTGTCAATTATTCCCTATCTTGTATGTTTCTTCTCTTATGAACACACCTAGTTTCAGAAGTGTGACGGAGCTTGTAGGAGGGATGGACCATGCTTTAGACTGAGACACCTTAGGGGAAGCTTCCTCTCTCAATGCCAGCAGGGGCAGGTATCTCCCTAATCTTGTAAGCAGCTGGGGCAGCAGCCTGGGCTTGCAGTGTGAGAGCCCTTATCGTATGATGTCCCACCCTTAGTGACTTTCAGAAATTGCTGGCATATCCTTGCTGGTAGGGCAATTTTTGGCAATTAAAATTTGAGCGTGAAATGTCAATGGATTTTCTTGTTCTTTCTTATCCTGTTCTCTTCATTCTCCTCTTCCTCTCTTCCCATTTGAACAATATTATTCTAAATCAATTAAGTGCATCAGAGTAAGGTAGACATCTGTAATTGCCCACGATGGGCAGCCAAATTCCAGGCACAGTGTGAAGGGAGGAAACCTGGTGTGGAAGGTATCAGAACCTGAGCAGAATGAGGAGAAGGTCCTTGAAGAGGTGAGTGAGCATATTAGTTTCCTATTGCTTTGGTAATAAGTGACAACAAACTTAGTTGCTGAAGAAAACCCCACATGTTTATTATCTTATCATCATGGAGGGCAGAAATCCAAAACCAGGCTCAGTGGGCTAAAATCAAGGCATTGGCAGGGCTTGTTCCTTCTGGAGACTCTAGGAGACAATCTGTTTCCTTGACTTTTCCAACTGCTGGAGGCCACTCTCAATCCTCAGCTAGTGGCCTCTTCCTTTTCAAAAGCCAGCAGAACAGTGTCTTCCAGCCTCTCTCATTCTCTCTGAGTCTGATATTCCCTATTTCCTCTTATAAGGACCCTCGTGATTACATTAAGACCACTTGAATAATTCAGGATATTGTCTCCTTCTTAAGATTTTTAACTTAACCACATCTGAGAATTTGTGTGCGTGTGTGTGTGTGTGTGTGTGTATATCATGTAAAGCAACAGTCCCAGATTCAGGGGACTAGGATGTGGACATCTTTGGGGGTCCATTATGCAGTCTATCATAGGGCGGCAGCCTGACATGACATGGGTCCTCTGAACCTTAGCCTAGCAAGGAGGTGCCTATGTGAAAGAAAGGCCTGGAGTAGGCTGTCAGAGTCAAGTCAAGGTGAGGAGGACATCTGTGTCCTGGGATGGCCCAGCATGGGTGTTAGAGTGAAGTAAGAATGGCATCTGCATAGGGGAAGACATATTAGTGCAGATGGGAAATTAATTAAGTAATTATATTAAAGATAATGGGAGCCAGTCTACCTCACTATTGAAGGAAGCTACAGTACAGAAAAGGAGTAAATTAGAATAAACCCTATGATATTGAATTAGAATTAGATGTGTCAGTATTACCTTATGCTCTTCAATATATAGAGGTAGATACAGAAATAAATAATAGATAGAAATATTAGTTCACCCTAACTCTGTCCATTGAGGGGGCCTGAGAGTAGTTAACATCTCAATAACAGTGAGAACACTGATCACCCATATCTTGACTTCTAAATACCATTCTTTGCTAGAAGGAACCAGAACTCCTTGGAGAACTGGCTGATCCCAGAGCAGGGGTAGTGAAAGTACATGGTGTGCTAGAACAAAAGAAGTATTCAGAGGATGATGGAAACATGTTAAAAGGCACAGAAACCAGCTTGAAGGGACTCCCACTGGTCAAATATAAGAAAATTTGAGCATCAAAATAAATAGTGATAGTGATGTATTATGACCTTTTGAATATAATAGGAAACCAGGAGTATATATTGATATAAATGAACACACCGAAAGTTTGATGAGGAATAGTATAGCCACATCATTGCAAAATATCTCCCTATAAAATATTTATTAATTACAAATTGGAAAGGAGTAATTTTATAGTAGAGAAGCTTAGCAGATGCCATCTTAATCAAGGAATAAAAGTGAACATCCTTAGTAATGAGATAAATGAAAAGGGTGTCCTACCTGATAGGATGCAAGGAAACGAACACAGCATACCTTTTGTGATATCTCTGTGAAAGATGCATAACCTATTCTAGTCATGAGAAAACATACAAATGCAAACTAAGAAGCAATTTACAAAATATCTTGTCTGTAGTCTTCAAAGTATCAAAGTTGTATAAGTAAAGGAAAGACTAAGGACTGAAGAACAGTTTTGTTCTGAAATGAATTATAGCGACATGATAGCTAAATGCAGTGCAAGTTTCTAAACTGAATACTTATGCAGTAGAAATCATTTTTAGAACAACTGGTGAACTTGAATGAGGTCTGAAGATGAGAGAGTAGTGATATATCAATTTAAACTTCCTGATTTTGAGGTTTGTATCATGGTTAAGCAGGACATGTCTTTGTGGGTAGATAATGCACACTAATGTATTCAGAGGTGAAGGGGCATCGGGATAGCCACCTACTCTGAGATGATTCAGGAAATATAAAGCTTTTCCAACTCTTCTGTAAGTTTGCAATTTCTTTCTTTCTTTTAAGACACCCAGGCTAGAGTGTCACCCAGGCTAGAGTGCAGTTGGCATAATCATGGCTCACTGCAACCTCCGCTTCCTGGGTTTCCAAGCCATCCTCCTGCCTCAGCCTCCCAAGTAGCTGGGACCACAGGCATGCACCACCATGCTCAGCTAATTTTTTATTTTTGTACTATTTGTAGAGACGTGGTTTGACTATGTTGCCCAGGCTGGTCTTGAACTTTTGGGCTCAAGTGATTCACCCCCTTAGCCTTCCAAAGTGCTAGGATTTGCAGGGGTCCAGCCTACAATATTTTTTCAAAATATAAATATGAAAAAGTCACTGTGAGATTATTTCAGAGTCACAGGCTGGTGAGGTCTAAAATTCTTGATGACTCAGAATTCCCCATATTTAACTTGAAACAAGGTGAAATTTCCAAAAATAATCACACCTATATACTCACCCCATCCCCATGCTCTTCTTGTAATGTGACTTCCTGTAATCCAACTTAAAGATGAGGGTGTGTTACTCTCCTAAATATTGGGAAGGGGCTTGACTTTGCTTACCAGTGAAGTGAAATGGAAATGCAGTCACATCCTTTGAAGTCTAGGGTACAGTCTCTATCTGGCTTCTTTCCATGTCAAGACTTTTGCCCTCAGAACCCAACATCATGTCGAGATGTTCAGGCTGCATGGGGAAAACCATGTGCGCATATTCTGGCCAAGAGTTCCAGTGAGGCTTCTACTCAACATCAGCACAAATCATCCGATGTGTGCGAGCAAGCCCTTAGATGATTGTAGCTCTAAGCATTTGAATTTTCCAACTGAGGCCTCAGATACCATGCTGCTTGGGATGAAAAAAACCATCGTGGGCTGGGTGCAGTGGCTCACGCCTATAATCCCAGCACTTTGGGAGGCCGAGGCAGGTGAATCACCAGAGGTGAAGAGATCAAGACCATTCTGGCCAACACAGTGAAACCTGGTCTCTATTAAAAATACAAAAATTAGTTGGACATGGTGGCACGTGCCTGTAGTTCCAGCTACTCAGGAGGCTGAGGCAGGAGAATCGCTTGAACCCGTGAGGCGGAGGTTGCGATGAGCTGAGATTGTGCCACTGCACTCCAGCCTGGGTGACAGAGTGAGACTCCATCTCAGAAAAAAAAGAAAAAAAAAAAAACCATCATGAGAGACTTCCAATTTTAGCTCCAACATATACAGAGCCTGGAGTTGTTACTCCAGCCTTCAAAACAAGGAAAAGCTGGACAAACAAAATCGGTGATTTTTTTTTTTAAGTTCCATCATAGAACGGAATTTGCAAGACATACTGCCACAATAAAATCTGGAGAGTAGGCAAATCCAGAAATTCACAGCCAAGACCTGCTTACTTGGACCTGAATCCACTGAAGTAATTAACTCGTTAAAATGCTTAAATGGTAATTTTGATGAGTTGCTGGAGGCTGAGTGTGGACTAGCATGGGAGTGAGATACACCTGCGGGTTGAACTGGGAAGGGTCCTCCATGTTTTCATGAGGGTACCCACAGGAATCCCACCAAGTTCTCGTGGTGAAGTTCTGAGAAAGATATCCCTGTGGCTCTGGCAGGGGGAGGGGATGAGTAATCCTTGTGAAGTATGTCCAGAAACAAAGGTCTGCTCTCCAGGGGGAAAGGCTTTACCAGACTCCTATGAGAGGGCTGCGGGAGAAGGATGTTCCTCTAACTTGAGTCCCTTCTAGTTGTCCTTTTTCACCTCAAGCTATACAAGATGAAACACTTGTGAAGATCACAGTCCTGAAACACAGGCCCACTAAGATGCTGAGATTTAAAGATTATAAAACACGTCCGTTTCCCCATACTTTACTACATACCACAGGGCTCCAGTAATAACAGTGGATCACAGGTGAAACAGCTGCAAGGCACAGACTCTCTATAAGGAGGAGTAGTTATGGAAGCACAGAGTAAAGATGGGAGACAAAGGCAAGAATGCCAGAGAACTTGAAGCCTCTGGCACACGGAAAGGTGAGAGAAAACAGCCGGAAGTGATAAAGCAAATGTCAAAACCAGACTTGGATATGACATAGAGTTTGAGATTACCAGGTGAGAAATTTAAAATAACTAAAATTAATATGTTAAGGGAAAAAAGTAGACAACATGCAGGAACAGATGGGTAATGTCAGTAGAGAGATGGAAAGTCTAAGAAAAGAATCAAATGGAAATACTATAAATAAAAAACACTGTGACAGAAATGAAGATTGTCTTCGATAGGCTCAACAGTAAACACAACGTATCGGTGAGCTTGAAGAGATTCAGTGAGTTTGAAGAGAATCAGTGAGCTTGAAGATAGGTAAATAGAAACTTCCCAAACTAAAATGCAGAGAGAAAAAATGAAGAACAAGCAAACAAACAGAACAGAACAACACACACAAAAAAGAATATCTAAGAACTGGGGAGGGGGCAATAGGTTTTTAAATTTTTTCTTTTTGGCAATTTCAAAATATGTAGTATAACAATAGATCCTCAAAGAATACTGAGCAGAACAAATTGCCATAAAACTACCCCTAAGAATATGCTATGGTTTGTAAGAAGTTCAGGTGTTGTAAACTAATCCCCAACACAACAGTGTTGAGACATGGGACCTTCAGGAGGTGATTAGGTCGTGAGGGCGGTGCCCTCATGAATGGATTAATGTCATTATTGAGAATGGGTTACTTATCCTGAGTGGGTTTCCTTTTAGAATAAATTCAGCTTCCTTTTCCTCCTCCTCTGAACCTTTCTCTCTCAAGCTCTATTACTCTCTCTCATCCATGTGATGCCTTTTGCCATATTGTGAGGCAGCAAGAAGGTCTTCACCAGGTGCACCCCCTTGGCCTTAGATTTCCCAGCCTCCAGAACTGTGAGACAAATTAATGTCTGCTCATTATAGGTTACTCAGTCTCAGGTATTCTGTAATAGCAGCACAAAATGGTCTAAGACAGAATATTATATTCAAATGGCAGAAAAACACAGAGAAAATCTTGAAAGAGTCAAAGGAAAAAAAAACCCACTTTACCTGTGGAAGAACAAAAAATTACAACAAGCTTATTTTCAGAAGATATGTATATTAGTTTCCCATTGCTGTTGTAACAAATTCACAAACTTGGTGGCTTAAACAACACAAATTTGTTATTTTCCAGTTCTGGATGTCATAAGTGCAAAATCAGTCTCAGTGACTAAAATTAAGGTGTAGGGAAACTCTGTGTTCCTTCTGGAGGCTCTAAGAAGAGAATCTGTTTCCTTATCTTTTTTAATTTCTAGAGGCTGCCTGCATTACTTGGCTCACAGTCTGCTTCCTCCTTGTCAGCTGAGTCCTTCTCATGCTGCCATCTCTCTGGTTCTCTCTCTCTGCCTATATTACCCATTTATAAGAACCTTTGCTTTCATATTTGTTTACCTAGATAATCCAGGATAATCTCCTCATCCGGAGGTCGGGTGATTACCAAACTTAATTTCATCTTCAACCTCAATTCTTTTCCATTTAACCTAACATATTTGAAGAAGAAAACAGAAGGTAAACAGATTGGAAAAGAAGAAATTAAACTGTTCACAGTGACATAATTGTCTATGCAGGAAATCTCAAGGAATTGACAAAAAGTTATTGGAACTAATAGGTGAGTGTTGCAAGGTGACAGGATGCAAGGTGAATACACAAAAGTTAATTGCTTTGCAATATACCAGCACTGAACAATTAAAATTTGAAGTTAAAAACATCATTTACAATAGCACTCAAAACATGGAATAGGTATAAATCTAACAAAATATGTACATGATCTCTATGTGGTAAATTACAATGCACTGATGAAAAACATCAAAGAAGATCTAGGTAAATGGAGAAATAGTCCATGTTCATGGATCGGAAGATTCCATATCATTAAGATGTTGTTTCTTATTAGCTTAATCTATAGATTCAACAAAATCCCAGCAAGTATTTTGTAGATACCAACAAATTTTGAAATTTATGTGGAAAGGGAAAAAACAGAATAGCTAACCCTACACTGAAGAAGAACAAATTTGGAGGACTCATGCTATTTAACTTGAAAACCTACTATAAGGCACAGTAATTAGTACAAAATGGTATTGGTGAAAGAATAGACATATAAATCAGTAGAACTGAACAGAGAGCCCAGAAATAGACTCACACAAATATAGCCCACTGAGTTTCAACAGAGTAAAGGTAATTCAATGGAGACAGCATAGGTTGTTCAACAAATGTTGCTGGAACAATTGGATGCACATATGCAAAAAAAAATCCTAGACAAAACTCATGGCATTAATACTGTACAAATGAAAAACTAGTCAAAAAATTTAGATCAAACACCAAGGACTTATTATTATTTTTGATTCCTTGCATTGCTGTTATTTACTAATTGTATGGAACTCTTTTTGGGATGCTAGAACACTAGAAGACTTATACTTGTGCATTCTTTCATGTTCTTTGGGAGGAAGATTGTGACCGATGCCGACAAGATGAACTGTCTGAATGGAAGCTGACTTGGCATCCAATTCCAGGAAGGATAATACTGTGATTTTCATTTTTGTTTGAAATGACAATAAGTAATTGTAGGACTTCAAAACTAGGAAAAAAAATGGATTATAAACTCATCTGTGAGAAAGGAGAAAAGAA
Organism: Theropithecus gelada; assembly: GCF_003255815.1. Classification (NCBI taxonomy): domain Eukaryota; kingdom Metazoa; phylum Chordata; class Mammalia; order Primates; family Cercopithecidae; genus Theropithecus; species Theropithecus gelada. The sequence continues at coordinate 27,144,516 of NC_037679.1, read as the reverse complement.
ACCTTGTTATATTGGAAATATCAATATGGAATTGACTTAAAAAAAAGGTAGGTACTTATTGTACTTTCAGTACAAGGGTCACTTATTTGAGATCACTCTGTTCTGTCCTGAACACTAAGCTAAAAACGATTCGTTGTGTACTTTTATGCTTAGATTTGGATTTCTTTGCTAAAGAAACCAAGGTCTCCTTGAAGAGATGTTGATATCACATCTGGGATGGAAAAGTTCAAGTTGAGCTCAGGATATCTTGTGGCCTGTTATTTGTCACCTGATATTTTATTGATATTACCATCTTTCTTGCCACGGTTTTGCAAGTAGCTTTATGCTGCCTCATTTATTGAGTAGTTGGTATTATGCTAGGCTCTGCTAGGCCCTTTATTTGTTATTATTATATTGTTAATATCACAGTATGTGGTCTGTGCCAGGCTTAGCACTAGGCTCTGTTGACGTGCCTAAAAAAAAAAAAAAAAAAAAAAAAAGGCACCTGTTGATCAATCAAAGCTGTGTATTAAGCCTACTGCAGTAAGGGAGAGAAACCTTGACAAAGTCTTTCTAGGTCTCAGAACCTAGCGGTTCAGAGGAGGTCAGAAGGATATTTATAGGGCTTGGGGCTACGAGATCAAGTAGTTTGAGAAGAGTCTTTCAGTAAAGGGAGACTGCGATTGCGGAATCTGTGGTATGTTGACTTAGATCTAGTGGAAATGTAAGGCATTCTTATATGTCAAGAAATTCTTGTCGGATAAATAATTTTTTGATAATTGTTTACTCAGGGGAACAATCTGTTGTCCTGAGAAGGAGGTTGTTTGTCCAGTTAAGCAAACTATTTGTTCAGATAAATTGATTTTCCATACTTTTCTGAAGCAAGCAGTGAAATTATTTACTGGTTTATTTAAGTCACCTTGACCAAGGTGGTATTCAGCTTCAGTTCTGCTAGTTAAGCTATGTGGACACAGGTGGTCATAGTTCTCACCATGACCCATTTGTCAGTCTCCTTTGTGACCTCTGACTCCTGGGTTGATGTGTGAGGTCTGTTTTTGATACGTTCTTATCAAGACATAGAGCTTAACTCCTCAAAATAACATACTCACACCAAAGCATGAATACTCAGCAATTCAGAATACTTTCTGAAGGTGTCAGAGGGTTTTTCAGGGAAGAACGATTGTCAGTATTCCAGAGATTTTCTTTTTCCAAAGGTCTACCTCAGCTGCGCCATCATGGAGAGGGGAGATTTTTCTCTTTCCTCTACACAGTACCAATTTCTTTTCCTTTCCAGAATTTTCTTCCAGGAACTTCCGATTCTTCACTCTTATTATCCAGAGTAGCTTCCTCTCTTCCTTTGAAGATTTGACTGGAATGGAATTCGTTCCCTGGGGCTCAGTTTCCAGTATAAGTTCATCAAATCATTTCCCACAAAGCCAGGCTTCCCCATACAAAACCCTTGCTACTAGAAAGAATACTTTTTTTTTTTTAGTTTATTAGCTTTCACATTTTTCATGATAATTTTATGTGTTATTATCACATAGTTACACTAAATGGATAATTGATTGAAAGAATTAGAGAGGGTTGAGAAATCTTGATTTGTCTGTAATGTAATCAGCATCTGAGTGCTCTGGGAGAAAATACAAGGCCAGAAGTGTCTTATCCTTTTCTGTTTACCTAAAATGAGAATCTGGCTGCTCCATGACAGGGCTTCTTTTGGGCAGATGGTGATGAAAGATCAAAGGTGAAAGTGCCATCACCATCTGAGCTGCATTTTATATGCATTCTATTTAATCTTCACAACAATCTTATTAATGAGGCTTGGAAACTATAAATAACATTCCTAAAGTTTTGCAGCTAAAGAGATCTGAGTCTAACTGAACCCTGAACAAGAGTTTTAAGTACAGCATATGCTCACTAGTTGCTCATTAGTATAATTTTATAGTAGCCTATTACACATCCTTGGGGGTGGCCATACCCAAGCTTCTTTTTTTCCTTGGAAAGCAATAGTTTATTTTTATACTTCTGCAAATATTAACTCAGTGATTACAACAAACATTGAGCAATCTCAATACTGTTTATCTGGAGGACGGTCTGAGGGGTCACAATGAATAATTTCTTCTTGAAGCTTTTCCTTTTCCTAAATCTCATAATGACTCTTGGCCATATTTCTGTCTTCTCAATGACTGTGGCTTCTACTCAAACAAGATCCTTTCTGAGGAGTGGCTTGCCAAGCAGCATGAAGTTTTCTGCCCCAACCAGGAGGACCTTCTCCAGTAGAATTCTCTCTCCACATGCAAGGTCTAGTTCATTTCCAATTAAGATAAGATCTTCAGAGGCCACCTTCAACTGGTGGCTGGCAAAATGCACCATGGGAAAAAGCCTGCCATACTGCCCCGTGGCAATGTAAAGTTACATCAGAGAATCATTGACATCTTGGTTACAGCCACCCCCAAGGATGTGTAATAGGTTAGTGTAAAATTATACTCATGAGTAACTAGTGAGCACGTGCTGTACTTGTCTGGGTTTCAGTTAGACTTAGATCTCTTTAGCTGTGAAACTTTAGGAATGTTATTTATAGTCTCCAAGCCTCATTTATAAGAATGTTGGTAAAGATTAAATAAAATGCATATAAAATGCTTGGAAGAGAGACAATGCTCTGTAAATGCCTATTATTATTATTGTGATTTTTGTTGAATAAATCAATGAATCATTGTCACTAGCTTCGTCATTCTGGCAAGTTCTGTTCAGTTTTTCTGGGTCTGAAAAATTTTCCACTTCTAGAAGCACTGAGAGAGGAAGCAAGTTGCAAAAGATGTCAGTAAGTCAGAATCCCTTGATTATGTTTAGTTTAACTGTGTTTTCTTCGGCATGGTGCACTGTTACTTAGGCTCCAGTGTAGATTTTGTGAGGCCTTACATCTTAGGAATATCAGGGCGATGATCTGAGGTGCGTAGGGCTTGCAAAACTGACCTAGCCGCAGGGATTTGGTCACAAAAGGGCAGAGCACCCTGGCGGTTGGTGAGAGACTGTGGTGTGGCAGTTTTGAGGAGAAAGGGTGGGAGCATCTAGACTGTGATCCAAATCTTGGAGACAGGGGTGGTGAGTGTGATTTTTGAGGAATCCATCTATAAAAGACGAGACCACCACTGGTGAGTGGGGTCCCCATGGCGGCATCTAGTCCTTTTGAGCAAGCACTGACACAAGGGCGATGAGGATCTGGGTACTGACCAGTATACCTGATCAAATGCACTGAAACAGCTTGAGAAGAGGAAGGGGCAGGAAGTTCTGGGGCTCGAGAGGTCCAAACAGCATCAGACTCTTCTCTGTTGCATCAGGTCCTTGCTAAACTGCGGTGGATGTAAACTGATATGACTTGCTATGGATCCTGCCCATATCATCAGTATTTGCTCAGGACCTGGGGAAAAGGGGTTTGAGCAGGCTGAGACTGCAACCATAGAGAGCTGGGAAAATAAAATATAGAGGCCTGATGATATGCTTTAGATAGGAAAAGATACACAAATTGTGAAAAGGTTTGTAAGAAGTCCAAATGAATCAGTGCTCATGTTTGGATAAACACTCTATTTGATTGAGGTTATGATTTTTAGAGGGCAATTGCTTTTCAGAAATACCAAGTCGTTTTGGAGATCTGACACTGTCACTCACCAGCTATGTGACTTTGACTAACTCAGGATCAAATGACATAATATTTGTGACTTTGAATGGCAAAGTTCTATGCAAATGTGTGCTATGACACTAACGTAGTTTCTGGAAGGAGACTTGTAATATTCCGGGTGCCAGATTCATGAATTGTAGGAGATAATGAAATGTAGTAGATTTTTCTATTTCTTAAACTTCTCTGATGTGTAAATAATCAATTAAGATCTAATTTCATGAATTTAAATCTTGTTAGTGCTTATTCTCAAATACTGCCTTCAGAAGGATTTTGTGGTTCATCTTAAGAATTTGTAGTGGGATTGTTTTGAATTTTTAACTCAGTTTTTCCTCTGTATTTGTTTGATCTTGGACCATCCCTCCCATTGAAATAGGCCATTCTGTGCTAGTTGTCAAGAACTGATGTAACAATGGAAAATGGAGAAAAACTAGGTCTCCACTTTCAAAGGCCTAGGATGTTAAAAAATAAAAAAGACTTATGATGTACGCAAACAATTTAAGAGAAAGCATCCTGAGCTAGAGGAGCAAGTTTTACCCCAACCCTCAGATTAATCAAGAACTCCTCTGTCCAAAAATATTAGGGGAAATTGGAAATAAGGTGATGGGGGAGGAGAAATTGGGGAGCTCTTGGGTCACAAAGTGGAACGGAGAGAATCATATGTCCCATAATGGACTCCCTACCTGGAGGTCAACCAGCTTCTATTTGAGCAAAGTAACCCATGCATCACCTAGACTGACACAAAGAGCATTATTCTAAGGGACATGTGCTTCCATTTTCACCAGAAGATTCTGGGAAACCAACTCTATTTCAGGCTGGAAAAATCTGTTATTACTTCGCCAAACACTAGTATATTATTTTGTTTTGTTTTTCTGTTTACATTTTAACAAATATAGTTGATACTCTTCTTATTCATTTACAGGTAGTAAAGAAAGGGAGAAAAATTTAGGTTGGTGGAGGAAGACAAATGAATCTTTGCATCTCATAAGATCTTACCTTGTGATTTAGAAAGAAGTACAAAGTGGAAAGAATGTCCCTGGAACCTCACAAAAGTATACTCTGTGTATCCCACAGAATGGCATATAATTTTGACAGTGGCTCAAAATTACCTTAACACAATTATGAATTTTACATGAAGTTTCAAGGAATTTATTCTGATTTACCAAGAATATTTCTTTCCAGGTGAAAATAACATCAGTAATTAATTACTGAGTGTTGCTAAGAGCTTTCTGGTGTCCAACATGATTTTTCAGTACTTTAGGTGGAGAATTATCTTAGATGTTGTAGTGAGGTCTCCAGAGCCCCCTGCCTGTGCCCCATGCGGATGTGGCAATAAAAAAAAATGCACTTGCTCTTTAACCATACAAAAAAGTGATATTAATGATTCATGTCAAATGAACACTGAAATTTTTACCAGTTCATGTAATTTATACATACTGCTTTGGGTGCACTAAGACTTTAATTAGTATAGATAGGAAAAAAGAGGATAGCAAACAATAGCAAAATTATGGCTAGGAATATGATTATGCCTGATAGAAGGTTTTATGGGCTGGAGTATGTTTTTGGTGGAATCCAACAGCAATGTTGATAAATCTGTCTCCTGTCATTGCATCCTGCTTGGAGACACCCACTAGCAGATGTTCAGATTCACCAAGGATTATTTGCACATCATTAGTGTTTAGGAAGGTGATCTAGCTGCTCTCTAAGAAGCACTAATTATCAACATATTCATTGGGGCTTATGCCACCTCAGCATGTTAATGCATTACTTCTGGGTCTTTACATTATGCTAATTCTATTTGCTACTCAGGTTTCCTGAGGACTTTGCATAAGCCACTAGAAAACTTTTTAAAATTAAGACATTGCCATCCATTAGTGAGCTAATAGAGACCCAACAAATGAATGACCTATAATTTAGGCCTTCAGGTGCAGGGAAAAGGAGCCAATATTGTGTGTCACAGAACACTTTTTGAAAAAATGCTAAACACATATACTGTAGTGTTTCATGGTTGTGTGGGTGGTTCTCCTTTATCTTAGACTGGTGAAGTGAGAGTTGTCTTTATTTTTGAAGAGCAGATGACATGAAATAAACAAAGAAGTAGCAGCAGAATAAGTTTCAAACAGGGGAAAGTGTAGTACGCTGAGTGAAGGGAAAGCAAACTTTTTTGTCCCTGAGCTGGGGGTACACAACCAGGCGTGTACCCCATGGGAGGAGCAAGAACAGGACCAATCAATTCAATGGAACTATTTCACCAGTCACTAACATAGCAATTGCCCAATTCAGTTTACTCACAATGTTTGGTCATTAGGGTATGTGTGGGTAAGCAAATTCCACTTTTATTCCTCTTTTTCAACCTCATGTGATTTTACAGCAAGGGTACTTGACCACAGAGACAGAATCTGTTTAACTACCTTGACACCATGCTGCTTCCAATAACTCAGGATATGTTTTTTTCCTTTGTAAGCTATTCGAAGACCAGGTCGAGGTACATTAAGTCCTGGTTAAACCATAGATTCAGTTTTTGTCCTAATGCATATGGGCTCATGAAAATAATTCACCTTCAAACCTATTATTTATTCAGTGCTAAAATCCTACAGGTAATAAAGAAAGGGAGAAAAATTTAAGTTGGTGGAGGAAAACAAATGTCCCTGGAGCCTCACAAAGGTATACTCTGCGTATCCCACAGAATGGCATACACAGTGGCTCAAAATTACCTTAACACAGTTATGAATTTTACATGAAGTTTCAAGGAACTTATTCTGATTTACCAAGAATATTTCTTTCCAGGTGAAAATAACATCAGTAATTAGTTACTGAGTGTTGCTAAGAGCTTTCTGGTGTCCAACATGATTTTTCGGTACTTTAGGTGGAGAATTATCTTAGATGTTGTAGTGAGGTCTCCAGAGGCCCCTGCCTGTGCCCCATGGGGATGTGAACAATCGAGAAAAATTGAGGGAGGAATATTGTCTGCATATGTTGAACCAAAATGATTAATTCTAGGGAAGAGATTTTCAAGTAGGTAGGGAAGATGAAGCCTCCCCGTTAACCTCCATTATAATTTGCCAGATGGGGATAAATACAGTACCTATAGGGCCACTGTATAAATTAAGATAAATTATGTGTGTAAGTTGCATGAGACATGGGGCAATTCTTCATTGCACAAAACTGTCTCATGCATTGCAGGAGTTCTAACCTCGTTGGCTTCTCCACCCACAATATTCCAGTAGAAACTCTGAAATTATTGTGACAATCAAAGTTGCTCACAGTACATTTCCAGAATTACCTGGGGGTGAGGGGAGATGAATATCACCCACTCAGCCCTATGACCATTGGACTAATTGAATTTTATGGAACTTTCCAGGTCTGTGCATGCATGAAGCCATAACTTTGCAGCCTTGCTCTTCTCTGGTTTCTAATCAATGATATATGATTAATCTTCCAAGGAGTTTGACAAGACCATTTCAAATATTATCAAATTAATATTTTTCTCTCATTGAGGGTACTATGTACAAGGCACTGAAAACACTGGTGTAATAAGAATCATGAATATGAGTAACTGATCTTGGGTGGGTTAGGGGCACCAGGAATTCTGGGTAATTGGGGTTTAGCTATTTTTGTTTTTAATCAGTAACTTTAGGGACTATCACTAGAGTAGAAAATGCTGAGTAACTGGAAAATGACATGTTGGAAACTCTGGCTCAGGAGTTAGGAAATCCCCACCGTCAGTTTCCTTAGGGTAATATACTGGGTTGAATTGGATGTAACTGAAGGGGCCAGACCTCACAGCCATATTAGTCTGCAAGTGTGACCATGTCTAGAAGACACCAGGACAATATAACACCAGCCAATTTAAGGAATAGCATCAGTGAAGACAGTTTGTCATAATGTAGTTAAAATCGATTATTGTTTCCCTGAGTTCTTTCTCTACTTTAATTCCTGACTCAGGGTTACCAGAGGTAAGTCAGAAAACACATACTCAGAGGACACAGCAACCAAGAAGGACATACCATGAATTACTGAACAAGCACCCCCCAAAAATGTCCATATGACTTCCAAACGGTGGTCCTAACATCTGAGACTTTGCATCTTTCCAAAGACATCAAGTTATTAGATTCTTAACTGATGTGCATGTCAGACAGGAATGAACTGCTCATTTTATTCTGGTTTATTCTGGTTTGTTCTTTGTTTAAATGTCATTTTTCATCTTTTATTGATACGTTTTGTGGCTACTGCTACTACAGCTGCTGCTATTTCATGCCCATGGCCCATGAGCTCAGGTTGGATGACATGAAAAAAGCTAGGCAAGGTATGAAACTTAGAAAAATTGTTGCCGGCCAGTATCTACCATTTGGAGTAATGGGACATGTGACCCAAAATTCCTCCTGCAGTGGGAAGAGGAGAAAATAGGGGCTTGAAGATTTCAGGGTATAGTTGGGAAGGAATTATTTCAAGGGACTCCATTTCTGAAGTGAAAAGAGACTCAGTTGGGAAACAAGGTTCTACTCTTATGAGATTTTTTTTTTTTTTTCCTGACAAATATCTTAAAGGTCACATACTAATAGTATAAGAATGTTTTTAACCACACAAGTTTCAGTAAAATCAAAATCAAATGCTACTAAGGAAACCAGTCTTTTTATTTTGAACACCAGGTTAGCAAATAAGGAACAGTATACCTATGGGGCTGCATGGCTTGAAGATCTCAATGGTACAACAAGCAGTGCCAGGGAAACCACAGACTGGGTTTTCTACCCTAAAATGTGGAAACATATTTATTTTCATCTTTTTCCTGTCTCAAAGACTAGACCAGAATGTTGGTGTTAAAAACTGATTTGCACACTGCTCACCAAAACAGTTACATCCCAAATGCAAAACATGAAGAGTCTTGCTCTTAGCAACATAGGGACTTCAGCCATGTCCAGAGGAAGCAGTTTCCTAATTATGCTGACAAGGAGGGCTAGACATTTGCTTTCTGCTTCTTATTAGAGACAGTCAGTGGGAAAGTGGTAGACTTTAAAGAGATGACAGGAAACGGCTTCTCAGAAGTGAAATGAGAGGCCATTTCTACATTGATTAGATGGGAGTGGAAGGGGAGACAGGAAAGCAGGCTGGTAGAAGATTCAAAAAGAAGTAAAGGAGGGCTAAAGGTGCTTCCCTGGACTGTTGTAGGCAGGGCCCAGGGAAGTGCGACTGGGTGAGGGAGATTGCTTCCCAGCTCTGAGAAAGACTTGGCCATTCCTGGGAGCAAGTTGGACTTTCTGCAAAGGCTCTATGAAAGGGAGATTCTAAGTGTGTCTCCCACCCCCTCCTCTCTCTGTACCCGTCACCCCCAGAGTTTTGGTTTGGAAGAGTAAAGAAGGCAATACAAATTACTAAAAGTCTTTAGCACAGTGCCTGGCACAAAATTAGCGCTCATAATGAAAACCATTATTTTATCATTATCGTTGTTCATTTTGGTGGAGTGTTTTATTCCTAGCCCATTGGTGGGGAACAAAGTAGCTTCTTAATTAGCATTTGTTAATTGGATAACTGATTAGAGTAGTCACAGTGGTAATAATAGTAGTGAACATTGATTTTGGATTTACTATGTGTGGACTTACTACAGTAAATATGCTGAACTCTTTATATCTAGCTCTGTAAGTGGGACATCGGTACTATTCTCTTTTTACAGATGAGGAAACTGAGACCCCAGATCATTGAGGTAGTAAATGGCAGAGCCAGGGCTCAAACCCAGGCAGACACTACACTCTCTACCAGGGCACCTCCCCTGAGAAAATGAGACAGTAGCCAGGAACTGGAGGATTCTGACACCTGCTGGAGGGTTCCTTCTGTGTAGCAAATCTTGGGAATACATGTGAGGAAGAGGAGATGGGTTTCTCTGGTGTAGCAGAGAAGTCCTTAGCCCAGACAGGAGCTGCAGCAGAGAGGGTCTGCAGGGGCAGGGGCAGGGGCAGAGCCAGCTCATTGATTCTGCTAGACTGTGGCCTCCACGCAACCTCCTCACCTTTCCCTCACTCCTGAAGCCTATGGCTTCCTGGAAGTGCCCCTGAAGTGATGAGAGAAAGCATCCTGGCCAGATGTTGCAGCAACCATAGCAGTAGGAAAGTGATCACCGTAATTCTAAGAGGAAAAACGGTCACGAGTCTCAAGCTGGGCTTCATAGGCCTGGCCACAGAGAACCTCAGAGGAAGGTCAAACCTAGGTGAGAAAGAGTCTTGGATAAATTTGCAAAGTAGGAAGTCCATATCCTGTGCCCACTCCCTTCCTTTTGTGATTCTCCCTTCTCATATTCCTACCTATTCTGGACCTCAAAGCTCTTTGTCTATCCTGGACCCCTCAATGTCATGGTTCACTTAGGCCCGCCTTTCTCTGTCCAAAAGCCTTGAGCCCAGAATGCACCCTACTTTTTCCTCCCATCACACGTTTCACTTGTTCTGTGACTCTACCCTCCTGGCTGACCCAGCTGGAAGAAATTTGATAGGCTAATTTGACCTAAGGAGCCAGATTGGATGCAGATCTTTGAGTGACTTATCCTAGGGATGTTGACGTTTTCAATAAATATTCCTGAAATGTCAATGACTTGATTCTGAAATAATCAAGTTTCCAGGGGAAGCTTCAGGCTCTGTGGCAGGGTTGGAGGGATTTTTGGGCACCCTGTAAGCTGCAGGGGATTACTCATCAGTCTGCATATATGAGAAAAAGCTGAGCATTCTCTACTGGCAGCATTTTAAATGAGATGCATGGTGTGTAATGCATTTTATTTCATGCTATCTTAAGTTATTCTCTAACTGTTTTTTTTTTAAATTTATTTATTATTATTATACTTTAAGTTGTAGGGTACATGTGCATAACGTGCAGGTTTGTTACATATGTATACTTGTGCCATGTTGGTGTGCTGCACCCATCAACTCGTCATTTACATCAGGTATAACTCCCAATGCAATCCCTCCCCCCTCCCCCCTCCCCATGATAGGCCCTGGTGTGTGATGTTCCCCTTCCTGAGTCCAAGTGATCTCACTGTTCAGTTCCCACCTATGAGTGAGAACATGCGGTGTTTGGTTTTCAGTTCTTGTGATAGTTTGCTAAGAATGATGGTTTCCAGCTGCATCCATGTCCCTACAAAGGACACAAACTCATCCTTTTTTATGGCTGCATAGTATTCCATGGTGTATATGTGCCACATTTTCTTAATCCAATCTGTCACTGATGGACATTTGGGTTGATTCCAAGTCTTTGCTATTGTGAATAGTGCTGCAATAAACATACGTGTGCATGTGTCTTTATAGCAGCGTAATTTATAATCCTTTGGGTATATACCCAGTAATGGGATGGCTGGGTCATATGGTACATCTAGTTCTAGATCCTTGAGGAATCGCCATACTGGTTTTCCATAATGGTTGAACTAGTTTACAATCCCACCAACAGTGTAAAAGTGTTCCTATTTCTCCACATCCTCTCCAGCACCTGTTGTTTCCTGACTTTTTAATGATGGCCATTCTAACTGGTGTGAGATGGTATCTCATTGTGGTTTTGATTTGCATTTCTCTGATGGCCAGTGATGATGAGCATTTTTTCATGTGTCTGTTGGCTGTATGAATGTCTTCTTTTGAGAAATGTCTGTTCATATCCTTTGCCCACTTTTTGATGGGGTTGTTTGTTTTTTTCTTGTAAATTTGTTTGAGTTCTTTGTAGGTTCTGGATATTAGCCCTTTGTCAGATGAGTAGATGGCAAAAATTTTCTCCCATTCTGTAGGTTGCCTGTTCACTCTGATGGTAGTTTCTTTTGCTGTGCAGAAGCTCTTTAGTTTAATGAGATCCCATTTGTCAATTTTGGCTTTTGCTGCCGTTGCTTTTGGTGTTTTAGACATGAAGTCTTTGCCCATGCCTATGTCCTGAATGGTACTACCTAGGTTTTCCTCTAGGATTTTTATGGTATTAGGTCTAACATTTAAGTCTCTAATCCATCTTGAATTAATTTTCGTATAAGGAGTAAGGAAAGGATCCAGTTTCAGCTTTCTACTTATGGCTAGCCAATTTTCCCAGCACCATTTATTAAATAGGGAATCCTTTCCCCATTTCTTGTTTCTCTCAGGTTTGTCAAAGATCAGATGGCTGTAGATGTGTGGTATTATTTCTGAGGACTCTGTTCTGTTCCATTGGTCTATATCTCTGTTTTGGTACCAGTACCATGCTGTTTTGGTTACTGTAGCCTTGTAGTATAGTTTGAAGTCAGGTAGCGTGATGCCTCCAGCTTTGTTCTTTTGACTTAGGATTGTCTTGGAGATGCGGGCTCTTTTTTGGTTCCATATGAACTTTAAAGCAGTTTTTTCCAATTCTGTGAAGAAACTCATTGGTAGCTTGATGGGGATGGCATTGAATCTATAAATTACCTTGGGCAGTATGGCCATTTTCACGATATTGATTCTTCCTATCCATGAGCATGGTATGTTCTTCCATTTGTTTGTGTCCTCTTTTATTTCACTGAGCAGTGGTTTGTAGTTCTCCTTGAAGAGGTCCTTTACATCCCTTGTAAGTTGGATTCCTAGGTATTTTATTCTCTTTGAAGCAATTGTGAATGGAAGTTCATTCCTGATTTGGCTCTCTGTTTGTCTGTTACTGGTGTATAAGAATGCTTGTGATTTTTGCACATTAATTTTGTATCCTGAGACTTTGCTGAAGTTGCTTATCAGCTTAAGGAGATTTTGGGCTGAGACAATGGGGTTTTCTAAATATACAATCATGTCATCTGCAAACAGGGACAATTTGACTTCTTCTTTTCCTAACTGAATACCCTTGATTTCTTTCTCTTGCCTACTTGCCCTAGCCAGAACTTCCAACACTATGTTGAATAGGAGTGGTGAGAGAGGGCATCCCTGTCTTGTGCCAGTTTTCAAAGGGAATTTTTCCAGTTTTTGCCCATTCAGTATGATATTGGCTGTGGGTTTGTCATAAATAGCTCTTATTATTTTGAGGGACGTTCCATCAATACCGAATTTATTGAGCGTTTTTAGCATGAAGGGCTGTTGAATTTTGTCAAAAGCCTTTTCTGCATCTATTGAGATAATCATGTGGTTCTTGTCTTTGGTTCTGTTTATATGCTGGATTATGTTTATTGATTTGCGAATGTTGAACCAGCCTTGCATCCCAGGGATGAAGCCCACTTGATCATGGTGGATAAGCTTTTTGATGTGTTGCTGAATCCGGTTTGCCAGTATTTTATTGAGGATTTTTGCATCGATGTTCATCAGGGATATTGGTCTAAAATTCTCTTTTTTTGTTGTGTCTCTGCCAGGCTTTGGTGTCAGGATGATGTTGGCCTCATAAAATGAGTTAGGGAGGATTCCCTCTTTTTCTATTGATTGGAATAGTTTCAGAAGGAATGGTACCAACTCCTCCTTATACCTCTGGTAGAATTCAGCTGTGAATCCATCTGGTCCTGGACTTTTTTTGGTTGGTAGGCTATTAATTATTGCCTCAATTTCAGAGCCTGCTATTGGTCTATTCAGGGATTCAACTTCTTCCTGGTTTAGTCTTGGAAGAGTGTAAGTGTCCAGGAAATTATCCATTTCTTCTAGATTTTCCAGTTTATTTGCGTAGAGGTGTTTATAGTATTCTCTGATGGTAGTTTGTATTTCTGTGGGGTCGGTGGTGATATCCCCGTTATCATTTTAAATTGCGTCGATTTGATTCTTCTCTCTTTTCTTCTTTATTAGTCTTGCTAGCGGTCTGTCAATTTTGTTGATCTTTTCAAAAAACCAACTCCTGGATTCATTGATTTTTTGGAGGGTTTTTTGTGTCTCTATCTCCTTCAGTTCTGCTCTGATCTTAGTTATTTCTTGCCTTCTGCTAGCTTTGGAATGTGTTTGCTCTTGCTTCTCTAGTTCTTTTAATTGCGATGTTAGAGTGTCAATTTTAGATCTTTCCTGCTTTCTCTTGTGGGCATTTAGTGCTATAAATTTCCCTCTACACACTGCTTTAAATGTGTCCCAGAGATTCTGGTATGTTGTATCTTTGTTCTCATTGGTTTCAAAGAACATCTTTATTTCTGCCTTCATTTCGTTATGTACCCAATAGTCATTCAGGAGCAGGTTGTTCAGTTTCCATGTAGTTGAGCAGTTTTGATTGAGTTTCTTAGTCCTGAGTTCTAGTTTGATTGCACTGTGGTCTGAGAGACCGTTTGTTATAATTTCTGTTCTTGTACATTTGCTGAGGAGTGCTTTACTTCCAATTACGTGGTCAATTTTGGAGTAAGTACGATGTGGTGCTGAGAAGAATGTATATTCTGTTGATTTGGGGTGGAGAGTTCTATAGATGTCTATTAGGTCTGCTTGCTGCAGAGATGAGTTCAATTCCTGGATATCCTTGTTCACTTTCTGTCGCGTTGATCTGTCTAATGTTGACAGTGGAGTGTTGAAGTCTCCCATTATTATTGTATGGGAGTCTAAGTCTCTTTGTAAGTCTCTAAGGACTTGCTTTATGAATCTGGGTGCTCCTGTATTGGGTGCATATATATTTAGGATAGTTAGCTCTTCCTGTTGAATTGATCCCTTTACCATTATGTAATGGCCTTCTTTGTCTCTTTTGATCTTTGATGGTTTAAAGTCTGTTTTATCAGAGACTAGTATTGCAACCCCTGCTTTTTTTTGTTCTCCATTTGCTTGGTAAATCTTCCTCCATCCCTTTATTTTGAGCCTATGTATGTCTCTGCGTGTGAGATGGGTCTCCTGAATACAGCAGACTGATGGGTCTTGACTCTTTATCCAGTTTGCCAGTCTGTGTCTTTTAATTGGAGCATTTAGTCCATTTACATTTAAGGTTAAGATTGTTATGTGTGAACTTGATCCTGCCATTATGATATTAACTGGTTATTTTGCTCGTTAGTTGATGCAGTTTCTTCCTAGCCTCGATGGTCTTTACATTTTGGCATGTTTTTGCAATGGCTGGTACCGGTTGTTCCTTTCCATGTTGAGTGCTTCCTTCAGGGTCTCTTGTAAGGCAGGCCTAGTGGTGACAAAATCTCTAAGCATTTGCTTATCTGTAAAGGATTTTATTTCTCCTTCACTTATGAAACTTAGTTTGGCTGGATATGAAATTCTGGGTTTAAAATTCTTTTCTTTAAGAATGTTGAATATTGGCCCCCACTCTCTTCTGGCTTGTAGAGTTTCTGCCGAGAGATCTGCTGTTAGTCTGATGGGCTTCCCTTTGTGGGTAACCCGACCTTTCTCTCTGGCTGCCCTTAAGATTTTTTCCTTCATTTCAACTTTGGTGAATCTGGCAATTATGTGTCTTGGAGTTGCTCTTCTCGAGGAGTATCTTTGTGGCGTTCTCTGTATTTCCTGGATTTGAATGTTGGCCTGCCCTACTAGGTTGGGGAAGTTCTCCTGGATGATATCCTGAAGAGTGTTTTCCAACTTGGTTCCATTTTCTCCCTCACTTTCAGGCACCCCAATCAGACGTAGATTTGGTCTTTTTACATAATCCCATACTTCTTGCAGGCTTTGTTCATTTCTTTTTCTTCTTTTTTCTTTTGGTTTCTCTTCTCGCTTCATTTCATTCATTTGATCCTCAATCGCTGATACTCTTTCTTCCAGTTCATCGAGTCGGTTACTGAAGCTTGTGCATTTGTCACGTATTTCTCGTGTCATGGTTTTCATCTCTTTCATTTCGTTTATGACCTTCTCTGCATTAATTACTCTAGCCATCAATTCTTCCACTTTTTTTTCAAGATTTTTAGTTTCTTTGCGCTGGGTACGTAATTCCTCCTTTAGCTCTGAGAAATTTGATGGACTGAAGCCTTCTTCTCTCATCTCATCAAAGTCATTCTCCGTCCAGCTTTGATCCGTTGCTGGCGATGAGCTGCGCTCCTTTGCCGGGGGAGATGCACTCTTATTTTTTGAATTTCCAGCTTTTCTGCCCTGCTTTTTCCCCATCTTTGTGGTTTTATCTGCCTCTGGTCTTTGATGATGGTGATGTACTGATGGGGTTTTGGTGTAGGTGTCCTTCCTGTTTGATAGTTTTCCTTCTAACAGTCAGGACCCTCAGCTGTAGGTCTGCTGTAGATTGCTTGAGGTCCACTCCAGAACCTGTTTGCCTGGGAGGCTGCAGAAGATAGAATATTTCTGAACAGCGAGTGTACCTGTCTGATTCTTGCTTTGGAAGCTTCCTCTTCATTGGTTTTCTTTTTGCTTGTTTGTTTGTTTATGAAAATAGTGCTAAGTTGTTACTAGGTTAAAATGATGGGTTATAAGATACTATTTACAAGTTTCATGGTAACTTCAAAACAAAAAATATACAAAAGATACACAAAAAATAAAAAGCAGGAAATGAAATAATATCATCAAAGAAAATAATCTTCACTAAAAGGAAGACAGGAAGAAAAGAAAGAAGAGAAGACCACAAAACACCCAGAAAACAAATAGCAAGATAGCATAATAAGTCCTTACTTATCAATAATAACATTAAATGTAAATGGGCTAAACTCTCCAATCAAAGAACACAGAGTGGCTGAATAGATTAAAAAAACAAAACAAAACAAAACAAGACTCAATGATCTGTTGCCTACAAGAAACACATTTCACCTATAAAAACACATATAGGTGGGGCATGGTGGCACACACCTGTAATCTCAGCACTTTGGGAGACTGAGGCAGGCAGATCACCTGAGGTTGGGAGTTTGAGACCAGCCTGACCAACATGGAGAAACCCTGTCTCGATTAAAAATACAAAATTAGTTGGGCGTGGTAGCACAAGCCTGTAATCCCAGCTACTTGGGAGGCTGAGGCAGGAAAATAACTTGAACCCGGGAGGTGGAGGTTGCAGTGAGCCAAGATTGCACCATTGCACTCCAGTCTGGGCAACAAGAGTGAAACTCTGTCTCAAAAAAAACAGAAACAAAAACAAAAAAAAACCAAAAACAAACAAATGAAAAACAGACACATATAGACTGAAAATAAAAAGATGGGAAAAGATTATCTGTGCCAATGGAAACCAAAGAAGAGCAGGAGTAGCTATAGTTACATCAGACAAAATAAATTTCAAGGCAAAAACCACGAGAAGAGACAAAGAAGGTCACTATATAATGATAAAGGGGTCAATTCAGCAAGAGGATATAACAATTTTAAATATATACGCATCTAACACTGAACACCTGGATATATAAAGCAAAGATTATTAGAGCTAAAGAGTGTGATAGGCCCCAATACAATAATAGCTGGAGACTTCAATGCCCCACTTTCAGCATTGTACGATCTTCCAGACAGAAAATCAACAAAGAAATGTTGGAGTTAATCTGCACTATAGACCAAATGGATCTAAAAGATATTTACAGAACATTTTATCCAACGACTGCAGAATAAACATTCTTTTCCTCAGCACATGAATCATTCTCAAGAACAGACCATATGTTAGGTCACAAAGCAAGTCTTAAAACATTAAAAAAATTGCAGTAATATTAAGTATCTTCTCTGACAAAATAGAATTAAACTAGAAATCAATAACAGAGGGATTTTGAAAACTATACAAATACATAGAATTAAACAATATGTTCCTGAATGATCAGTGAAGAATTTAAGAAGGAAATTGAAACATTTCTTGAAACAAATGATAATGAAAACACAACGTACCAAAACCTGTTGGATACAGTAAAAGCAGTACTAAGAGGGAAGTTTATAGCTGTAAGTGCCTATATCAACAAAGAAGAAAAGCTTCAGATAAATAGCCTAACTATGCATCTTAAAGAATGAGAAAAGTCAGAACAAATTATACCCAAAATTAGTAAAAGGAAAGAAATAATAAGATCAGAGCAGAAATAAATGAAATTGAAATGAAGAAAGCAATACAAAAGATCATTGAAACAAAGAATTTCATTGAAACTTTTAAAAATTTGTTGAAAAGTTAAACAAAATTGATAAATGTTTAGCCAGGCTAACTCAGAAAAAAACAGAAAAGATCCAAAGAAATAAAATCAGAGATAAAAAAAGAGACATTACAAATGATACTGCAGAAATTCAAAGGATCATCAGTGGCTACTATGAGTAATTATATGCCAAAATTGGAAAATCTCAAAAAAATGAACAAATTCTTAGACACATGCAACCTACCAAGATTGAACCATGAAGAAATCCAAAACCTGAACAAGTGATGAGATCAAAGCTCTAATAAAAAGTCTCCCACTAAAGAAAAGCCATGACCTGATGTCTTCACTGCTGATTTGTATCAAGCATTTAAAGAAGAACTAATAACAATCCTACTCAAAATATTACAAAAAAGTAGAGGAGGGAATACTTCCAAAGTCATTCTACCAGGCCAGTATTATCCTGATACCAAAACCAGACAAAGAAACATCCAAAAAAGAAAACTATAGGCCAATATCTCCAATGAATATTGATCCAAAAATCCTCAACAAAATACTAGCAAACTGGCTGGGTAATCCCATCTATTTGGGAGGCTGAGGTGGGTGGATCATTGAGTCACGAGTTTGAGACCAACCTGGCCAACATGGCAAAACCCTGTCTCTACTAAAAATACAAAAATTAGCCGGGGGTTGTGGTGCATGGCTGTAGTTCCAGTTACTTGGGAGACTGAGGCAGGAGAATTGCTTGAACCCAAGAGGTGGAGGTTGCAGTGAGCCAAGATTGCACCACTGCACTGCAGCCTGAGCAGCAGAGTGAGACTCTGTCTCAAAACAAACAAACAAACAAACAAACAAAAAACACTAGCAAACTGAATTTAGCAATATGTCAAAAAGATGATTCATCATGACAAAGTGAGATTTATCCCTAAGATGCGAGGATGGTTCAACATACATACACAAATCAATCAATGTGAGCCATCATACAAACAGAATAAAGGACAAAACCTATGTAATCATTTCAAGTGATGCTGAAATAGTATTTGATAAATTTCACATTGCTTCATGATTAAAAACCCTCAAAAAACTGGCAACAGAAGGAACATACCTTAACATAATAAAAGTCATACGTGACAGATTCATAGCTAGTACACTGAATGGGAAATACTGAAAGCCTTTCCTCTAAGATCTGGAACATAACAAGGATGCCCACCATCACCACTGTTATTCAACATAGTACTAGAAGTTCTAGCTAGAGAACTTAGACAAGAGAAATAAATAAAGGACATCCAAATTGGTAACAAAGTAGTCAAATTATCCTTATTTTCAGATAGTATGATCTTATATTTGGAAAAACCTAAGGACATCACAGAAAAGCTATTAGAACTGATAAACAAATTCAGTAAAGTTGCAGGATACAAAACCAAAATATAAAAATCAGCAGCATTTCTATATATCAAGATTGAACAATCTAAAAAAGAAATAAAAAAGTAATACCATTTACAATAGCCATAAATAAAATTAAATATCTAAAATTAAAGATCCAAAGAAATAAAATCAGAGATAAAAAAAAGAGACATTACAAATGATACCACAGAAATTCAAAGGATCATCAGTGGTTACTATGAGCAATTATATGCCAATAAATTGGAAAATCTCGAAAAAATGAACAAATTCTTAGACACATGCAACCTACCAAGATTTGCGACTGACCAAAGAAGTGAAGGATCTCTATAATGAAAACTATAAAACACTGATGGAAGAAATGGAAGAGGCCACCAAAAAATGGAAAGATATTCCATGTTCACGGATTGGAAGAATCGATATTATTAAAATGTCCATACTATCCAAAGCAATCCACAGACTCAGTACAATCCCTATCAAAATACCAAAGACATTCTTCACAAAAGTAGAAAAAACAATCCTAAAATTGATATGGAACCACAAGAGCCAAAACTCTCTTAATCCAAAAGAACAAACTAGAGGAATCACATTGCCTGATTTCAAATTATACTATAGAGGTTTAGTGACCAGAAGAGCAGTACTGGCATAAAAGCAGACACGTAGGCCAATGGAACAGAATCGGTAACCCAGAAAGAAATCCACCACCTGCCATAAATTAAGTTTTGATAATAGGGCCACGAACATACACTGGAGAAAAGACAGTGTCTTCAATAAGTGGTGCCGGGAAAACTGGATAACCCTATGCAGAAGAAAAAAACTAGACTCCTAGCTGTCACTGTATGCAAAAATCAAATCAAAATGGATTAAAGACTTAAATATAAGACCTGAAATTATGAAACAACTACAAGAAAACATTGTGGAAACTCTCCAGGACATTGTTCTGGACAAAAATTTCTTGAATAATATCCAATAAGCACAGGCAATGAAAGCAAAAATGAATAAACAGAATCACATCAAGTTAAAAAGTTTCTGCACAGCAAAGGAAACAATCAACAACGTGAAGAGACAACCCACAGAATGGGAGTAAATATTTGCAAACTACCCATCTGATAAGGGATTAATAACCAGAATACATAAGGAACTCAAACAAATCTATAGGAAAAAGTCTAATAATCTGATTAAAAAATGGGCAAAAGATTTGAATAGCTATACGAATGGCAAACAGGCACATGAAAAGGTGCTCAACATCACTGATCATCAGAGAAATGCAAATCAAAAATACAATAAGATATCATCTCACTCCAGTTAAAATGGCTTATATCCCAAAGACAGGCAATAACAAATGCTGGCGAGGATGTGGAGAAAAGGGAACCCTGTACACTGTTGGTGGGAATGTAAATTAGGACAACTACCATGGAGAACAGTTTGGAGGTTCCTCAGAAAACTAAAAATAGAGCTACCATATGATCCAGCCATCCCACTGCTAGGTATATACCCCAAAGAAAGGAAATCAGTATATCAGAGACATCTGCACTTCTATGTTTGTTGCAGCACTGTTCAGAATCTAAGACTTTGAAGCAACCTAAGTGTCCATCAACACATGAATGGATAAAGAAAATGTGATACATATAAATAACGGGGTACTATTCAGCCATCAAAGGTATGAGATCCTGTCATTTGCAAATGACATGGATGGAACTGGAGGTCATTATGCTAAGTGAAGTAAGTCAGGCACAGAAAGACAAACATTGGATGTGGTCACTTATTTGTGGGATCTAAAAATCAAAACAATTAAAGCCATGGAGATAGAGAGTAGAAGGATAGTTGCCAGAGGCTGGAAGGGCAGTAGGGGATTTGGGGTGGGGGAGTGGGGATGGTTAATGGGTACAAAAAAATAGAAAGAATAAACTAGGCCTAGTATGTGATAGCATAACACGGTGACTATAGTGAGAAATAATGTAATTGTACATTTAAAAGTAACTAAAAAGTATAATTAGATTGTAACACAAAGGATAAATACCTGAAGGGGTGGATGCCTCATTTTCCATGAAATGATTATTATGCATTTCCTGCGTGTACCAAAACATCTCATGAACCACATAAATATATGTACCTACTATATACCCTCACAAATTAAAATTAAAAATTAAAAAAAAAGTCTTAAGCAGAAGAAAAGTGTGAAGTTGAAGACAGGTTATTTAAAAATATACCATCAGAGAAGAAAAAGAACAAAGAATAACAAGGAAAGAAGAAAGTATATGAGATTTATGGGAAAGCATCAAAATGGCAAATATTCAAGTTGTAGAAGTTCAAGAAGGAGAACAGAAAGACAAAAAAGCAGAAAGCTTATTTAAAGAATAATAGGAGAAAGTGTCCAAATCAAGGGAAAGAGATAAATATCCAACTACAGGAAAGTCAAAGTTTTCTGATCAGATTCAATCTAAAGTAGACTACACCAAGACATGTAATCAAACTGTCAAAAATCAAAAGACAAAGAAGGCCAGGTGTGGTGGCTTATGCCTGTAATCCCAGCACTTTGGGAAGCCAAGGCAGGCAAATCGCTTGAGCCTAGGAGTTCGAG
Source organism: Theropithecus gelada (assembly GCF_003255815.1). Taxonomy (NCBI): domain Eukaryota; kingdom Metazoa; phylum Chordata; class Mammalia; order Primates; family Cercopithecidae; genus Theropithecus; species Theropithecus gelada. The sequence goes on along the minus strand of NC_037679.1, from coordinate 27,123,033 downwards.
ACCAACCTGGGCAACATGGCAAGACCCTGTCTCTACAAAAAATAAAAATACAAAAATACAAAAATTAGCCAGGTGTGGTGGCATGCACCTGTAGTCCCAGCTACTCAGGGGGTTCAGATGGCAGGATCACTTAAGCCTGGGAAGTTGAGATTGTGATGAGCCAAGATCATGCCACTGCACCCCAGCCTGGGTGACGGAGCTAAGCCCTGTCTCAAAAAACAAAACAAATAAACAAAAAAGAAACAAAAAGAAAAATAAACAAAAAAACCCGAGAAACTAACAACCCCCTCCCCCTCCAAAAAAAAAAAAAAAAACCCCACAAAAAATCAAAGACAAAGAGAGGATCCTGTAAGCAGCTAGAGAAACATATAAGGAAGTTTCAATAAGGCTAGAAGCAGATTTCTCAGCAGAAACCTTACAGGGCAGGAGAAAATGGGATGATGTATTCAATGTGCTGCCGGGGAAAAGTAAAACCTGTCAATTAAGAATATATTGCCGGTAAAGCTGTCATTCAGAAATGAAGGAGAAAGAAAGACTTACCCAGACTTACATCAGCTGAAGAAGTTGATCACCACCAGTCCTGTCTTACAAGAAATGCTACAGGGAGTTCTTCAAGCTGAAAGAGAAGAAGACTAATTATTAGCATGAAAATTTATCAAAGTATAAGACTCACTGGTAAAATAAAGATGCAGTGAAATTCAGAATACTCTTAATAATCTAATGGTGGTGCATAGACCACTTATATTCATACTATGAAGAGGAGATGTAACTATTAAAAATAATAATAGCTATAATAATTTGTTAAGGGATACTCAATAAAAAGATGTAAATTGTGACATAAAAAACAAAACATGTGGAGTGTGGTGGAGTAATAGTGTTAAGCTTTTTAATGTGGTCAAAGTTTAGTTGTTAGCTTAAAATAGCCTGTTATAACTATAAGATGTTTTATGTTAGCCTCAGGGTAACCACAAAGCAAAAATGTATAGTAGATAAACAAAAGATGAAACTTAAGGAATGAAAGCATACTAGAGAGAATTATCTAATCAGAAAGGAAGACAGTCAGTGAGAAAGAAAGAAACAAAGAATCTATAAAGCAATCAGAAAACAACAAAATGACAGGAGTAAGTCCTTACCTATCAATAATTACCTTGAATATAAATGGACTAAATTCTCTAACCAAAGACACACACAGAATGGCTGAATGGGTGAAAATATAACAATATGCTGCCTTCAAGAGACTCACTTCACCTTAAAGGACACACATATGTTGAAAATGAAAGGATAAACAAAAATATTCCAGGCAAATGGAAACCAAAAGAGAGCAGGGAGAGCTATAGTTATGTCAAAAAAAAAAAATAGACTTTAAATCAAAAACTGTAAAATGTGACAAAGAACTTCATTATCTAATGATAAGGGGATTAATTCATCAAGAAGATATAATAATTATAAATATGTATGTACCTAATATCAGAGCTCCTAGATATATAAAGCAAATATTAATAGACCTGAAGAAAGAGATTGACTGTAATACAATAATAGTAGGGGATTTCAACAATGAACAGGTTATCTTGACAGAATATCCATAAGGAAACATTGGACATACCAAATGGAACTAACAGACATATACAGGACATTTTATCCAACAGCAGCAGAATCCACATTCTCTTCAACATTCCCCAGGATAGATCATATGTTAGACCACAGAACAAGTCTTAACAAATTTAAGAAGATTGAAATCTTATCAAGTATTTTTTCTAACGACAATGGTATAAAACTAAAAATCAATAATAGGAGGAATTTTGGAAAATTTACAAATATGTGGAAATTAAACGACATGTTTCTAAATAACCAATGGATCAAAAAATAAATTAAAAGAGACATTTTTTTTAAATCTTGAGACAAATAAAAATGGAAGCACAACATATCAAAACTTATGGGATGCAGCAAAAACAGTTCCAAGAGGGAAGTTTAAAGCATTAAACATCTACATTAAAAAAGAAGAAAGATCCCAAATAAACAGCCTAATGTTACACTGCAAGGAACTAGAAATAGATGAATAAACTAAGCCCAAAGAAAAATCTGGTTTTTCTTCCTCATCATATGAAGCTAATCTCTCTTAACTTTCATTTTCTTAGCTTTTAAGTGGGAATAATGAACTGTTTCTTGTAGGATTATTTTGAACTTTGTCGATAATAGATGGGACGTATGTGACCCAAGGGCAGCCCTTGCTCACTCTGGACTAATCATGCATGACTATTTTTCATTTTTTTCAACAGGCACAACTTATTTTTAGCTTGTGGTCAACTAAGATCTTCTGAGTTTTTTAAATTTTTTTTATTTTTTAAACCTAGGCAAACTGAGGTCTTTCTATCCTAAATGTATGTAATTGATTATTTTTTAGAAACTTAATGCAGGTCTTTAACACTTATCCCTTTAAAACAGCTGACTTAGGGCCTTACCACAAACAGTTCTCCTGGTATGGAATATTCTTCCTCCTGACTTCCCATGGCTTTCTCTCGCTCTTTTTTTTAAATCATTCAGGTCTCAGTTTACATGGCATCCTTTCAGCAAGACCTTGCCTGATGACTCAATCTAATGCTGCGTCCAAGTCACTCTCTGTTACACTTTGCTTCTGTTCTCATTTCTTTAGTTGCTTATCATCCATTATCCACCCTACCTCAGCCTGGCCAGCCTGCAGCCTGCACTTATAAGAACACCTAACACACAATGACGAGTCAATGAATATTTGTTGGAAGAATAAATAATAGTCATTCTTCTTTTGTTATTGAGAAAAAGTTCTTAATATTGGTTCGTTCCTACAAGATGCCTTAACATCAAGGAAAAGAAGTTATTTTCATTTCCTATCAGCATTAGTCTCACGTTCTTTAAAAAGAATTTTTTATTAATTTTTTTTATAGTAGAATATAGAAAGCTGAACTTTTTTAGAAGAAGAGTCATTGGATGATGTGCTTTGAGGCCGACAGCCTAACAGATAATCTTTCTAGACCCCCAAGGACAAGAACCAGGGGTTCTTCCTGCTCTTAGACAAATTATACTGTGAGGGGAGCTATTGGGAAGAAGAGGTGAATAGAAAATAAGCAAAGGAGGCCAAATTTTTGTCACTAATTCAGTATAACAGCTAACGGATAGAGAGAATTGAAGAGGTCCTGAGGTTCCTGGCTTAGGCCACTGGATGGATAGTGGTGTTATCTGGCAATATAAAAGCACTGTATAAAAGCAGGCAGAAGAGGAGAAGCAAGATCAGGAGAAGTGAGAAGATCCAAGCACAGTTGGGAAGAATAGGTTTGGGGCTCAGGGGATGGGTCCAGACTAGACTGAAAGATCTGGGGTTTCTTCTGCAGGTGGCAGTTGAAGTTATGGGAGCAGTTAAGATCACTAAATAGTGTCGGAGAGTGAGCAAAGAGGGGTAAGGACTGGATCTTCAGTTACAGTAACATGGAGAGTCAGGAAGATAAGAGGGGACTGGAAAGAGCTAGCCAGGGTGTCAGGGGAACCAAGAGAGTGGCATCAGAGAAGCCAAAGGAAGAGTGTGTAGTCAATGATGTGAGATGCTGAAAGATGGCAAGTTCTTAGACCAGAAATGAGTCCACTGATTTGCCAGTCTGTGGTACCTGGTGACCTTTGGCAGTCACAGTTTCAGAGTTGTTGGTGGTGACGGGTGGGGGCAGAACTTAGAAAGCAGTGGGCTGAGTAAAGAAATGAAAGAAGAGACAGATCTCATCTGTCTGTGTTCTTTAAGATGTGGTAGTCTGTTGCAGTACAGTGGAACTGCTAGGAAAGTGCTGCTTTTAGCAAGCATATTATATATGCTGGTGGCTCAGTTTCAGCTTGTGGTCAACTAAGATCTTCTGACTTTTTTTTAAACCTTGGCGAGCCAGGGTCTTTCTATCTGAAATGTGCATAATTGATTATTTTTAAAAATTTTAATGCAGGCCTTTAACATTTATCCCTTTCAAACAGCACCTTATTAGTGTAAGCCAAATTTTCCAAACGTATTCTAAAGCTAATTTCATCATTGTTTACTTTATAGTCCTGCCTGGGACCCTACTTTTTTAAGATGCCTGGTTCTCTTGCTTAGAAACTAGGGATGGCGGTATTCCTGTTACTATAACATTCACCCGTGGAAAACTAGATTGAGCTCAATTTCATTCCTGGGAAACAACAAGTTTCTTAGCTGAAATATAAACTCTAACTGGAAAGCAACTGACCAGAGGTTTTTTAAGAATTGCATTTTGAAATAGTAAGTGAACACAAATCAAAAGACATGTACTATTTAATGTGCTTGATTGATTTCAAGATTCCAAATCCTCAAAGCTAAAAACTGTCATCATAATGTACTTAGTTAAGGGGTGACTGTATTTTTAGAAAAGCTTTTGACAAAAGGCTAGAAAAAGACTTAAATGTGTAAACCAGGATATTTTCTTGCCTGAGTATTCCATTAATTGAAATTTTATACTTTACACCTTTTTTTCCTAAGTTTTGCAAAGGACTATGAAATTGTGATCCCTGTGAGGTAGATGGGCTGTTTTTATTTCACTTCTAAGAAGATCAAGGTATAAGGTACCTATTTCCTCAGATGTCATGAACCCAAAGAATATAATGGTGACCTTTTGATTTTCCACCCAGGCCTTTTGGCATGACTTTCCCAGCACTCACGTCAGATATCTTCATTCACAATTTGAAAAGAAGAGTTATGTCTCAAGGAGAAAAATCTAGGTAGGAACAGATAGAAACAGTTTTACATATAGCTCAGCTAATTGTGTGAAGTTGGTGGTCATGAAACTGTGGGACTCTGAATGTTGGTTACACCAAGGCGCAATGTGGGCAGAAGATGCTTCCTCCAGGCAGCTTGGGCAAACTGTTTAGTGCAACACCCTTGCTGTGTGGGCTTATTTTAGCAGAAACAGTGACCTTGAACTCATCAGCTCATTTTGTGTCCAATACGAAATCTGAACCTAGAACCTGAGAAGATGCATACCTGTGTCCCCTCCTGCCCCCTTGGTGTGCTGCCAGAAAATGTTTACTCAGAGCAGCAGCTGAAGTCTGTTTGGGAACCTGCAGCCTGTGTATATCCGACGAGTGACCAAGATGCTTGGGTGTGTGCTGACTCATTTAAGAACAACTGATTTAGAGAGCTGCTGGGGCGTGGGTGTTCGTGTGCTGTGGTTCATTTTCCAGCATGCTACCAGAAAAGCGCTGGATGGAAGTGGCAAATGATGAAGTCAAAACACAATTACTGTACTGTCCAGAATATAGATAGCAATTTCTTTTCTAAATCTGTCTTTTAGGATGCCCTAGTCATTAGCATCTGGATTTGGCAATATTTTAGAAATATTTAAATATAGCTGTATTTAATGAGCACTTACCACGTGCTAGGCATTTTTCTAAATGTTTTGCAGGCGTTAAATCATTTAGTCCTTACAGCCACACTCCGAGTCATCTATTCTCATCTGTCATCATGGCCATCTTGCAGTTGGGGACAACTGAGGCTTGGGGATATGTAACTAGCTTAAAGACACCAGAGTATCTGTGGCAGAGCATGATATAAATCCAGGTCTGACTCAGTGTCAGACTCAATATGACTCAAATCTATATTGTTAACCCGTTATATGTTACTGAGGTTTTGGTGCTATTTAAATAGAAATAAATGGGTTGTGCTTAATGTTCAGTAAATATAATTTCTATACCACTTTCTGATTTTTTTGTGTATGCATATATACAAAATAAAAGATGAGAGTTTGTCCATTTAACCTGAAAAGGTACACTCAATTGTGATTAGGTGTAGGAAGATGGTGCGACGATCTTTTTACATGTGATGGATTCTTAAGTCTTTTTAATTCTTTCAGGTGGCCGATCTCTGCTCGTGGATATGTCAAACAACACTTCTTTCTCCAGCAGGCAAGAGGCAGGTCTGGGTGGGACACTCTGGGCTGGGCTGGGCCTAGCTTCTGGAAACACCCGGGGATCTGTTAAGGCAGAGCCTAAGTCAGGGTCCTGGGGCCATTGAGAACTCTCCATGGTTAAGAAAGGGGGATTCCTGAGGGTAAGTTAATTACTACAATGGCATACATCAGTATTTCAGACATACATTTAATCATCTATAACAACTTCTGTTGACCCTGTCTTAAGGTCATTTGAATCTTTTTCCAGAAGCCTATTGCTGTTGGCAATCTGAGGGATGGGGCAGTTAGAGACAGAAGTCTTTGACCCATGTCTCAGGCCTCATCAGCATGACTACAAAATAGAGACATTTATTTATTTATTTTGTAATTGCCTAAGTTATGAAACTGTGTACTCTCCTCCTTTGCTTGTCCAAATGTTAAAAACTGGCACCCCCTGCCTCAACTGTTCTCTCAGTATTCTGAGACATCTCAGTGCCGGGTTTCACTGTTGCTTCCTCCTCCACTCCCCAGGTCTCTGTCTTCCTCTGCGCTGTCACAACCTTCAGGGTTGGGCTGCTGTGATCATCCCTGCCACCTTCCAGAGACCACTCTCATACCCTCTGCTTGATCTCAGGAAATAGACCTCTGCACTCCTGTTTTTCAGCCTGTCTGAACCGTAGGACAGGCCCTTCCATAATTCCCCATAATACAACTGAGACCAACCACATAAGTACAGGCATACTTTGTTTTATTGTGCTTTGCTTTCCTGTGTTTTGCAGACATGGTGGTTTTTACTAATTGAAGGTTTGTGGTAGCCTTATATCCACCTAGTCTACTGGCTCTGTTTTTCCAACAGCATACGCTCAATTTATATCTCTGTGCCACATTTGGATAATTCTCATAATATTTCAAAGCTTTTCATTATTATTATATCTGTTGTGGTGATCTGTGATCAGTGATCTTTGATGTCACTATTGTAATTGTTTTGGGGCGCCGTGATCCGTGCCCGTGTAAGACAGAGATCTTAATCGATAAATGTTGTGTGTGTTCTGACTGCTCCACCAACCAGCTGTTCCCTGTTTTTCTCCCTCTTCTTGAGCTTCCCTATTCTCTGGGACACAACAATATTAAAATCAGGCCAATTAATCACCCTACAATGTCCTGTAAGTGTTCAAGTGAAAGGAAGAGTTTCTCACTTTAAATCAAAAGCTAGAAATGATTAAGCTTAGTGAGAAAGGCATGTCCAAAGCTGAGATGGTCTGAAAGCCAGTCCTCTTGCACCGAACAGTCAGGCGGTGAATGCAAAGGAAAAGTTCTTGAGGGAAATTAAAAATGTGACATCAATGAACACTTTCATGATAAGAAAGTAAAACAATCTTATTGCTGGTACGAAGAAAGTTTTAGTAACTTGGATAGAAGACCAAACTAGCCACAACATTCCCTTAAGCCAAAGCCTAAACCAGAGCAAGGTTCTAACTCTCTTCAATTCTATGAAGGCTTAGAGAGGTGAAGAAGCTACAGAAGAAAAGTTTGAAGGAAGCAGAAGTTGGTTCATGAGATTTAAGGAAAGAAGCTGTCTCTACAACATAAAAGTGCAAGGTGAAGCTGCACGTACTGATGGAGAGGTTGCAGCAAGTTATGCAAAAAATCTAGCTAAGTTCAATGTTGAAGGTGGCTACACTAAACAAGGGATTTTAAATGCAGATAAAATAGCCTTATATTGGAAGAACATGCCATCCAGGAGTTTCACAGCCAGAGACGAGAAGTCAAGGCCTGGTTTCAAAACTTTAAAGGACAGATTGACTCTCTTGTTAGGGGGGCTGATGCAGCTTGTGGCTTTAAGTTGAAACCCATGCTCATTTATCCTTCCCAAAATCTTAAAGTCTTTAAGAATTATGTTAAGTCGGCCAGGCTTACCCTTAGGAATTCCCGCTTCTTAACCACGGAGAGTTCTCAATGGCCCCAGGACCCTGACTTAGGCTATGCTTTAACGGATCCCTGGGTGTTTCCAGAGCTAGGCCCGGCCCAGCCCAGCCCAGAGTGTCCCACCCAGATCTGCCTCTTGCCGCTGGAGAAAGAAGTGTTGTTTGTGACAACACAAACATATGTTATCCATGACATATGTTAAGTTGCCTGTCTGCTCACGCCTGTAATCCCAGCACTTTGGGAGGCTGAGGCGGGCAGATCACGAGGTCAGGAGATTGAGACCATCCTGGCTAACACGGTGAAACCCCATCTCTACTAAAAATACAGAAAATTAGCCGGGCGTGGTGGCGGGCACCTGTAGTCCCAGCTACTTGGGAGGCTGAGGCAGGAGAATGGCATGAACCCAGGAGGCAGAGCTTGCAGTGAGCTGAGTTTGCGCCACTGCACTCCAGCCTGGGGACAGTGTGAGTCTCTTGTCTAAAAAAAAAAAAAAAAAAAAAAGAATTATGTCAAATCTACTCTGCCTGTGCTCTATCAATGGAACAACAAAACCTGGATAACAGCACATCTGTTTACAGCATGGTTTACTGAATATTTTAAGCCCACTGTTGAGACCTACAGCTCAGAAAAAAATATTTCTTTCAAAATGTCACTTCTCATTGACAATGCACCTAGTCACCCAAGAGCTCATGCCTGCTCTGTTAGGCTTTATTCTGCAGCCCATGGATCAAGGAGCAATTTCAACTTTCAGGCTGTATTATTTAAGAAACAAATTTTCAAAGCCTGTAGCTGCTTTAGATAGTGATTCCATGAATAGATCTGGGAAAAGTAAACTGAAAATCACCCAGAAAAAATTCACAACTCTGGCTGCCATTAAGAACTTTCGTGATTCATGAGAGGAGTTTAAAATATAAACATTAATAGGAGTTTGGAAGAAGTTAATTCCAACCCTCATGGATGACTTTGAGGGATTCAAGACTTTAGTGGAGAAAGTAACTGCACATGTGGTGGAAGTAACAAAAGAAGCAGAAGTGGAGCCTGAAGTTATGAGGGAACTGCTGCAACCTCCTGATAAAATTTGAATATGTGAAGAGTTGCTTCTTAGAGATGAACAGAGAAGGTGATTTCTTGAGATGAAATCTACTGTTGGTAAAGATGCTGTGAACACTGTTGAAATGATGGCAAAGGATTTAGAATATTACATAAACTTAGTTGATAGAGCAGTGGCAGGATTTGAGAGGATTGGCTCCAATTTTGAAAGAATTTCTACCATGGATAATATGCTATCAAGCAGTGCTGCATGCCACAGAGAAATCTTCTGTGAAAGGAAGAGTCAGTCAATACAGCAAAGCACATTGTTGTCTTATTTTAACAAATTCCCATAGCCACCGCAACCTTCCACAACCACCATCCTGATCAGCTAGTAGCCATCAACATCTAGGCAAGACCCTCCTGCAGCAAAAACTATTATAACTTGCTGAAGACTCAGATAATCATTTTCGATTTTTAGCAATAAAATATCTTTTATATTTTTGAGACAGGGTCTCACTCTGTCACCTGGACTAGAGTGCAGTGGCATGATCAGAGTTCACTGTAATTTCAAACTCCTGGGCTCAGGCAATCCCCTTGCCTCATTCTCCCGACCATCTAGGACAAGAGGTGCGTGCCATAATGCCCAGCTAATGTTTAAATTTTTTTGGTAGAGACTGGGTCTTGCTATGTTGCCCAGGCTGGTCTTGAACTCCTGGCTTCAAGTGATTCTCCAACCTCTGCCTCTCAAAGTGCTAGGATTATAGGCATGAGCCACCAAGGCTAGCCTGTAAAGTATATTTAAATTAAGATATGCACATTGTTTTTTAGACATAATATTATTGCATACTTAATAGACTATAGTATAGTGTAAACATAACTTCTATATGCACTGGGAAACCAAAAAATTTCTGTAACTCACTTTATTGTGATATTTGCTTTATTGCGGTGATCTGGAACCAAACCCACAGCATCTTTGAGGTATGCCCATTGTAGAATTGAAACCACCCCCGTTCTAACTGTGGCTTTTCTTAGAGCCGTCAAAATCACTTGGCTCCCAGTGGTCCTCAACCTAGGCAAAGTCTGGTCCTCCCCAATCACCCTACTTATAAGAAAGAACCAAGTCTTACGTGGAAACCTTGTAAAATTTCCCCAGGCCCTAGAGATGGGAAACAGACTTCTCCATATTCTAACGCCCACTGCCGCAATTGTATTCTCTGTACGGGAATTGCCTGTCTGCAATGACAGACTGGAAGTATAAACATTCTTCAGGAAAAACTCTACCTTTCTTTGCAGGGGTGTAGGTTTAACCTCTAGCTCCCTCAAGTCATCAGAACACTCAAGTCAGATATTAATGCTTCCTGGCATCTGGCCATTCCTCTCAAACAAAGTTTTCAGTGGGACTCTTTACACTAGCTTGGGTTACGTGGCATCAGACCCTGGGAGAGTGTTGGTCTTTCCTTCAGGATGTGCAAGTCTGTACTTCCCTGTGGGAGTCTCTTCCTCCCAACTCCTCAGCTTCTACAAAGAGCTCAAACATTGATACACCCACTTTGCAAGGAGGTCCACATAGGTTGTAGGTTAAATAGAGCAGACAAAATGTTCACTGGGAACAAAACATTTCTCTTTCTGAAACAGAATTCACAAGAATAGAGGTTTATCAAGACTTTCCTAGTTGACTTTATTATATGGCATCCAGTGTCTCATTCCGAAGTGATTTGCACACAGATGGTACCCAGTAAATACGGAGTGAATGAAGGACGCATAAACATGAGGGATGTTTCACTGCATTCTAGTCTTTTCCAAAAAAGGTGAGCGGATGTTTGCTTTCTACTTGCATAACAGCAGAGCCCCTCTCAAGCATGTTTTCTTTTTCCTTTTCCCAGAACAAAGGGACTGTCTGCCACAAAGATAAATCCAAATCTCTAGTCTAGAAGACAGAAGCAGCTTGCTAATTTTAAGATGGCAATTTTCCTCATTTATTTCAGACATTCACATTTACTAATATTTCTTATTGTTTTAATGTAGTTGAAGTGAAAAAATAGTGGGTGCAGAACTGTGAGACCTGAATTCGAATCCTGGTTTCATACTTTCATAGCTTGGTGATACTGGAGGAGTTATAATCTCTCTGACAGTTTTCTTATCATAAACAGGAACCATTATATCATGAAAACCAAATGAAAATGAGTATATGTTATTACTTGGGAAGAATAAAATGCATTAAAGACGCAAATTAGAGTTTTGTATTATTGTCGTTGTCGTTATTACTCAAATTTCCACCCATTTTAGAGCTTTCAACTTCATCATATTTTGAGACACATTGCTCAAGGAAGAATGAAATGGAAGACTAGCAATCTCTATTTCTGCTTTCTAACCTCCATTCCTTGTGCATTCTTCATCCCAAAGATGTTAGAAAAGGTAGCTGACATTCCTTTTCTCAACTAAACAGCTTCTTATTGAGCAGTTACTGTGGGCTGGATACTAGTCAAGGTGTTGGGGTGGGGAAATGCAAAGATAATAGAAACTGTTGTGGACTATGGGGGTTATGATCCAGCTCAGAAGACAGACTTTAACCATATAATTATGTAATTAACTAATTGCAATTGAGATAAATGCTCTGAAAGAAAAGAACCAACACACATAATCTCTGGTCACTAGCCTGGCCAGGCATAGCCACTGCCCCTCTCCCTCAGCATGGGGTCTGACAGTACCCTCTGCAGTAGTCTTTGGGAGGTGCCCTCAGTCTCTTTTGTCACCTGGGCTGCTACCATCAGCTTGTGTGACAGAGGCTCTCAGGAGCTCCTCCTGGTGGTAGCCCCCATTGAACCTCTGGTGTCTGTCTCCATTAAAAATGGCTACTGGGTTCTTTGGAACTTGGATCACTATATATTTCCTATTCTGCTCAAAGTGAATTAGTTCCTGAACCTTCCAGCAGCATCTATAAGTCTGGAAAAGGTTTTGAAGAGCTTGCTTAAAGCCCTCTTCCGTTGCATTGGGGATGTCTGCCAGTGTAACACATCACTGTAGTGTCTTGATTTAGAAAAAAATAAGTATATATATAAAACTCATAACTGAAGAATTCACAGTGACAGAAACCTCCTGGGTGGAAATGCTGAATTCTGCTTCAGAGAATATAATTAATAAAATGATAACATAATTGTCAATGTCTTTTTTTAGGCTCTAACACTTGTGTATTTCACTGTTTTGCTTTCCACCTCTTCAAATTACAGTGAGAATTACGAAGCTCATCTGTAAACAAAATTTCATAGCTCTTCTAAAAATATCAGTGAAGAAGAAATTGATCCTTTGATCTCCTGCCTTGTTTTCTCTTTCTTTCACCCAGTAAGTTTCATTTTATCAAGGGAGAAATAGGAGGAGAGATGCTGACTCACTGATAAAACTTCTGGAGCTCCAGGGACCAATGAATGAGACTTTGCATCTAATTGCATGGCTTTTCAAATTAGACCAGAAGTAAAATTATGTGTTTTGAATTTATCATTGTATATAAGAGTTTTATAGTTTACACTGAATATTTTGGGAAAAGAATAATTAAAATAATGTGTGCTATTGCTTATTACTAACGAATGGTGAGTTTATTCAAAGAAAAAAATGGAAAGATCAATACACAGGTAACAATCATATTTAACATACTGCGTACTCCATTTTTCCCTTATAGGTTGGATTTTCTTCAGTTATGAGTTTTACATATATACTTATTTTTTTCCTAAATCTTTATTTGCAATGTAAATATCAATCCCATAATTAACAAATGAATATTTTCCTCCATTTAAAAATATTTTAAATTTTTATTTCTATTTTTTTTTTGTAGAGACAGAGTCTTGCTGTGTTGACCAGGCTGGTCTCAAACTCCTGACCTCCGGCAATCCTCCTGCCTCTGCCTTCCAAAGTGCTGGCATTATAGGCATGAGTCACTGTGCCTGGACTTTTCTCAATTTTATTGTCAGATTTGTGTAGTCTGAATTATTAGTTTATCAAGGAAGTCAATAAGAATTTTGAGAACTCATTTCTGATAAAAGTTAATTTTTGAGATATAAGAAGTTTGATCAGCTAAGGTCAAACTAATGGCTAATGGTAGAAGTCAGACGGTTTCAGAGAGTTGCAGATTCTGAGAGCAGATGTAATATTATAGACATAGCTATTTTCTCCTCAACAATTGAATGTTAAACTGCCAATAGAATTCTAATCTCATATTGGGCAATCAAAAACACAGGGCTGGTCAAGAACTGATTAAGGGCTTGTTTTCTGAGTCAGACAATCAGACAGCAGCAAACCTCCCACCCACCCCAAATTATTATAGTTCTTAGTGCTCTATTACAACAAGGCCTTAACCCCAGCTTGTTTATATTTTCATATATATATGCAAATCTCAAGTTATAGATTTGGGGTGGTTTTCAATGTGACAACATCTTAGACCCTTTTCTTTTTGGGAACTCTGAACAGGTCGACCCATTTGATGTAATGATGTAATACCAGTTATGTTTAATAAAGCAAGTATTCTTTTCATTGTGAGACTTTTATATGGTTCCCCATGATCATCTAATTTCTTTTTTATTATCATCCATAATTCTTTCTTCACGGTTTTAATTCTTTTTATTTTGATTTTTGGGAGTTTCCTCTGATTACTATCTTGTGTGGCATACTTCACTGAATGCATGAACATTGAGCGGATTTGCCAGCACAGAGAGGTTCCACTTCATTTAGAGCCACCTTTGTCGGGGGACGAGCCGGTCAGGAGTTTGACTTTCTGATTGTCACATAGCCACTGAAAGGATTTCTGATCCTTGCAATTTTCATATTTTTGTCTTTCATCCACTTCAGTTAGTTTCTCTTCTCCACTATTCTCTACTTTCTTTTATTTTTTAACCAGCTTCTTTCCTTTACTTGCCTCTTTGCATCTGAAGCAATCTATCAATTAAGGAAGGGGAACATCACACACCAGGTCCTATTGTGGGGAGGAGGGAGGGGGGAGGGATAGCATTAGGAGATATACCTAATGTAAATGACGAGTTAATGGGTGCAGCACCAACATGGCTCATGTATACATATGTAACAAACCTGCATGTCGTGCACATGTACCCTAGAACTTAAAGTATAATAATAAAAAAAAGATATTCCTTATAATAAACATTCTCCCTATTGCAATAGCCTGAATTAAAAAAAAAAAAAAGAATGCCTGCGTTCCTTCTCTGAGTTACGATCCTCAAGTGAAGGCTGGATTAGTTTCTTAAACCAGCTAAAATCTACTATGTTCATTTTTATCTACACTAGACCTCTAGGTTCTCCTTGGAGCTGAAATTCCATCATTTGATAAGTATTTAAAGGGAAATACTTAATGCCAGGCACACGGTGGGAATCAAACAGAAAAGTTCCCATATCATCACAGGGCCTGTGTTCTGGCAAGGGAGACAGATGATAAACAACATGTGTAAATGTGTGCTGTAATGGTAGATAGTGACAACAGTTGGGAAGAACAATTGAGCAGGATTGATATAAGGGGGAGAGAAGGTGGAGGCAAAGGCTATCTGAAGAGGTGACCTTTGGGCAGCGGCTGCATGAGCGGGAAGGCAGACATTCAAACATCTCAGGGCAGAGAATTCCAAATGTGAGAACAGCCAAGTCTCTGAGCAAGGATGTGCTGAGAGTGTTTGGGAACAGCAAAGCGGCCAGTGTCTGTAGGGTTGTGATAGGGAGCATGAAAGGAAATTGGGTTCCAGAAGGAGCTGGGGGCCAAATCCTGCCCTCGATGAGCACTGTAGGGGGAAAAATAAGGAAGACTTTAAAAATAAAAACCAGAAGCACTTTTTCTTACAGTGCAATACATCATCTGGAACAATATAAATGGTGCTTATTTTGTCCTATTGCAAACAAGACTGTTACTGAGTATTTGAAAAGAGAAGTAACCCAGTGGCCTGGGCATAAGTGAGGAAGGCTTCCTGGGAGAGGATGGCCTTGAGCTGTTCTCATACACTCATTTTCTCAGCTTGCATTTTTTGAGTGCAAAATATGTACCAGGCCTTTGCTAGGTGTTGGAGATATGTGATGGGCAAAACAGACCCATTCCTGCCCCCATGAACTTACAGTCCTTTGGGGGAAAGGTAAAGCAAAGAATTACACAACTAAATATACAATTACAAACTGAAAAATGCTCTAAAAGTATGATGGACCATAGGGTGCTGGAAAGACTAAGATAGGCACCTAAGGTAGTCTGGGGAAGGAGCATGTTCTAGGGGAAGGTGATATACAGGAAGTGACCAGATGACAGGGAGCTGGCCAGGCAGGAGGTGTGCAGAGTTGTCTGAACAGGGGCAGCAGACTGTGGGGTGGTCCCGGATAGAATAGGAGGCTTATTTGGGGATCTGAAATGCAGCCAGTGTGGTTGAGCATAGTGAAGGTAAATTGGAAAGGTGGAGAAGGTCTTTTCACAATGTAGATGCATCCAGAACATGTTGGACTTTGGATTTTGGATTTTATCCTTAAAATACTGGGACGCAACAAAAGGTTTTAAGTAGGGGAGTGACATGATCAGACTGATGATTTAAGATGCTCATGCTTCAAGCTGTGTAGGGAAAGGTATTGGAAGAGGTCGAAAGAAGAATCAGAGGACTAGGTTGGAGGGCACTGCAGGAGGTCAGGATAGCATGATGCAGGCTTAGACTGGAGTGGTGACAGTGGAGACCAAGAGCAAGGGCAGACATATCTTTGAAGTATGTTTATCAGGTAGACCATGGGAAACACATGGAATTTTAATTTATCTATGCTGTGAAAAATTAGAAATACAAAGAAAACAAGAGTCACCAGCTTACGATCTCTTAAATTAGAACGATGAAATATACATTGGCCAGGAAACCAGGCCATGTCACTCGAGAGCTTGCATGTCAGCAGTACTTATCTTTTACTCTTGGAAAGTCTTTGGGAGTCTGATTTGCTACTTTCATACAAATTCCAAAATAATAATGAACTTATTAGTATAATAAATAGTATACCTACTGTATGCTAGGAACAGCTGTAGGTTTGGTTTTGGGACACAGTGAATAGTCAGACCTCCTTCCTCAAAGAGCTGAAATTCTGACAAAACTTAAATTTCTGTGTACATTTTAAGAAATGTAAAATTTTAGCCAAAAGATGATAAATAAGAGTGATGCGTTTCTTAAATATATCAGTTTGATATCGGAAGGTATAAAATAATACTTCCTGAATTTTTATGAGAAAACTTCAAAACTTCAATTAGAAAATACTTTAAAGTAAATCAATTAATAGGCAAACAACTTACTGGGAAACTATTTGCCATCAAAATAACCAAAGAATTATTTTATTACTATAAAAAGATATTGTAGAAATCATTAAATAAAGCAAGATCCCCCAATAGAAAAAAATGCACTAAAAGTATAAATACTTTAAAAATAAGTAATACAAATGGCTTCTAGATATGAAAAAGTTGACCTCTGTAGTAATAAAAGAAACACAAGGTAATTCAATCAGACATTATCTGTCCCTGTAGCTGCAAAGATATCTGTTTTTCAATCATGATGCTTAGTGGTCGGTGGGTGTGGCAGAGCCAGTGTGAATTGACACGGTTTTTCTGGAAAGCTGTTTGGCAGTATACCTGAGCCTTAAAATGTTAAATCCTTGTAATTAATGCTATTTTTAGGGGTATACTCTAAAATCGTCACTGATAAAGACAAAGATTTATATACATAAAAGTGGATAAAGGGTTCTAGATAGGACGTAGATATTGAGCTTAGGAGATCAGAAAATTAATTCTGTGACCTGACTCACAATAAGAGTTTTCAGAACTTCCAGAGATCTCATTTTGACTATATTGTGAATGGATTGAATGGCCTTAGTAAAGATCTACAGCATCTGAGTTGGAGTCTCCATCCATTTCCTAGTTGGGAGACTACATTGTACTGATTTAGTGCTACAGCAGAACTGCAGAGCTTAGAGTTTCCTTATACTCCTGCCTCAGAGAGCTGCTGGAGGTTTCTTCTAGCCCAGAGATTGGATCAGAGCCTTGACATACCTGCTAGGAGCTCTCTGACGCCACCTCCAGTCCACTCCTCTCTCTCAGGCTTGCCTTCCACCTCCATTCCAGATGTTAAGTTTCAACACACACACACCACACTTGGTGGAGAGGAGGACTGAAATGAAGACATCAGTGAGTTTGGAATCAATAATAATAGCTGCAATGCTTATGTAGTGAATATGTCAGGCAGTGCATTTTATTTATAGTAACAAATTTCATCCTAACAATAGCAAAAAATAAAATAATAATATAAGGTAGATACTATTATGATCCCCATTTTACAGATGAGGAAACTGAGGCATAATGACTTGGCCAAGGTTATACTAACAGAGTATAGCAGAGCTGGGATTTGAAGCTAAGCAACCTGGGTCTAGAATTCGGCCTTTAAATCACCGTATCATCCTGCCTTTTTAATTAATTGCTGAAAATTCATGTCCTGACTTTCCCACTTACCAACTAGGTAACTAGGAAAGGCACTGAACATCTCAGATACTGGGTTTCCTATTGTGAAACAGATACAGTAATACCCACCACACTGAGTGCTGTGATAATGGAATGAAATGATGTGTGTGAAGTTCTTGACTCCTAATACACATGGAAATACGGTATTATTATTCATAAGCATATTTTAATACATGTGAGTTTGTACATTGACTTTGCCACAATATTTGACTGCCATTGAAAAATGACTTGCAAAGACAAAGCTGTGCTGGCCTGAAACATTTTGAGGCCCATTTCTTGTGTCACAGCATTTGGTGGATATACAGCTTACTAAAGAGTGCTGATCCCTACCTCTTGGCCAAGTTTCCAGGCCATCTGCACATCCTGGAAAACCTGATAACACTAGACCAGGTCTCTGCCCATTGTGGGATCCACAGTAGTGGGTTTGACAAAAAACTGTTGGCAGTTTCCTATCACTATAGTTTGTGGCAGCTAAGTTTGGGCAAAAAGGAACTCACTAACTCACCAATATGGACTAATAAGTAACATCGTGGGGTTCTGGGTGCAGAATTGAGAAGTGAGCTTGCTTGTCTGTTTGATCTCATGAACTGGCTTCTAAGGAATGGCTGTGGTATAGAATTTTATGCCAACCACAACAATGTAATATAAGCACTTCTTGATCTACTTCCTCACTTATGTGGTCAGTGCTTGACATTTTGATCCTGCAGAGTAAGAGTTCTAAGAAAAAGAGAAAAATAGATTCCTTATATACCCTAGAGAAGAAATGGAAATGTAAACATTTGTCTTGGGTAGTCCTGTGTTTAACAAGTTTAACAAGTTCTTGTATTTATTTATATAATGTATATATCTGCTCGTTGTCTTCAATTTTCCGTTTTTTAAAGGTATAAGTTAACTTTGTACTTAACTCTCTTCCTGATCTCCCACTTCCTTAAATCACTCCAACCTCTTGCTTCTGCTGTCACATCACCTACTACTTACTTTGATCCTCTTATTTCTCACTTTATAAGGACCCTTGTGATGACATTGGGCCCCCTCAGATAATACTGGATAACCTTTCCATCTCAAGATTCTCAACTCAGTCACATCTTTAAAGCTCGCTTTTCTATGTAAGGTAGCATATTCACAGGGTAGGATGTAAATATCTTTGGGGAGCCATTATTTAGCCTACCACGGTTGATCAAATTTGTGTCTTAGAAGTATCATTCTGAGGATTACACACGGAGTTGATTTAAGAAGTATGACAGAAGTTCAGGAAAACAAATTTTAAAATGTTGCAATAATACAGGCACACCTTTGAAGAAAGATATGACAATGAGGAGGGAAAGGAGGATATGAATTCCAAAGATATCTAGGAGTTTAAATTAGCAAAGATTTCACAGCCAGTAGGAAATAAAGGAGAGGAAAGAATCAAGGTTGACTCCTGATTTTTTATTTCAGTTAGTTGATTGTGATATAATTAACCTGCAAGGAAAGCATGAGAATTTGTGGTGGGGGGACAATTAGTTCAGTTTGGGCCCCACAGTTTGAGTGGCTGATAAAACATCATGTTGGTGATAACAATTGTCATTGGAAATTCAGGCCTAAAACTGCCATAAGAAAGAGATCATCTGGGGAGAACACATTGAGTAGGAAGAGAAGTTCAAAAATAGAATCTTGGAGGCTCCAACATTTGAGAAGAATGACTGGGTAACAGGACGGAGAAGGAAAGAAATAGAGATGTCATTGAAGTGAAGAGATGAGAGGCTTTCAAGAAGGAAGGAGTTGGCTGTGATGTCAAATATCTTACGGATCCAAGTAAGATCAGGCGTGACGATTTACTGGACTATGCAAACATAGAAGGTAATGTTGGATCTTATTAAGAACAATTTTAGAGAGCCCATGAATCCTGGAGCTGATAGAAGTATTGAGGGTGACAGTGAAGTAAGAAGGGAGAGAAAATTAATGCAAGCTATAATTCAAGAAGCCTGATTGTAAATAGAGGGCAAAAGATTGGATAGTCAATACAGAGAGAAGCAGGTTTCCCCTAGTAATGTCAGTGGATTTCACATTTTATAATTTAAGGGAAAGAGCCACTGGCGAGGTAGACAATAAAGATAAGGGAACAAGAGATTGATGGAGACAGGAGATGAGTAGTATCAAGTGGTAGAGGAGATGAGTGAAGATCTCACGTTTAAGGGTTAGCTCTGTAGACAGAAGTGGAGAAGGAGACACATATGTGATGAGTGAAAATGTAGGTAGGTACTTTAAAAGGGGATATGGCAAAGATGAGGGAACTTGAGCTTGACAGCATCCATGTTTTCTGTGATGTAGGTGGTAAGAGCATCTCTTCACTCAGGAGCTGCAATCTGAGCTCACAAGCTTGGTCTGGGGTACATGTGCACAGATTTAGATCCCAGCTCCACCACTTCCTAGCTGGGCAACCTCGGGTGGGCTGCTTAACTCCTCTCCAGGAGTTCAAGACCAACCTGGGCAACATGGAAAAACCCCATCTCTACAAAAAATCACAAAAATTAGTCAGGTATGGTGATGTGCATCTGTAGGCTCAACTACTAGGGAGGCTAAGGTGAGAGGATTGCTTGAGTCTGGGAAGTCGAGGCTGCAGTGAGCTGTGACTAAACCACTGCTCTCCAGCCTGGGCCACAGAGCAAGATCCTGTCTCAAAAAAAAAAAAAACACAAAAATCAAAGTGCTTATTGAATTCATTTATTTAGCTTTTTAAGACTTCTTCCAATAAAAAGTTGTTTAAAGTGTGCCCTTTGGATATATCTGATCTTCAACTATAGCATAATTTATTTAAAGGATGTAGGCCATACATATTATTTTATTTTGATGCCAAGGATAATAGGTCTTGTTTTAAATTCACATCTGGGAGAAAATTTGATATGATATTTATAACTGCAGCTCTAAGAGGATGTTTTATAAATTTCATTGTATGAGATCTTCATCCTGTCATTTCTAAATTTGGGCATCCTCAAGCCTGAGGGCTATCTGTGATCTCATGGTAAGGAGCTCAGGGTCTTAACTGAAATGTCTCCATTAATCACGCAGCAGGCTTGCTATCCTCAGTTGCAATGTGAGTTTTCACCAATTTAGATCCTCTGGTGTCCAGACATTAAATACGGCTTAATTTATTTCTATAATTTTTTTTTTTTTGAGATGGAGTCTCACTCTGTCGCCTAGGTTGGAGTGCAGTTGTGTGATCTTGGCTCACTGCAGCCTCCACCTCCCAGGTTCAAGAGATTCTTCTGCCTCAGCCTCCTGACTAACTGGGACTACACGCATACACCACCATGCGTGGCCAATTTTTGTATTTTTTGTAGAGACAGGGTTTCACCATGTTGACCAAGCTGGTCTCGAACTCCTGAGGTCAAGCAATCTGCCCACCTCAGCCTCCCAAAGTGCTGGGATTACAGGCATGAACCACTATGCCCAGCCTCTAGAAATAACTTGATTACATCAATTAACTTTGAAAAATTATATATATTATATATATTTACTTTTATTATATATAAAATGAAAAATGTATATGTATATAATTTTTCAAAATGCCTTAATATATATGTATGTATGTGTGCATATATATACATCTATTTCTATCTCTATCTCTATCTACATCCATATCTATATCTATATATCTCACCCAGGAGAGAGCGTACGCACATGAGAGAGAAGCAAGAAGAAATAAGGAAAGCAAAAGCAGAGGGAGTGAAAAGAGGGAGAGTTAATGAACTGTTTCCTTTCATTCTGCTAAAAATGCCTGTATGTTCTCTTTTTTCAATCCAGAAAATAAAGTCCCAAACTAACGTGGCACTCTTACAATTTAATCATCAATTCATTGGGAACAACTGGATGAGGAAAAGTTGCCCAGAGTTACCAAAGACAAAATTCTTTAGAAAGGAGAAAAGTCATGCCTTAGGAAATTGGGTAGAAGATATATGATGGACACAGCAGCTTCTCATCAATTGACTTGGTTTTACGTTAAAGGAAACATGCAAATCTTTGTAGGTTAAACCACATATGAAATTCATGAGAGCCTCTTGGGTTTTAGGCACTGACTCTGTGGAAATACTAGCTGTAAGCTGCTTTCTTAGGGAAGGGATATTTATTCTGTCACAGTGCTACTGAAACAGCTCAAAGTTACCACCTTAGAAATCTAGCTTTCACCAGGTACTTTAAAATTCCTTTAAAAAGTGTATTTTTATTAATTTCATTCATAATTTATTAGCCCTTAAATTTTTCCAGTAGCATTAGATCTGCCAGAACTTCCAAATATAGGATATTTTGTACTTTGAATGCAAACTAGTTGTCTCTTTAAACTGTGGAATGGGAAAAATTTAGCACAGAAATATCCCTGTGACCAGCTTTCTGAGTAAACGTGCTAGGGGATTCAGTTGAGTGCTAAGAATACACAGGAGAATACACTCATGCATCCATCCTTTCATGAATGCAACAAATATTTATTGTCTACTTCATGTCAGACATTGTTTGCTTCTTGCTTTAGGGATTAAGCAGTGAACAAACCTGTTGAGAACCTTGTCCTTATGAAGCACACGTCCAAAATTATAGGAAGCAGAAAGAAAAAAAATACTGTAAATACTTTATATTGTATGCTGTAAAATACAGCAGGACAGGTGGATCATACCACTCCTTTGTTTAAATTCTTCATTTATTTCCATGACTTTAGGAGCAAGTCTAAATCCCTTGCCTGTATCCTGGCACTCTGTTTCTTCAGCCTTCTGTCTTGTTGCCCCCATTCTCACTCAAGGCTGAAACTTTCTCTTTTCTTGGCTTGGCCCTAGGACTTTTCAAATATACCTCTGAGACCCTTTATCCTCTGCTCCATTACTATCTCGCCTACACCTGGCCAGCTCCCATTGAACCTTACATCTCAGCCTAAATACGGCTATTTTCGGGAAGTCCCAAAGTTCTCCCTCTAAGTCTGGTTGTGCATTGCCATGAGTGGTCTCATACAACCTGGTACATCCATTCATCTCTTATCATGGCGCTTGTTGCCCTGTATTATGGCACTTGTGTGTGTGTTGTGTGTGTGTTGGGGAGAGGGTACTGTTTTGTTCTGTTTTCGTTTGACTGGCACAGTTCATACTTGATTAATGGGTGAATGGATAGATGACAGAGTGGATGGATGAAGGAATGAATGTAATAACGTAATGTATTCCACTTGTAATTGGACTTTTTAAGGCTTTAGAAACTTCTATTCTTTGAGTTCACACCCAATAGTCCTCCTTTTCCTAATTCCTCTCTCTAACACTGAGTAAATTTTCTTATTAGTGACTCACCAATTTTTCCCAGAGCAGGTGGACAAAACCTCTTTAGTAGACTAGCTTTTCTTAAGCCAGTGGGGGGAGAAAAAGATTCTATGTTGTAGAGAATTGAAGGCGATGATGTAATGTTAACAGCACAGGAGAGACCAGAAGCTTTGCCTGTGTGAAGCACGGCTCTAGGTTGAAAGCTCTTGAGGGGGTGCTTTTCTAAATCAAACTTCACCCATGAAATGCAATTTGGGGAACTTTTCCATCTGGTGCCGTGTGGACTCTGGCAGACAATAATATCTTTATTTGCTAGTAGTTTTCTTTTGGAGAGGGAGAGTGATTTGGGTGTTTTTTTCTTCCATTTAGTGCTGCATAATGCTTATTAGAGACAAAATCTTACTACTTCCCTGCTTCACGTGCTGTAAGCTACCCAAATGTGTTCTAAGTATTGCCTTAGAGGACGTGTGTGTGCGCGTCTGTGTCTGTTTAGGAATCCGAGCCAGCCCCCACCATTTCCCTGCCCTCCCTGAGGCTACAGGACTTTAGGATTTATTGTAGCCACTCTTAGAAGGACAGTTGCAGTTGTAGAGAGACTATAAATATCAGGGCATTTGGTAACTGAGAGTAGAAACAACCATCACAATCATGGGTTCTGCAAAGACTTGAGTCTGCTGGAAGCAGTGTCTTGGGGTCAGCAACAGGCCCTTCAGGAGGATGACTGGGGAGGGGTTTGGGGACGATCAAAAGGACTATATTTTGCAACTCTGTTATTTTCCTGAAATGAAATTCATAGGTAAGCATAGTCCTGCTATGCACATAATTTTCAAAATCTAACATAATGACCCACCTGTAACATAATATTCATTTTAGCTTTCAAATGCTAAAAATAACTATACTAGACACAATGAGGTAGTCAAATGCTTGTACCTAACATAATAAATATGTTTGGATATAAGAAAGTAAGATCATATTCAACTGAATAATGATCATTTTTTTGTATATGAGATATTTTGTATATGAGATATTTTGTGTAAGAGGTATTCTAAAATTTTCATGTGTCCTAGTCAGACTCAGCCTAATTTTCTCACTACCGTTCTCTGTGTCACCCTCCAATTGGTTCCTAAACCAATCTCTAATCACTATATTGTGTCCAAAATCCTGTGTTTCCTCTTCATCTCACTCCTGCCCTAGCATCTCCTGCCTCTGATTTATGAGAACAGCCTTCTAATTGGTTTGTCTGTCTCTAGGCTGTTTTAGAAAGTTGTGTGGTGACCATGGTAATGGGGTGGTGGTGAGCAATTGGTGGGTACTGGCCAGGAATTCTAGAAAGCCTAATGTGCATGGAGCAATGCACAGAACAGTGCATGAAAAAGTGCAAAAATGTCCTGGGTTCCACATGACATTTACTCATCCTGTGTACCCCATGTGGATTAACTTCTATAATTACCTAAACCTAGAAATTAATTCTAGAATCAATCTGGTAACTTTTTAGTTTTTTGGGGAAACTTCTTTGTCATTGAATTTATGTGCACAAAGTGGACTAAATTATTATCTTATAAATCTGTTTTGTGACTGTGGTTATTTCTCATTTTTTTTTCTTTCACTATACTTGCCTAGGTAACTAACACATGGATTACACATTTTAATGTGTGCTCATTTTTCAAAGAGCCAGCTTTTAATTATTTATTAGCTCCATTACTCTTCTGTGTCTGATTCATTAACTGGATATTATGTACAGAATTTACTTTCTTCTACTTTCTCTAAGAGTAATTTGAAGTTCCTTTCTAAATTCTTATTTTTCTTTTTTTTCTGTTTAGTAATTTTTGTTTTAAACTATGAACTTTCCTCTGACTTGTGGTTATATTAAAATTTTATTTATCATTAGTTTTTAGGGATTCTGCAGTGTTGGATTTGATTTACATGTTGGATTTCTCATGAGTTAAGAGATATTCTAAAATTTTCATGTGGCAAAGATTTGTTTTCCTACTTTTGTTATTAATTTCTAATTTTACTGCACTATGATCAAAGAATATGATCTATACTATTCCTATGTTTTGAAACTGAGGTTTCCTATGTGGCCTGCTGTGGATTGAATTGTACCCTTTCCAAAAATATGTTACAGTTCTAATCCCTTGGTACCTGTGAATGTGACCTTATTTGGAAATAGGGTCTTTGCATATATAATCAAGTAAAGATGATGTTGTAAGTCAAAAAGTTACTGAGACAGGTCTCAATCAATTTTGAAGTTTATTTTGCCAAGGTTAAGGATTATGACCTTTTAGGAGGTCCTAGGAATATTAGCCCAAGGTGGTTGGGTTACAGCTTAGTTTTATGTGTTTTCGGGAGACATAAGACATCAATCAATATATGTGAAATATACATTGGTTTAATCAGGAAAGGCAGGACAACTTGAAGTGGCAGGGCTTACTGGTCATAGGTGGATTCAAAGATTTTCTGATTAGCAATTGGTTGAAAGGGTTAAGCTGTGCCTGAAGAGTTGAAACCAGCCTGAGTTAAGGCAAGTTGGGAGGGCTGGGGAAGCCTAGGTTCTTGTTATGTAGATGAAGCCTCTGGGTAGCAGGCTTCAGAGAGAATAGATGTGAATGTCTCTTATCAAAGGTGTCAGGCTCTCTGGAGAGACCTAATAAAGGAAGGAGAATCTCTATAGATTGTAAAATTTCTTCCATAAGAGACAGGTTTGCAGGGCTATTTCAAAATATGTTTTTCTTTCAGGACTTTGCTATCTATCATGTAATGCTGTACTAGAGACAGGATAGAATTTGGTATCTTATGGCTATAAAGAGTCTGTTCTGTCAGGCTTAGGATCTCTATTGGAATGTTAATGCTGGTCAATTGTGTGCCTGAATTCCAAAAAGAGGAGAGTATAATGAGTCATGTTCAACAACCCCTGCCCCACTCCACCATCTCATCATGATCTTCAGGTTTCTTTGGATCCCCTTGGCCAAGACGAGGGTCCATTCAGTCTGTGTGGGGAGTTAAAATTTTACTTTTGGAACACAATATCATACTGTCATACTGGATAGGCTTTAATAACGAGTCTAATCCAATAACTGCTGTTCTTTTAAGAAAAGGGAAACTTGGACACAGAGATACACACAGCAAACACTATGTGAAAATAGAGACAGAGATTCTAGTGATGTATATACAAACGGAGGAAGGCTAAGGATTCCTGGCAATCACCAGAAGCCAGGAAGAGACAAGGAAGGGTCCTCCTCTAGAGCCTTCAAAGAGAGCATGGCCCTGCTGACACTGTGAGAGAATAAACTTCTATTGGTTGAAGCCACATAGCTTGTGATTCTTTGTTATGACAGCCCTAATAGGCAACTAATATGTAGCCTAATAAGACATGGCCAAACTTTGTAGATGAAAGGAGCTAGAAAGCAAGGTATATATTTTTCCATGTGAGGATCTACCTTCTTAATTATGTTAAATCCTCTATGTCTTTTCTTATTTTTGGTTTATTCGAGTTATCAAAGACTGAGAGAGCTAAATTCAACTTATTTATGGCTACTGTCTCTCTATTTTCCTTAATTTTTACAATTTTTGCTTTAAGAATGTAGATGTTATGCTATTTGATGTAGAAGCATTAGGCTCAGATTTTCATTGTGGGTTGCATTTACTTATTATTACCATAAAGTTCTATTCCTCGAATTCAACCATACCTAACATTAATATCTTGACCCCTGCTTTACTTTTATTTTCATTTGCTTGCTGTATTTTCCCATCCTAAAAGGATGGAAAATAATACTTCCAATTTTTTTGAGTAACTTGTCTTACATATCACATCACATTTTTGAGTTTAGGCTTTTCAAAATCCAATTAGAGTCCTTTTAAAAAGTGAATGCATCTGATTTTTATTTATCTGACATACATGTTTGGTTTCTCTTATATCATCTTGAATTGTTTTATTACAGTAGTCACCCCTTTCCACAGGGGATACATTCCGGGATCCCCAATGGATGTCTGAAAGTGTTGATAATACTGAACCCTATATATACTGTACTATGGTTTCTCCTATACAACCACATTGTAGAGGGTGGGTAGCATATCAAACATGACTATGCTGGACAAAGAGATGATCCATATTCCAGGCAGGATAGAGCAGGATGAAGCAGGATGGTATAAGATTTCATCACACTACTCAGAATGGTGCTCAATTTAAAACTTAGGAATTGCTTGTTTCTGGAATTTTCCATTTAATATTTTTGGACCTAGGTTGACTCAGTAGCTGAAACCTTGGAAAATAAAGCCACGAATAAGGAAGGACTGCTGTATATGTTTTATTTTGAAATATTTTGCTCTTTTGGCGTTTTCTCTATTTTCTTTTGTGTGTTTTCTCATAGCGAGGAAGTTTTATAGCCTACTTTTAGTTATTTGTGCATAGGCATTCTCTGTGGTTTGTGTACACGCCTTGGTGTGTGTAGGTAGGAAGGTGAAAGAGCCTGTGTGAAAGAATAAAGGTGTAAGAGAATTTGATGTGCTCCAGGAATGGCAAAAGGTTTTGATAACTAGAGCACAGGCTGTATCATGGTACATTAGCCTGGAGAGCTAGGCAGAAGGCAGGCCATTGTGAATCTCTTTAGATCTTTGAGAACCACTGAAAGATTTTGAGCAGGTGTGAAACAAAATCAAACCAGTGAGCAAACTCTCCAGCAGCCACATGGAAGATGGTTGAGGCTAGGGTGAGAGGAGTGACTAGAAGCAGGTCAACAAATTAGAGTGCAATCATATTATCTCAGGTGAGAGGTAATGAGAGCTTGTGTGAAGCCTATGACAGCACAGGTTGAGCGAAAAGAGTATGTAACAGGTACAAAAGATTGTAGGTTGGTTATACATGGAGGTTGGGTAGAGAAAGGGACTATCTAAGGTAACTCCAGATTCATGCTCAAGACGTGTAAGTGGACTATAGTTCTATTCATTGGGATAAGGACCTAGAAAGATGGGCAAGTTTAAAGAAAACATGCTGAGTTCAGGTCTGAAAAGGATGAATTACAATCACCTGTGGAATACTCAGTACTAGCTAATAGGCAGTGGAAACCAAGGCTGGAATATAAAGCTGGGAACCCTTTGGGTATGAGTGGCGCTGAAGCCATGGTTTGGGATAAAGCTACAAGAGAAAGTAGCTGTACTCAAGTAGTAGCTCAGCTGTGCTCTCCAATAGTTGCAGGTGGCTATTCCAGTTTAACCTTGAATTAATTAAATTGAAATAAAATAAAAAATTCAGCTCCTCAGCTGCACAAGCCACATTTCAAGTGCTCAAAAACTGTATATGGCTTGCAGCTATCATATGGTACAGATTATAGAACATCATCAAAGAAAGTCCTATCAGACAGCTTTGGTACAGAGTGAAAAGAGAGAGGTTCAACATATATCAGGACCCTGTTGTTATTGATATCTGGGTGTTTATTGAAAAAGAAAAGACCAATGAAACAGGTAGAGAAGGAGTG
The DNA here is from genome assembly GCF_003255815.1 of Theropithecus gelada. Taxonomy (NCBI): domain Eukaryota; kingdom Metazoa; phylum Chordata; class Mammalia; order Primates; family Cercopithecidae; genus Theropithecus; species Theropithecus gelada. The sequence continues at coordinate 27,094,931 of NC_037679.1, read as the reverse complement.
TCCATCCATTGAGTGCCTTTGAATGGGCTGAGCATGAGATGCTTTTCTTGCATCATCTCTTATCCCCAAACTGCCCTGTAATGTTGGTAATATTATTTTTATTGAAAGTTGTCAAGATTAATGTCTCAAGATCCCAGACTAGTAAGTAGCAGAGCTGGAACTGTAATCCAGATGCATGTGGAATCCTAAATTCAGTAACATTTCAATTGGTCCAGGTTGTCTGTCCTGAGAAAACTCAAAGAAAATGGTGCCAAGGAAGAAGAGAATTTCATAAATGAAGAATGGCAGATGGCACTAAGAGTTCAAGTAAGGTAAGGTAAGATCACAAAAGTTTTCATTGGATTGGACTACAAGAAGGCTGTCACAAACTTTTCTGGAGACCATTTCAATGTAGTGTAAGGGCTGACGCTCTGTTAGAGTAGACCGAGTCTAGCTGTATAGCTATGTGGAGCATAGGCCAGTATAGCCTGTACTTATAAGAGATTAGATGTAGGTGATTCTTTCTGTATACAAAAGATAGTTCACCAAAAACACGTTTCAAGTTTTTGCAAATTTTATGTATTAAATGCCCTAAGGCTGCATCTCTCATCTTTGGTATACTCAGATGAGATTGGACAAGCTACTTCTGACAGTTACTAGTTGTTTGGCCTTGGTATAGTCACTAAATTCTCCAAAAATTTTTTTCCTATCTGGGCAATGGGGTTAGCAATGCATGCCTATCTTACCTAAAAGGGATGTTTGAGCATTAAATGAAACAGTGAGTTTGACAATGAGCTGTACAGTGATATATGATATAATATGCTATTCCCAACAGATCAGACTACAATAATATTAAAACTCCACAGATTTAACTACAAAGTTGATGCATCGATTGGACTTTTCATTTAATGTTATCAGCTCTACTTCTCTGAAGAATAGAAAAAAATGTATGAGCTTTTGTTGAATTTCGCCAACAAATCTTTACAGTTTGACACTTGACTTTTTGAAACACAGGCTCGTGGGTTCCTGTGGGTGGTTCTGATTTAATCTTTGTTCCTTGGCTGACTCCACCAAAACTGGAAGAAGGAGAAGAAATTACTTTTCCCATCTCCAAAATATTTAATAGAAATGGTTCAGACTTCTAGCCAAGAAAAGTCAGTTTATAAGATACGTATTTCTATACCTATACCTAGAACCCAATAAGTTTGTAGAAAAACTTAACATTAGTTCTCAAAAACACAAATCACATTGATTACAGCAAGTGAAGAATGCTCAGAATTCTGTTTGCTGCTGAGCTCCATTGACGACTGGACCGCAGAGTGTTGCTTGGAACCACTGCGGTTTGGTTAAAATGAGGATAAACATGAGAGATGCATATTTGTTACCAGACCCAGAGAAACCTAAAAAGACTTTACAGATGTCTCTCTGGACCTGAACTCAGCAACTAACATCATTTCTCACTGACAGAAATATTGCTACCTTCAACACCCAGGTTACGAACACTAAATTTTTACATACTCTGGTGATGTCTTCAGCAGCTCTAAGGAGAACCTTTGATATTTTAGCTCAGAATAAATCAGAGGAGGAGTATAAACTATTTGTCAGTAAAATATTTGTTAGCATCCTCTGAAACTTTTCTAATTAGCCTCAAAGCACATTGAACCCACAACAAGTTTACTGGAAATGTCAGTTATTAAAAAGACACTTTACCGTAATTGAATGCTAGTGTCACATAATTCAGACCACAGCTTCTGGCAGCACAGAGAAAGAGTTGCTTGTAGCAAACTGTGCATTGACAGGAAGCAAACTTCTCAGCTGGGTCCCACCACAGCACTTTGGCCTTAAGTTGCAAGAGGGAAAAATTACCAACCACTACCCCAGCTATCACCACTGAGTTGCTGTCATTGAAATAATATGAGGCCAGGTAAAATAAGAAGAAAATCAAAGTCCTGGTGGGACTTTTAAAACCTCATTAAAAGCATTTTTGGTGGGGGTTGAGGTTTATCATATCACTGATAAATGGTCAAGGTAAGGTGCAGAAGGGAAATCTCTGACCCCGGTTGTTGGTTAGGCCATTGATCTGGACTCTATTTTCTGACATTTTTGCAGAAATAATATGAAACTCCTCTGTTTTTCAAGTACCATCTAAGAACCAAAATTCCATGTCAGGTTGAATTTTAGTATCCTGATTCTCAGACAAATAGTAGAAATTGTCATCATCTAGGCCCAGGACAGAACACTGCCATTGTATTAATAGAACGCTGGCTGCAATTCTCCCTCAGCTGCTGCATATCCCTAGTCCTAGTGACCATTCTGATTTATGAAGTGATGCTAAGTTCGCCCTTGTGGCACTGTTTCTTCCCTTCTGTTGAGGGCTCATCATCCTATCTGTGCTCAGCCCCCACCTCTGGCTTCCTCAGGATCTTCCATGGATCATTCTCCCGACCCTCCACACATGTTCCAGGCTCCTTTATCTTAATGCAAACAGAGAAAAGGCAAACAAATAAATGGTCCTCCACTCAGCACCACTTACTTAAAGTTTTTATCTTCTTTCCTTTATAGCTATAAATATTTAGTTACTGATAGCATCTAAAATGTCAAGTCCAGTGACGTCACATTATCTAAGGAGTGAAAATGTTTCTACTTCACTAACCAGACCACTGTGTCCACTGTGTCTGATGTGAGCCATAGATGCTGTTAGTCTTTGCGTCAGGGGTTTACATAGCCTGCTCTTAAGTGGGCCCAGAATGCAGACCTAAGCTTCTTCCTCGATCCTGGTCTGCTTGTCTCCCTGTCTAGTGGGCTCAGGGCCCTTTTCTATGACTGGCAGTCCACCGACCATAAATCCCTAAAAAGACCAGAACTCTAGGGCCATGATTAGTTCTTGTGAGCCCTCCTTCCCTAGTTCTGGATTCAGGTTTACCTCTGGTGGGAATTCTTGTTATGTGTGGTCAGATTTCCTGGGCAGACCATTGTCTGACCAACTCTTACACCTAATACATAGTGTCATTCCATGTGATGTGTCACATGCATTGTATCATCAAGATAATGAGTAAATACTATGTACCTAAGGTGAAACTAAAAATAAAACAGTGTTAGGCTTCACTGACCTTTTTATTATAAGCCAAATGCTAAGCAAGAGAATGACCAGCTTTGGCTCAGACAGAAGCTACCGTCTCTTATGTACCCCTGCTGGGGTTGTCAGATCTGAATGGTGGTGCTATTCCCATTTTAAATAGTATTGGTACTTCAGTTTCCTATTTGGGAGCTCTATTCTGAACCCAATCATGCTTAGAATGAAGCTTGACAGCTTGTCTGGCCATCCTCAGCCCCTCAACACTGGTCAGAATACTTTTAAATCAGACAGACCCTGTAACAGCAATCTTGACACTCACCTGGCTCTGAGCACCGTGACTACCAGGTGACCTCTCTTCTCTTCTGACGAATGGATTGCTCTTGGCTTCTCTTGTATGACAAGGTCAGCTTAAACTGCATCTGTGTCTGTTATACATGCCCCTTTGGAATTATGATTTTGGACTGCTGGCTGCTTACATGTCAGGGATCAATCACAAGCTAGCTTAGTCTGCACACCCTAGGCCCTCCTCTTCTCAGTTTCTTCTCTTCACATTCAGTCCAGCATGGGATACAAGCATACCTAGAATATCTCTATTTCCTCATCCAGATCCTGCTTAGCATCCAAAAATTCACTTTTAGGAGGGCATTTAATAAGCAAAAAAGAGTTAAATGTAGGTATAATGATGGTTTTTCATTCTAAAGAAGACATTCTATTATATTTTTAACATGTTAGTAATGATATTAACACAACAATAGCAATTCATGCTAGCAAATCACAAGTGCTACATGACTTACATGCACTGTCTCATTTATTCTTCACAAGAGTCTTATGCTGTGAGTATGCATGTTTTCCTTGTTTTATAGAGGAACAGTCAGTAGACTAAGTCTCTCAGTCTAAGCCATAAGCCAGTAAGTGATGGAGTCAGGGCTTGACTCTAATTTTATTTAGATTCTGTTACCTAAATGAGCTGTTTACCTCTATGCTGTAACACTGCCTTAAATAAACAAATGGAGTAGAGCCCTAGCAAGACATGAAGTTGGCTGGTAAAACAGAACCATTTAAATCTCAGCCTGTGAAGTTTGTATTTGATCCCATATGCAACAGGAAGTTACCATAGATTTTTGAACCTGGAGTTAATGTGGTAAAATTCACTTAAGAAAAATCGACTGGATATTCATGAGTAGGAAAGACAAGCACATGAAATCCAGAGGATGGAGACCATCTGAAAGTCTATTACAAAAAGACACAGAGAATCATAAAGCCTCATATTGAAAGACATTAAAAGAAGCCAAATAAATGGAGAAATATACTGTGTTCTTAAACGTTTATAAACAAAAAGACTCAGTACTTTAAAGTTGTCAGTCCTTCCCTAATTAGTCTATAGAATCAATGACATTTCAATTACTATCCCAACAGGTTTTTTTTTTATTGTTGTTTCTTTTAAAATGGATCTTGATGACAAATTCTAAAATAAATATGACAATCTAGGGCCAAGAGAAATCAAATGCTGCTGAAGAACATCAGCTAGCTGGAGGATCTTGTCCTATGACAGATCATGACTTATAAATATATGGTAATTAAGGTACTATGGAATCTGTGTATGCAAAACAAAAAGGCCCCTGGCAGAGAATAGAGAGTTCAGTAATAAACCTAAGCACTTACAGAAACTTGATATAGTATGAAGTTGGCATTTCAGATCATTGGAAAGAAGTGGAACTATTCAATAAAAGATTCTGAAAAAATTGCTTAAATGAGAAATTGGATTTCTAGCTCACACTGCACATACAAAATTCTATTTTAGATGAATTAAAGACAAATGTGAAAAATAATGTTTTAAGCTTTCAGAAGAAAATGTAGGAGAAACTTTTATCACCTTGTGGTATGGAAAATTTATTAAATTAAATATCATATTTGTAAAACAAAGCATTAAATATTCAAGAATAGAATTACATGTTTGATGATATTAAAATTATGAACTTCTATTCCTCAAAGAGTCCACAAAGAAAGTAAAAGAAGAGACTATAACTAGGCAACAGCTGCTAGCTACTGTATTACCAAAAAAGTATTAACATCTCAAATATATAAAATTACTAAAATTGGTAAGGAAACAACTATCCAGATAGTACATGGGCACAAGAATAAAGTAGATGTTTTACTAAAGAAGATACCTATGAAAAACCTATAAATAAACCTATGAAAAAATGAGTGTTTAACCTCATCAATAATCTGAAAAGGCAAATTACAACTATAGTGGGATATTATTTTATACCTACTAATTTGACAAAAATTAAGAGGTATGATGGTACTAAGAGGGAATGAGTATTAACACATTATTGGAGGAAGTGGCACAATCTCTTTGAAAAAATAATTCCATATTGTATTGTAAAGGTAGGTATATTCTATGACCCGCAATTATACTCATAGACATATATCTTACAGAAGTGCTTTTCAAATTTAAATGTGCATATGAATCATTTACTAATCTTGATAAAATGCAGATTCACTTTCAGTAATCTGAAGAAGGATTAAGTTTTTAAAGTCCATAATAGGACACATTATAGAGAAACTGCAAAACATCCTATATTCATTCATTCAACAAATATGTATGGAGCTGAACACTTGCTATGTGCTAGGCAACTTTATAGCATTAAGGATACAATAATGAAAAGACAGAAGGAAAAAACAAAACAAAAACTCTCTGCTTTCACAGAATTTACATTATACGGGGCAGAAGGAGGGAGGAGCAATTAGACAGTGAATAAATAAATAATTAAAATATATATGTTATCTGATGGTGACAAATGCTATACAAAATCTTTAGCAGAGAAGAGAGGTAGGGAATGCTGGGAGTAGTTGTAATTTTAAATATGGTTGTCAGGGAAAGTCTTCTTGAGAATCTGAAAACCAAGAAGACCCAATGAGCGAGTGAGCCGTATGATTATCTGAGGGACAAATGTAATGCAAAAGCCCAAGACATAAAAATGCTTCATGTGCTGGATGAACAGCAAGGACATCAGTGTGGCTAGATCAAGTGATTAAGGTAAAAAGTAATAAGGGATTAAATCAGGCGAGTAGAGGATGCCAGATCATGTAAATGCCTCCCAAGCCATTGAAGTTACTTTGGCTTTTACTCAGAGCAAAGGGCAACAATCTTTGGAGGTTTTTAAGCAGGTGAGTGTTGTAATCTGATCCACAGATAACAGCATCTTTCTGGTTACTATGTTGAGAATAGACTAATTGGAGGGAAGCCAAGTATAAAAGCAGGGAGAACAAGAAATATATTGTAATAAGCCAATCAAAAGATAATGATAGCTTAGAGCAGTGGGAGTGGTAAGAGGTGATTGAATTTTATATAAATTTTAAATGTAGAACTGATGGAATTTTCTGGAGAACTAAATGTGATGTCTAAGCAAAGTGATTACTTTTTGTTCTAAGATAATGGAAAAATAGTGATATTATTTACTGAGTTGGGGAAAACTGCCAGAGGAACATGTTTAGGTAAAGTGGTGAAAATCATGAGATCAGATTTGAATGTGTTACTTTTGAAACATTTTAAGAAGAGCTGCTCAGTAGACAGTTGGGTATGCCAGTCTGGAACTAGGGACAGAGGTCTGGATTGGAGATATAATTCTGGGAGTCATCATTATGTAAGTGCTATTTATAGCCCTGGCTGAGATATCTAAAATATGGAGTGAAAAGAGAAGGGGTCTAGATTCTGAGCCCAGAATTTCCAATGTTTAAAATAAACATCTTCAAGGCACACAGAAAAAAAAGACAAATTACCTATAAAGAATGAACAATTAGATGTACAGCTGACTTCACATGAGCAACAGTGAAAGCCAGAAGAAATGGAGGGATGTCTTTCAAGTGCTGCAAAAAAGAAAGCAAAACTACATTTTTTAGAATTAAGGTGAAATAAAGGCATTTTCAGAAAAGCTGAGAGAATTTATCATCAATAGACCATTCTTAAGTAAATGTCTGAAGAATGCATTTCAAAAAGTGAAGAATTGCTTCTCACAAAGAATATCTGAAATGAAGGAATAATAGGCTGATTGGGGAATAAAGGAATATCCCAGTTTGGCTGGCAGGCATTCCAGCAGTAATACTTCAGACACCAACTTATTTGGGTGAGATTGGTAACCTTTTATCAGGTATAGGAATTGTGAATTTCTAGAAGCTAAGCTGCTGAAAATGTAGACTTATAATTGATCTTGAAATTAATCCTCTCTTACAGTTACCTGCTGTCTTCAATATGATAAGCAAAATGTTTATGCTTCTTTTAAGTGTTTTTACTCATTAGCTTTATTTAAATAAGTTAATATAATTTATAGTTTTTTATGATGAATTTATGGGTAGTCTAAAAATAAACATTTTAAGGTAAAATGTTAACTAATGAGCTATCTTTTCTATTGCTTGTCTATAGGAAAATTATTTTCTATAATAAACTGTGTACCTATTCCAAAGCAAAGATTTGGAAAACATTTATGGGACAATAAAGAAGAAAAGGCCAGTAGTCATCCATACATAAACTTCTAGATAATTATTTACCATTCCGGAAATACAATGTTTTGGTTAACCACTTGAATAGGCCATAAGTGCCACATTAAGTTCCTGAAAAAATTGCTGATGGATTAATAATTTAATTTAATCAATAATTTAATTATTTCGACCAAAGAAAAAAGTTTACTAGTGCAATACCTTATATTAACCAGATGAAAGAAGAAAAACTATTTTAGGTTATACCCAACAAGAATTTAATAAACTTCAACATTCCTTCAATTTTTGAAAGAGAAATGTTCTTAGCAAACTAGAAATAGAAAAAAAGTTAAGAGTACAGTAAAAATCTACAATAAAAATTATGCTGAGTGGTGCCACATTCAAAGCATTTCATTGTTAGAAACAATATCAAGATGTCTTGTATCACAGAGTTACTGCTTACTAGTATACTGGAGGGCCAGTAAAGTGTAATACCAAAATAACAATAGACATTAAATACAATTATTATCAAGAAAGACACAAAACATTGTTATTTACATAACATGCATAATAGCCTACGTAGAATTTTCAAGGAAACCAATAAAAATTATTAGAACTTCCTAGGGAGATTAGGAAGCGGTGGGGTCCAAAATATAAAAACAAACAGCTTATTAAAATACCATCAATGATCAACTAAAAATGTGTTCAAAACATTGTGTTTATTATTACAGCAAAAATTGTGAAATGCCTAGGAATAAACCCAATAAGGAATATTCAAGGTATTTATGAAAAGTGAATTAAAATTTCCTGAAGAGTATAAAAGAAAACCTGATACATCAAAAAATAAGTAAACATATACACTATTTGAGCATGAAAAGACTCAGGATTTTTAAGGTGTCACTTCTCTCTGGTTACATTATGAATTCAATACAATCCCAATCAAAATCTTGAAAGGAAATTTCATGGAATTTTACCAGCTGATTATAAAGTTCATGTGAAAGACTAAATGTGCCACAATAGCCAACCAAGCAAATTAAAAAATAAACAAACAAAATTAACCAATATGGTGATCATGCCCCACAAGGAATCAAAATATTAATAAATCTATGGTAATATACGATATCAGAGTAGGAAAAATCCAATAAGATGAATAGGACAGAATTGAGAATCCAGGAATGAGACCATGTGTAAGAGACCCTAACTATACACTGTGGCAAAAACAAAAATGTTATATTGATAGCTAATGCTATTAACCCAAAAGTAATCTAGATGGATAAAAGTAATAACTATAAAAAATAAAACTATAATATATTAGAAGAAAATATAGCAGGATTTATTTATGACTTTGTGGTGAATATGGTTTTCTCAAAGTAAATATAGAAATGCATAAAGTATAAAATATAAAAGTTCACAACAATTCAAAGTATTATCAAATTTCTGAATAACAAAAGACCATCAAAACACATATAAAGGATGGCGATAACTAGGAAAAAGTATGTGCAGCTTACTTTTTTTACTAAGGGTAAATGAACAATATTCAGAATTTATAGAGAACCAATGATAATAAATAAGGAAAAGACAAACAGTCCAATTGAAAAATAGCAAAAGGTATGAAAATAATTTACAGAAGAGGAGTTATAAATGAACTATAAACCTACCAGATGACTTTAGTTCTTCTGGTAATCAAGGATGTGTAACCAACAGCAATGACATTTATTTATCTCCTTGGAACATTTTTTATGTTTGATAAACTCTCTCTATTTCACTACAAAGTAATACTGTACTGCAGTCAAAAACAATGTAATAAATCTATGCATGCAGATACAAAATCTTTCCAAGAAAACTGTTAAGAAAACTTCCTAATAACATACACATTATGTTAACATCTGTTTAAAATTTATTCTTATGCACATTATATAAATATGTAGAAACACTTAACTGGGTTCCAAGGAATCTGAGTCTGGGATGGTGATTCTGGCTGAAGTGATTTATTAGGAAAGTGCTTTCATGACAAGGGGCACAAGAGAAGAGGGCAGTACACGGGAAGATTGCTAAGTAAGAACGTGGTCTGAGCTGGAGACCTGCTCAGTCTGATCCTGTAGGGGTGATCTGACGCAGAAATTGCACCAGAATGGGTCCCACCTTGAGGCCATTTTGTATCCCTGTGTCAGCCCATGATTGACCAAGTGTGTCCTGCTTCCTTCTCCCAGGAGAGCAAGGGAGTAGTCACAGCTCCCTTTTGTCAGGGACAATTCTCCAGGGAAAGGAGAAGTGCCAAGAGTCTAGGAGCAGCACAAAAATGAATCCGGAAAGGGCAGCAACAGCCTCTGTTGCACACACACAGACACACACATACCCCTCCTCCCATGCACACATGCACACACATATGCACACATACACTTACATACATATGTGCACCTGCACATGCACACAAGCACACACTTGAGGGGGCTAAAGACTTGAGGGATTCACACAAAACTAGTAAAATGGTTATCTATAGGGACAAGCCTGAGATTGAGTGGAGGGGTTGCTGTCAAGGTAGGTTTTTAGCTTTATATTTGATTGTTTAATAATCACAATGTTATGTTCTTAAGTAATTAAAAAATGTACTTTTTAAGAAAAAGCATATTACTTGCCTACTTACCTCCTAGGAAACTCCATTATACCACACCATTGTCTTCCAGTTTTATTTGTGTATTTATTACAAATAAAAGTTATTAAAGGGAACCATGGTGAAATGCCGGTGAGGGTTTTTTGTTCTTGTATTTCATAGGTCAGGAGAATTACAGAGCAGTCTTAGGCAGATGTAATTTCAATTTTCTATATAAGAATAATGTAACCATTCACAGTTCAGTTTGTAAAATATGTGAAACACATACAATATTTTCTAAAACAGAAATCCAGTGAATATATAATGTTCATCCTCCCAGTACTCAGTAACTTCAGTCAGAGGTTTCTATTCTTTTGAATGACTTGGTGACAATATCAAATTGACACTTGCCAATTAGTAGCCTCTTCTGCTAAAACACGGAAGGGAATCTGATACTTATTCCCTACTTTCTGATATGTATGTCATGAAAATATATTGCTCTGCTCTCTTATTCGTTTAGCCTGCTCATCTGCTAATAACTAATGTAAAGAGGTAGGGCCCCTGTTAGCTTCTCCATCTAACTCTTAGATGTGATCTCATGCAATGCCATGGTATCAGATATCATGTAGGGACCAATGAGTCCTATTTTAGGGACTCTATATTCAACTGCCTAGTTGACCTTTGAAACTGGATGTCTTCATTTAGCATCTCAAACTAAAGAGAATTCTGGATTACCTGTCCACCCTCACCTCCTGCACACCCTTTCCTCATCCCCAGCTCAGTAAAAGTCATCATTATTTATTAATTGCTTAAGCCAAAAATCTAGGCAATTCTTGCTTTCCTTCTTTTCATTATTACCACATGACATGGTTTGGCTGTGTCCTCACCCAAATCTCATCTTGAATTGTAGCTCCCACAATCCCCACATGTTGGGGGAAGGAGCCAGTGGGAGGTAACTGAATCGTGGGTGCAGGTTTTTCCCATGCTATTCTCATGATAGTAAATAAGTCTCACAAGAAATGATGGTTTCATAAAGGGCAGTTCCCCTGCAAATGTTCTCTTGCCTGTCGCCATGTAAGACATGCCTTTTCTACTCCTTCGCTTTCTGCCATGGTTGTAAGCCCTCCCCAGCCACGTGAAACTGTGGAATCCTTTAAATCTCTTTTTCTTTATAAATTACTCAGTCTCAGGCATTTCTTCACAGCATTATGAAAATGGATTAATAAGTAAATTGGTAGTAGTAGAGTAGGATACTGCTATTAAGATACCCAAAAATGTGGAAGTGACTTTGGAACTGGATGATAGGCAGAGGTGGGAACAGTTTGGAGCGCTCAGAAGAAGACAGGAATATGTGGGAAAGTTTGGGGCTTATTAGAGACTTGTTGAATGGTTTTGGCCAAAATGCTGATAGTGATATGGACAATGAAGTCCAGGCTGAGGTGGTCTCAGATGGGGATGAGGAATTTATTGGGAACTGGAGCAAAGGGGATTCTTGCTATACTTTAGTGAAGAGACTGGTGTCATTTTTGCCTTGCCCTAGAGATCTGTGGAACTTTGAACTTGAGAGAGGTTATTTAGGGTATCTGGCAGAAGAAATTTCTAAACAGCAAAGCATCCAAGATGTGTGCTTTTAAAATCATTAGGTTTTATGCATAACAATATATAGTTTGGAATTGGCACTTAGGTTTAAAAGGGAAGAAGAGCATAAAAGTTCAGAAAATTTGCAGCCTGATAATGTGATAGAAAAGAAAAATCCATTTTCTGAGGAGAAATTCAAGCTGGCTGCAGAAATTTTCATAAGTAAAAAGTAGCCAAATGTTAATCACCAAGACAATGGGAAAAATGTCTCCAAGGAATGTCAGAGACCTTCATGGCAGCCCCTCCTATCATAAACCAGGAGGCCTAGAAGGAAAAAATTGTTTCATGGGCTGGGCCCAGGGCCTTGCTACTTTGTGTAGTCTTGGGACTTGGTGCCCTGTGTCCCAGCCATGGCTAAAAGGGGCCAACTTACAGCTTAGGCTGTTGTTTCAGAGGGTGCAATCCCCAAACCTTGGCAGCTTTCTTATGGTGTTGGGCCTGCAGATGCACAGAAGACAAGAATTGAAGTTTGGAACATCTGCCTAGATTTCAGAGGATGTATGGAAATGTCTGGATGTCCAGGCAGAAGTTTTCTGCAGGGGTGGAGCCCTCATGGAGAACCTCTGCTAGGGCAGTGTGAAAGGAAAATGTAGGGTTGGAGCTCCCACACAGAGTACCTAGTGGAGTTGTGAGAAGAGGGCCACAATCCTCCAGACACCAGAATGGTAGAGTCACTGACAGCTTGCACCTTGTGCCTGGGAAAGCTGCAGGCACTCAATGCCAGTCCATGAAAGCAGTTAGGAGAGGGAGCTATACCCTGCAAAGCCACAGAAGCAGAGCTGCCCAAGGTCATGAGCACCTACCTCTTGCATCAGCATGACCTGGATGTGAGACATGGAGTCAAAGGAGATCATTTTGGAACTTTAACGTTTAATGACTGCCCTATTGGATTTTGGACTTGCATGGGGTCTGTAGCTCCTTTGTTTTGGCCAATTTCTCCCATTTAAAGTGGCTCTATTTTCCCAATGACTGCACTCCCGTAGTATCTAGGAAGTAGCTAACTTGCTTTTGACTTTTGCAGGCTCAGAGGCAGAAGGGACTTGCCTTGTCTCAGATGAGACTTTGGACTTGGACTTTTGAGAATTTTGGAATGAATTAAGACTTTGGGGGGACTGTTGCAAGGGCATAATTGTGTTTTGAAATATGAAGACAAGAGATTTGGGAGGAGCCAGAAGTGGAATGATATGGTTTGGCTGTTTCCCCACCCAAATCTCATCTTGAATTATAGCTCCCATAATCCCCATTTGTCATGGAAGGGAACTGGTGGGAGGTAATTGAATCATGGGGACAGGTTTTTCCCATGCTATTCTCATGATAGTGAATAAGTCTCATGAGATCTGATGGTTTCATAAAGGGCAGTTCCCTGCACATGCTCTCTTGCTTGCCACTATGTAAGACATGGCTTTGCTCTTCCTTCACCTTCCACCATGATTGTAAGGCCTCCCCAGCCATGTGAAACTGTTAGTCCATTAAACCTCTTTTTCTTTGTACATCACCATGTCTCAGGTATTTCTTCATAGCAATATGAAAATGGACTAATGCACTCCACAACAGATTCATTAGCAAATCTTGACTATACACTCAAAACACCTCCTTAATCTATTTTTCTCTGTCTCCATTAGCACTGCCCTCATCCAAACAACAAAATCTTTCTCATGCACTTTGCAATAAAGTAATTACTCTCCCTGCTTTGTTTTTTTACTCTGTATTGCATTCACAATAGTTAGCAAATTTAAAATAATGCAAATTAGAATATTTAATTTTCCTGGCTAAAACTCTGAATATTTAGAATAAAATTTACACGCCTAATAGTGGGTTCCAAAGACCCTAAGAACTTTTTTCTGCTATTCCCCCATCTCATTTCATATACTCTTCTCTCTCTCTCTGTCTTTTTTTTTTTTTTTTTTTTTTTTTTTTTTTTTGGTTTTAAGAAGTGGAGAGTTTAATAGGCAAGAAGGGAGAAGGCAGAAGGAAGAGGCTTCTCCATACAGAGACAGAAAGAGGAGGGCTCCAAAGCCGAGAGAGAAAACCACCCATATACTCCTCTCTCACTAAGCTCTGGCCACACAGGGCTTCTACTGCTTCCTTTGTAAGTGCCAACTCAGTTCATTAAGAAGTCCTTTGTCTTTCAGATCTCTGTCTAGATATCACCTTAGAGAGGTATTCTCTGACCATCCAATTCAATGTAGCCATTTTGTTCATTTGTTCCTATTTTAGTTTTTTTAAATCATATTTGCTACCTCTGGTATTTTTCTTGTTACTGTCTCGTCTCATTCAAATTTAAGCCATACTAAAGCAGAGACCTTTCACAGGCAGGGACCTTGTATAATTTATGTGTGTGTGTGTGTGTGTGTGTGTGTGTGTGTGTATGAGAGTATATGAGAATAGCATATATATAACGGATTCTGGCACATAATAGGCTCTTTATACACATTAAAGAAATGGGTGAATAAATTCATGCAAGCATGGCCAATTCTGTGAAAGGCATTTTGGAGATACATGATAAATATGAAAATGGTCTCTGTCACATATGGAGCTTCCAATCTGCCTGGTGGCCTAAACAACAGAGCATTGTATGACTAAGCAGTAAGCTATGTGGTATTGACAGGAGTTCAGAGAAGTGTGTGGGAAATGCAAGAGACCTAAGCTCTGGGCCTAGGTTCCAGTATTTGCATACTGCTCCATTATGCAAATCATTTAACCGAATGTATAGAATTTCCATACCCAACAATGTGGTTGCAGGAGGAGTTGAATGGTGCTAAAACTGTCTGGTGATAGTTTATGCTTCAACAACCCATCCAAACAACTTTTTTCCAATACATTTACATTCAAGTATGTTTTCAACAGAAATATTTTGAGTGGGTTTTAAGTTTTATACAAACTTGGTAAATAATTGGGCAAAATTCTGTCCTTCCTAAACAAGATGCATGTGTAGGATGACATTAAGGTTTTTTTTTTTTTTTTTTTTTTTTTTACATTAATTTATAGGCACAGTAAGTAAAGAGACCAGGGAGAGAGAACTTGGTGATGCCAATATTCCAAAAGATATTTGAATATTTTTGTTTTTTCACTTAATTGGGTTATTTTTCAATCTTAATTGATTACATTATTTTGACTTTTTGAAGCTTAATTCTTCTTGAAAACTAACTCTTTTTGGAATCTTTTATTACCCATTTACTTAATAGACTATTAGAGTTAAAGCCTTAGTGGCGTGTTGAGCTAATTAATACTCCTGTCATTTGCCCATGTGGAAACTGTGTTCACTTCCCAGGGAGATTCTCCTATTGTCACAATAGATATAACAGTGAACATATTAATTAAGTGAATATCCCCAAAGATTAAAAATAATTGTTTTAATTTTATAGTTTCTTGTTGAAAAGTGAGGAAAAAAAGGTTTAAAGAATCTGCCTAGGAGAAACAGGTGTGTGAGGCAAACATGGGTTGGAGAAGTTTAGCATTCTTTATCTTCTTTCTTCTGGAGAAATCCGATCACAGCAAACACTTGAAGAATTTACTGCTATTGCTTTTCAGATAAATGACTTGGGGTGTGAAAAACAGCACATCCGCCCTGTGGTTGAGCATTGTTTTCTGTGAGTAGCTTAGCTTTGAACTTCTCTGTAGTGGTGGGCTGGTGGTACTCCCCTGGCCTCTCCCGGAGATTCCTTTCTAACTCAGTTACTTTCAGTTTACTGAAAGACCCCAAGATGACCTGAGGAAAGCTCTGTTGTTTTCTTCATTTCCTGACTCCACGCTGCAGTGATCACATCTTCAAAAAATAGATTTCTGCATGTGAAAATATACCCATATCCTCTTTTATCAAGAAAGCAGTATCTCAGTTTATTGGATTCATGACTTAATATAATAACACCCCAAATAATAGAGGCCACCAGACCCACATTTTTAATTAACTACTATTTTTCCCACTAACATCAAGTTTTAGGGGAAGAGGAGAGTACCAACTGTCTCAGGAATATATTTAGTTACTTTTAAAGCTTGCAGTGAGCTGAGATCCGGCCACTGCACTCCAGCCTGGGCGGCAGAGCAAGACTCCGTCTCAAAAAAAAAAAAAAAAAAAAAAAAAGTGTTACAAAACAAAAAATTTAATTTTTAAAAGTATGACTATAAACATAACTCCTTTTGTTTATATTTAGATGAAAATCAAAATATTGATTTATTAATATTAGCAAAATCCCTGTAACCCCTAAGATGGATAGATTCTAGTATCAACTAAGGCCCTTTAAAAGTTATATTTAATATATACTTTCTTTCACACAAATTGAAGAAAATAGGCCTGGAGTTCAAACTATTTCATTTATTCAACTAGTTACCAGATTAAAAGGATGGTGGCCTGTTCCCATGGTTTCTAATCAGGAAAGGCCCTGACCAACTATGTAGAAACATAGAGAGGACTTACTGCCTTTGGGCAGAAAGAGAACCCCCAACAAATGGACAGCGACCTAAACCCTCCAGTAAGTTATGCAGAAATGAATATTAGGCTCCAACTGGTTACAGTGTGAAAGGCAGGATTCCTGGTGGTAGAAGAGAGAGGTATTACACACAAAATTCCACCAAGTGCAAAAGGAAGAGACGGGTTGCCATATATGACTGCACAAGTTGTACTCTGTACCACCGTAAGGTGTAGAAGGGTTCTGTTGATAAGGAATGGTATCAATATGTCCCTGAGGGTTGTGTAGCAACAGTAGAGTCATAAAGATTTCTTAGGACATATGTAGAAACTAACTCACTGTATTACACTGCCCAAGTCATTTAATCCCTATTAGCCCCAATTTCCTTGGTCAGAGATTACTTTTTACCCACCCAATAATCATTCTTGCCTACTTCCTTAGCTTTGAGCCCCTATATTGACGGGCATAGATCTGTGTCCAGATTAAAACAAACAAACAAACAAACAAAACAAACAAACGAAGTGCACTCCCCAGCCTTCCTTGCATAGAAGTGGCCAATGGGAAATCTCTAAATAAAAATGACTCAGCTGGGAAATACAGTCTTTCTCTTTTATCCCTCGTCCTACACAGAACAAGATTATAGTAGCTAGAACTCCTGCAATTGTAAGGTGACCTTGAAGTCAGCTTGAGGATGGAAACCACCCATGAAAAATGATGAAGTGGAGAGAAAAGGAGTGTGGGTCTCTGATATTGGTGAAGCTACCATAATAGCTTGCACTCTTCCACTCCCTTCTCACATGAGATAAAATACAACCCTATTTTGATTAAGCTACTGTTGGTTGAGTATATGTATCCACCCTAATCATAATTGATGGATATGTCATCTGTAATGATATTTGTGTGGGTGAAGAGAAATAAAAGAGGACATATTGGGAAATACTTTGTGAACAATAAAATGCTACATTAATGTAATGGTTTTGTGAGATTCTGGGCTCAAGTGGTGTCACTTGGAGGCGCTAATGAAAATGACAGGCACATAGCTGTGCAGTGGGTCATTGCCTCCCTCCCCTCATTCTGCCTCAGGCCATAGTACAGCTTCCTGAGAGCACAGAATGGTCACTCCCTAAGCATGGCTCTGTCTGGCCTGGCAGGATTCTCGGCACTTACAACAAGGTCACCCAGGAGAAACTTGGCAGGAGCTGGAGAGAGAAGAAGTTTATCAGAAGACTGGTCCTGAGAACTGGGAGACTCCTTCCTCTGCGGCTTCCTGGAGTAAGAGTCAGAGCTATAGTCAGTGACAGGGGAAGGTCTTGAAGCTGCACTGATGGGACTCAGAGCCATTAAGACTTTTATACATGACACAGAGGGTTTCTTGGACATTTGGGTACAACTAATTCACTCATTTGATAAATGATATGCAAAAACGATGCGAGCTTACCCAACCTGTCTTATTTCATTGTTCTTCTGTTTTGTTTTGTTTTAGGCTTTTAGCAGCCTGAACCCATAGTTTTCAGTTTCTGTCTCTAGTGATAAGTGAAAAAGAAGGAGGAGGAAGGGGCTTTACTGGCCCAACCAGAAACAGAAACTAAGAACCCATGACTGTGTTCTCCCTCTTGGACACTCCTGGAAGTGATCAAAAGAGAAAGACTTATATTTTCCTGGAGATGACAGGGAAGCCACATTCATCCTTGGTCCTCAATGCTGGCCAAGAAGTTCACCTACCCTTGAAATGGGAAAGAGGGTACATTTGTGTGATAGAACCCTTGTCCTAACACATTGCTAAGAATAGGAAATCAGGACACCCTGGAGGCAATTACATAAATCTTCTGCAATATCCTCAACAAGTCGCCATCTAATCTCTGCTTGTACACCAACAGTGATGTAGAACGTACTAACTCCCTAAAGAGACCAATCTACTTTTGAACATCTTTCTTTTCTCCTTATAAAGTCTTCTGTTGAGAACAAAGCTTCAAATAAACAAAATAAAAATACAATACAAACCTTGGATTTCAGAATCAGGTTTGGGACAAATTACTAACTTTATCTTTCCAATAGCTATGTGACTTTGTGAATTTATTTAACTTTTCTAAGCCTGTACTATAAAGGGAAATAATGACTGCCAACTCCTGAAATTGTTAAGAATTCATGATGATAACGATGATAATGAAAATAATAACTAACCCTCACTGGCTATATTACTGTTTGTCAGGTCTCTACATTGTTTCACATACTTCTAACAAGAACCCCAAAAAGTGGATACCAATGTTATCCCCACTTTTCAGTTGAAGAAACAGAGGCAAAGAGGCTTAGAAACTTGCTGATGGCCACACAGTTGCACTTAACCACTTTCCTAGACAGCCTTTTTATAAAAGAAAGTTCCCATCAAGGTCCAGCTAGTCCTGATCCTGCTTAGCTCCAGTGTTTAGAAAAGACCAGATATTTTAAGGAGTTAAGGTGATAGAAAAGAAATAAGCTAATGGACACGACAGAGCTTCACATATCGACACTACCACAGAGCTTGACATATCGATACATTTGAGTTCATTTTACCTTCCCTCTTCTTCAGCTTAAGAAGCCACAATTCTGCTAACAATTCTCAATAAGTATCATTTGAAATTTCCTCTCAATCTGGATTCTTTTCTCTACTTGCGTTATTTGTTTACATCCGTGTAGTATCTATACTGAATTTAACACCCTGGGTATAATCTGACTAGTCTCAATATGAATCCATCATCTCCCTTGTTTTTCGTGTGTGTGTGTGTGTGTGTGTGTGTGTGTGTGTGTTTTGATGGAGTCTCCCTCTGTTGCCCAAGCTGGAGTGCAGTGCCCTGATCTCTGCTCACTGCAACCTCTGCCTCCAGGGTTCAAGTGATTCTCCTGCCTCAGCCTCCCAACTATCTGGGATTACAGGTGCTTGCCACCATGCCTGGTTAAGTTTTAGTAGAGACAGGGTTTTACCATGTTGGCCAGGCTAGTTTCGAACTCCTGATCTCAAGTGATCCACCTGCCTCGGCCTCCCAAAGTGCTGGGATTGCAGGCGTGAGCCACCACACCCAGTCCATCGCCCTTGTTTTGAATGTGAATATTCTCAACGTCATCTAAAATCACTTTAGCTTTGAGGGTAGCCACTGTCATACCTTTGGTTCATAAGCTTTGTCTCTTGCTTGCCTGGCACTGCTTCCTTCTTAAACCAAAGTATCCAGTCTTAACATGTATTGGTATAATTCTCTTAGAAAGCAAGTTGATAATATAAAAAAGTACCTTAAAGATGTATATCCCTTTGGCTGTTATGGAAAGATGAGAGATAACAAGTGTTGGTGAGGATATGGAGACAAGGGAACTGTTGATGGGCATGTAGATTGGTGTAGTCATGAAAAATAGTATATAGGTTGCCAAATAAATTAAAATTAGAACTACCATACGACCCAGCAATTCTCTTCTGGGTATGCACTCAAAGGAAATAAAATCACCACCTTGTAAAAATATCTGCATTTTCATGGTCACTGCAATATTATACACAATAAATATCTGTCCACTGAGGGACAAATGAATAAACTGTGATGTGTGGGTGTGTATGTACAATATTATTCAGCCTTAAAAGAGGAAATCCTGCCATTTGCTACAACACGAATGAACTTGGAAGACATTATGCTAGGTGAAACAAGCCAGACACAGAAAGAAAAACAAATTATATAATCTCACTTATATGTGAAACCTTAATTTTTAAAAAAGTCAAACACACAGAGATAGAGAATAAAACAGTGATTACTAAGGACTGGGGGTTTGGGGCCATGGCCAGATGTAGGTCAAAGTATTCAAAGTAGCAGATATAGAGGATAAAAAAGTCTAGAGATCTAATGTACAATATAAGGACTGTAGTTAATAATATCGTTTTGTATTCAGGATTTTTGTTTACTGAGTAGATTTTAGCTGGTGCTACCGCAAAAATAAGGATAACTATGTGATATGATGTATATGTTAGCTTTCTTTACTATGGTAACCACTTTTCTACTTATATATATCCCATAACTTCATGTTGCATACCTTAAATACACATGATACAACTTATTTTTATAATGTATATCTTTTGATACACAGTCTGAGAAAATATGATTGGAAGCTTTCCTAAATGCTGAAAAAAGTTTACAGTCAAAATGTCCATTATTTGCACAGCAAAAATTAGGAAATAGCCTACATGTCCAAATACCAGGGGACTCTAGTAGAGCTACGGGGAGTGTAGCAGCTGAGAGTTTAAGAGTAAGAATCTCTGGACTTGCTTCCAATTCTTCCCCTTAATGTTCATGACTACACACACACACACACACGCACACACACGGCCATGAACAGGTAACCCTGCTGTTATGAATACTTGGCCTGGACCACCTGGAGGAAAGGAAGGCATCTCCTGCATGTCTCCCCAGTGAAGAATCTTCCCCAAGTTTGCACATTCCTGTCCAGGTGCACTGCAGTTTACTTTTCTGGTTTTACTTTAGTATGTAAGATTACTGAGTGGAGGTGGGTAGGACAGTCTGGGAAGGGAAATAGAGTTAGGACAGAGAGTAGCTCCGTCACAGGAGGATTTCAGGTGTTACAATGTGAAGCTAACAACTGCTGTAGCAATGTTAGGGAGAAATGTTTCATCAACCCCCTCGTTTTATTTTTACCACTTGTAACAAGATACATTTTACCAAAAAAACACAAAATTGTTGTTAAGTTTTCAAGCTAGCCTTCATTTCACTCTGGAAAGTTTTGCAACATTTACTATTGCTTGACTCTTTCGAGAATTGCAGCAAAGAATTTTATAGAAGAAAATGCTTCATTAATAAAAAAGGAAGTGTTAATCTATATTAAATCGTCTCCTAAAGATTTTCTAACTAGGTGTCCCTCAGATATGTATTAGTTAGATAAAACATTGAGAGAGAGGCACTGGAGACCTTGGAGAACAATGAGTGAAAGTTACCATATGCAAGAAATGGTAAGGGAGGCAGCTGAAAAGGTGATATAAATTAATTAAATGATTACCTTATGGGGGAAAATACAAGAAGATATTTCTGCTCTCAAAGCATCACGATTAGTCCTAAGTAGCTGCAACTAACTTTTTAGGGCCCCAATTATGTGCCAAGCTCTGTCCTAAGTGGTGTTCACATAAATGAACTAATTTAGCTATCGCCCTCCTGCCTGTGAAGTGGGTAGTGTCGTTATCTTTGCCACAACCCCAAAGGTCACATCGAATTTTTCATCCTCGGTAGAGACATCACTGACTGAGTCTACAGAGCTTCTTCACTTGCCCTTTGGCTCCTTCCCACCGTGCTGGTAAAGCAGGACAGAGTTGCTCCGATGAAAATCTCTTATTTTAAAGATTATTCTAATAACAATAGGGAAAAGTCAGAGGCTAAGAAAAATAATGTGGGATAATTAAAAAGGCACATGAAGGCTTGGAAAGCTTCCCTCAGTCATGTGTCCTGCTCTAATAGGTCCCAAGAGTCTAACAGGGCTATGGTACTTTCTCTTTGATTTGATGCTGGAGGGTGGAGGTATCTAAACTGCCTCCAGTTACGATAGTGGGTAGGAATTCTCAGGGGCAATAAAAGCAGAGTGTCCCTTTGTCACAAGAAGAAACTTTCATTTCTGGAAACCTGCAAACTATACCCATTTTACTGAGTGCCCTTTTCACAGAGTAATGGACCTCTTTGGGTATTTCCTTATGCTAAGAGAGAGTTTTTGTGTGGGCTATCCAGGAACCAAATTAACATTTATATAATGCTCTTCCTTTAGAGCAAAAATTTTGATGTCTAAAAAATCAGCTCTCAAATGAGTGTTTAGAATTCAAATGCCTAAGTCAGGGTGTTTATATGTACTGAATCACTATGCACATTAAATTTCTAGGTGGAATAATATTAATACTTATTTTCAGTTCATGTGAACACCATTATTTTATTCTTCTTATTTTGTAAAATTACCCCGTACTTTCTGGACGGTAAAAATCAATCTTATAAAGATGACCATTTTCAACCAAGTTAGTTTATGGCTTTAATGTCAAAAAAAATTTTAATATCATTCTTTCCAGAACTAGACCAAATGGCTTTTAAATTGTGTTGAGAATTAAAGAAGAAAAACATCAGGGAATATTCTAAAGAAAATGAAGAATAAGAGAAGACTGGACCTAACAGATAATAGCACATGCTATTATTATTTAAATAATATAATATAAACACTAAAAGTATTTAAGTGTTTAGTGCAATATAATAGAGATTCTTATCAATTTATGATAGTACATATATAATACAATTAGATTATAGGAAACTTTAAAAACTATTATAATAAATATGTAACATTAAAATATATTTATAATTATATAATAAAGAAAAATTTTATGTTTACTCTTATATCTTATTTTACGTTTACTCTTATGTCTTATTTTGAAATAGATGTCTAACTTAAATATTTTTAAAGCAGAAAGAAAGAGAGTAATTCCAAGATGTAACAGAGATGGATGCTTGTGAGAGACTTAAAGCAATAGAAGGAATTATGAAAAAAAAATGGACAGTTTTGGTTAGGTAAAATTGTTTATAAAGTAAACACTAACAAAAAATAGGATTCAATAGAATGCAAAAATGGCAGCCTATACGGGGAACAACAGGGTTCTAGGAATGGTGGTGGAAGCATGGACTTTGAAGTCAGGCCACTGAGTCCAAATCCTGCCTCCACCACACATGTGAACATCCGTAAGTTACTTATCTGTACCTCAGTTCCTCCTTTTGTGAAGGGAGGCCAATAGTACCTCGCTTGTAGTATTGCTGTAGGTATGAGATGCATGATAAAGCACTTAGAACATTGTCTGACATATAGTAACCACTCAATTAATTGATAGTTATTATTATTATCAATGGCAGCATTTCTATTTATTATTGTTATTGGGATCTATAATAGTGCTTCTTTACCAGGGGCAATTTTGCATCCAGAGAACATTTGGCAATGTCTGGAGACATTTTTGGATGTCACTACTTGGGTTGCTGCCAGTTGAGTAGGTAGAGACCTACTCAACATCCCACAATCACAGGACAGCCCACCACAATAAAGAATTATCTGGCCCCAAATGTCAGTAGAGCCAAGGATGAGAAACTCTACACGATGGTATGTAAAAAGTTTTTACAGCTTTACAAGAACTCCAACAGTATCCCAATAGGTACATGAAAAAAGGCACACGAACTATTCATTTAAAAAGAAGTTCAGATAAGAAGTATTTGAGAAAG
The DNA here is from genome assembly GCF_003255815.1 of Theropithecus gelada. Taxonomy (NCBI): domain Eukaryota; kingdom Metazoa; phylum Chordata; class Mammalia; order Primates; family Cercopithecidae; genus Theropithecus; species Theropithecus gelada. Next base: position 27,071,513 of record NC_037679.1, on the reverse strand, counting down.
CATTCACATTTGCCACTAAAAAAAAATTAATTTGGACAATGAAGAATCATTTTAAAAGTTCAAGAGAGTTAATTTTTTTTTTTTTTTTTTTTTTTGAGACGGAGTCTCGCTCTGTCGCCCAGGCTGGAGTGCAGTGGCGCGATCTCAGCTCACTGCAAGCTCCGCCTCCCGGGTTTACGCCATTCTCCTGCCTCAGCCTCCGGAGTAGCTGGGACTACAGGTGCCCGCCACCTCGCCCGGCTAGTTTTTTGTATTTTTTAGTAGAGACGGGGTTTCACCGTGTTAGCCAGGATGGTCTCGATCTCCTGACCTCGTGATCCGCCCGTCTCGGCCTCCCAAAGTGCTGGGATTACAGGCTTGAGCCACCGCGCCCAAGAGTTAATATTAAAAAACCAAGGTCAGTTATTATCCAGGGAAGTGGGTATATTTATACCTTATTGATAGCTGTGTAAGTAGGTAGCAATCCTTGGGAAATAATTTGGTAGTAAGAGTCCTAAAAATGTGCAGAACTTTTGACACTTTGATATCAGTTCTGGAAATTTATTCTAAATTAATTATTTTAATAAGAACTTATATGGGCCAATATGCTCCATGCATACTGTAACATATTTTTTTTTTTACTAGCAAAAACCTGACAAAAATTTAAATGAACATAAATGGAAAACAGTTAAGCCAATTATATGTTATAACTAAATGGACTATTTTATCACCACTGAATTTATGATAAAATAAAAAATCTGACTACATGGAAAATGTAATGTTCAAAGTAATGTTAAGTGGAAATGAGTAAAACATTTTTATTTGTTTGTATTCTATGATTTCTACTATATAAAATATATAACAAATATGAAACTCAAAACATATGCTTAATAACACTGGTTAAATGAGTTAAAAACAAAACAAAAAAAGTCTTATGACATCATAAAGATGGTATGCATGTATCTTTTTCCATTTACTTTAATATTTCTTAATGTATTATGTTTCCTGAACAAATAGAAAAGGAAAAAAAAACCCTCATCAAGCATGCCTATGCTGGTGACTTAAAGTTAAGCAGACAGAATAGAGGTATCAATGGGTGGTAGGTAGTCTTCACACATCCATAACTCATATTACCAGTGACCCAGACTTTGGTATTTTTGAGTACACGCATATCTCAGTTTTCGCTCTGTAAGTGATCCCTTACAAATTTTGTGTTCAGCTTGAGGCAGAAACATTTTCAAGATTTTTTTTCCATTTCAGTTGAAAGCATAGGTAGTCCATCAGGAAAAGATGCAAACAAATCACTCCGAGGTATTAAATACATTTTTAAAGATTAAAAATAAAAAAATAAGGTGCTAGTGATTGTGTGAAGTTAGTCATAGAGAAAATTCCATCTTCTTAGGGAGTTTGAATAATGGTCCTTGGAGAAAAGTCATTCATAGGTTAGTTATTTTTAAAATTCCTTAGTTTTTCACATGGAAGAAGTCAAAGTTTTTGTTTTTGACAAGAGTTACAACAGTTTTCTCCTTCTTTTTTCTTTTCTTTCTTTCTTTCTTTTTTTTATTTTTTTATTTTTTTTTAGAAACAGGGTTTCACTCTGTGGCCCAGGCTGGAGTGCAGTGGCTCAATCACAGTTCACTGCAGCCTCGACCTCCCAGGCTCAAGTGATTCTCCCACATCAGCCTCCTAAATAGCTGGGACCACAGGTGCATGCTAGTATGCCCAGCTAATTTTTTATTTTTTTGTAAAGATAGGGGTCTCCCTATTTTACCTAGGCTGGTCTCAAGCTCCTGGGCTCAAGCAATCTTCCTGCCTTGGCCTCCAAAAGCACCAGTTTTCTTCTTTAATTTGGTATTTAAGCAAGCATAGTGGTTTATTCATATCTTTAAAAATTTCTTAAACTTTTACCATAGATTATTGGCAGAGACAGCCTATTGATAGGAAAAACACACAAAGTCACTTCGGAACTGATTCTGAGAATCTGCAGTAAGAAGAAATTGCCACTGATACTGTGTTTTGTTCAAGATGATACAGTGTGATATATAGCCTTAATCATCACTTTATATAGATAGCCTTAATGATCATTTTCCCCTATAGATGATTTTTAGGTATAAGAAGTCATTGATTTCCAGAAAGAAACTACAAAAACACTCTTTCTGGGGAGGTAGGGTGTCGAGAAGGAGGACTTTGACAAAAACTTAAGTCCTGGCTCACCAATATTTCTCAATAAACTCAAGTCATTTAACCATTCTGGCCCTTGGATTTCCTAATTATAAAATGAAACTAAGATGTCTCTGCCATACCTCCCACCCCACTGAGACTTCAAATCATAGAGGAAAAGCTTATTTTCAGAAATGGCATTATGGCATTGGAGAGCCATTTGTAGGGAAAAACGAAATCTATATTTCACTCCATCCATACACCAAATAAAATACAGATGGATCAATATTTAAATGTAGCAAATGAAACTATAAATTACCAGGAAAAGATAGGATATTCATATAACTTTGGAGTGGCTGTTGGGTTTTCAATATTCGTCTTTATTAATGTCATCTTAAATGCACATATGAAGTATTCTAGGTTTGAGACAGATGTCTTATGATTACTTCACAGTAAATAATGAGTGAGCTACTTCCCTTTTCCCCAGGCCTTACCCCTGAGATGATGTGATAAAAGACAGATTGAATACCCTACAAGAGTAGCTGGATACTCCAGCTAGCCAGGGAGAAAGAACAACAGATTTTCTCCATTTATGTATAGGAGAGAGACAGAGAATCATCTCTCTTCCCTCCGGAAAGGAGAAAGAGAAAAAAATCCTTTCGCTCCTTAGAGAAAGCATGGGAAGGATCCTGGGTTCTTGCTCTAGCTTTGGAATGTAAATATATTCTTCCAAGGACCAAAGATCCAGTTGTTTTCACCTAGATATGTGTCCAAAGTCTGGATTTCATCCCTTTTAAGTGTAAATATTTAGGGAGACAGTGTGCCCATCTTCCGCTTACCTTGAGGCCTAACTTAGGGACCTAGTGCAGCCTGTAACCATTTGGCTTTCTTGGAGCAGAACAATTAACTAGATAAACAGTTACAGATTTAATTGTCATGGTATGAAATCCTTCTAGGGGAAGTGAAAGCAAACATTTCCTATCTTTAGACCATAAACATTTCTATGTTTCAGGAGGTTAGAACTCTTTACAAGAACACTGAAAAGTCCGGTGAAATTTTCTTTCTTCATAGTACAGAATATTTTTCCAAACAGAATAAAAAGACTAGGAACCTAAAGAAAATCATTGACAGATTTGACTGTGTAATCATAATTAAAAATTGGTGTAGTAAAAAAACTATAAAAAGAATTGAGTGACAAATGATGAGCTGGAAATAAAACCACATTTATAGCCCATACGCAGAGTTAATGTCTCTTAACTCTTAAAAAAAAGCAAAAAAGACCTTTAAAAACTGTGCAAAAGTCGTGGATTTTCTTCACCAAAGAAGACAAAGCAAAAAGTTCTCACCTATAAGATAGTTGCTCAGGCTCATTAGTAATCAAATAAGCACAAATAAAGATCATCTGTGATATTATTGTCTTGACAAATTGGCAAAATGAAGGAAAACAATGCCTAGAGCTAGCAAAGCCGTGGTGATAGGCCCTTTCATATTGTGGTAGAGGGAATGTGGTGCTTCTTTGGGCCACTTTGCCATCACGTATTGCAGTAGACAGAATCCTGAACCCAAAGGTATCCACATTCTATTCCTGCAAACCTGTGAATATGTTATGCTCCAGAGCAAGGGAGAAAACTAAGGTTGCAGATGGAATTAAGGTTGCTAATCAGCTGGCTTGAAGACAAGAACAGATCAAGATGGCTGACTAGACACGGGTAGTGTGTGACTGCTCCATGGAGAAGAGCCAGAATCGTAAGTAGATACTCATATTTCTAACAGATCATCTAGGAAAGAATGCTTGGATTCACCAGAGAAGAGATGGGAAACACCAGAATTAAGTAAACAGAGGGTTTGAGGCAGCTTACTTAGCAGGAAGTGACTAAGAGCTGGGAAAGACCCTTGGATGCAGGGAAACAGTCAGAGAAATCCCCCAAGCTCTGAAATAGGGTTTTGTGATTTTGGCTACGGGAGAAACTTTGGACCCACTAGGTCATTGTGCCTGACGTAGAGAGCTGCCTAAAGATTGCATGGAGATATTGCTCCAGAAAGGAAACGCACACAGAATTCCACAGGCATCTGAGCCTGGAGCAGCATCAGCTGGGCCATTTTGAGACCCCAGACACTGGGGATCTGCGGACATGGCTGCAGCCACTGCTGCATTGCCCCAAGGAGGGAGAGGGGAAGATGTGCATGCCCATGCACCCCTGAGACGGTCCCTGCTGCCCTGCTCTAAGATGCTATGAGACTGATACACAAGTGGACCACGTTCCCCATGGTATGTTGCTCATGCTACTCACCTGGGAGATGCCCTGCTCTCTCTGATCTCAGGCCCAAGAGATTTGCTATTTTGAGAGTTTAATGCTGAGCTGTGCCCCACCCTCTGCCTGAATTTGGGCTGATGCAGCTGCAGCTGCTGCCAAGCCAAGGAGGGGCAGGGAAGTCAGGCTCTCCTACATATACCTCCGTTAATACTCATTGCCTTGCTATGACCGAGATTTGAGTACACCTCACAGCTTCTCACCCATGCTGCTCGCCTGAGAGAGGTCCCACCCTCTTTGGTCACAAGCCCACAGCTGGCACCATTTTGAGAGTTTAGAGACATTGTTTCGTGACCTGGCAATTTTGGTGGCCACAGAAACTATTTTAGTGTTAGGCCACAGACCAGAGTACTTTCTCTGGAATGGGGCAAGAACCCCCCACAGCCAGAATTGAGCAGTGAATGTGGAGATTGCCCCAGCAGTAGGAATTGGAATTAGGTTCTCTCCCATTGCAGTATTGGAGCAGGAGGAGAGATGCTGAAGCCTACGTTTCTCCTGGGCAGTGAGACTTGCATCCAGGGACAGCTTTGTGACCTGAAACCAGTCTGCATGTGTTATTTCTGGGTGCCTCAGCCTATTCCCCTGGTCAGTTAGGGGACAGTGCCCCATCAGCTCTGAGGAGTGGGAGGGAGGTGGGCCCCACTCCCCTGGAAACATAACACTCAGTGTGGTTCACTCCAAGGGAGTGGGGAGTGCAGCCTGCCAAAGCCCCACTAGGGTCAAAGAAAATAAGGGCAGAACCAGCTGCTGAAGGCAATACCACCAATGCCAGGAATGAACGTGGAAAGGGATCATCTCTCATCTCCCCACACTCTTCCTCAGTGCACTGTTATGAATTCAGCAAGTTCTTCCCATTCTGGCCTGGGGAGTGTGGGCCAAAAGAGATCACTTCTTGGGCTTCTCCAGAGGCTCCACCCCCACTGAAGATGAATGCATACTAAAGAAGGGCACTTTCTCATTAATCCATTGCCTCCACTCCTGCCCCTACCTGTGGGCTCTTACTCTTAAGTGCCATCTACTGGAATGCAGACTGAATTACACCACTAAACAAAATTACATCGCTACAAGCAACACCTGAGAAAGCCGCTGCACAAACCTGTCTGTAGCCAAGAAACCTATACAGAGCCTTAGCCCCTGAAAGCACCCAGAAATGAAGCCTACCAATCATACACAATATACACCACAGTCATACCCCTAGGGGAAAAAGAATACAACAATAAAAAATCCCCATCCAAACTATAGCAAATTCAAGAAAAAAAGAAGTGTCAGCTCTCAAATGAGAAGGAATCATAATAAGAACTCCTGCAATACAAAAAGCCAAGAGTGTTTCATCATCTCCAAAGGATCCAACTAGCTCCCAAGCAATGAATTCTAACCAGAAAATGAGTGTCTAAAATGACAGATATAGAATTCAGGATATGGATGGAAAAGAAACTCAACAAGGTTCAAGAGAAAGTTCAAATCCAACCCAAAGAGGCCAGAAAAATGACCCAAGATTTGAAAAATAACATAGCTATATTGAGAAAGAACCAAATAAACCCCTGGAATTGAAAAATTCACTAATGTTGTTTGAAAACACAATTGGAATCTTTGACAACAGACTGGAACAAGCAAAAGAAATAATTTCAGAGCTTGAAGACCAGACCTTTGAATTAACCCAGTCCAACAAAAATAAAGAAAAAAGAATTTAAAAAATGAACAAAGCTTTCAAGAAATATGGGATTATGTAAAGCAACCAAATCTATTACTTATTGGCCTTCCTGAGAGAGAACAAGAGAAAGCAAGCACTTGAAAAACATATTTTAGGGAAAAATTTTCCCAATCTTGCTAGAGATGTCAGCACACAGAGAGAAGAAATCCAGAGAACTCCTGTGAGATACTACACAAAGCAATCATCCCCAAGGCACATAGTCATCACACTATCCACGATCAATATGAAAGAAAAAATATTAAAGGCAGCTAGAGAAAAAGGCTATTATTACCTATAAAGGAAACCCTTAAGATTAACAGCAGACTTCTCAGCAAAAACCTTACAAGCCAGAAAACATTGGGGGTCTGTTTTTAGCATTCTTAAAGTAAAGAAATGCCAGCCAAGAATTCCATACCCTGCCAAACTAAGCTCCACAAACAAAATAGAAATAAAGTCTTTTGCAGACAAGCAATGGCTAAGATAAATGGTCACCACCAGACCAGCCCTACAAGAGATGCTTAACAGAGATTAAAACATGGGAACAAAGTAATGACACTTGCTACCACAAAAGGGCACAAAAGCACACAGCCCATGGACTCTCTAAAGCAAGTACATAATTAAGACTACAAAGGAGCTAGCTAACAACACTATAACAGGAACAAAACCTCACATATCAATATTGATCTTGAACATAGATGGCCTTAGCATTCCACTTAAAAGACATAGAGTGGCAAATTGGATAAAAACTAAACCCATCCTCTGCTGTCTTGAAGAGATCCATCTTACATTTAATGACACTCATAGGCTCAAAGTAAAGAGATGGAGAAAGATCTATAATGCAAATGGAAAACAAACAAACAAAAAGCAGAAGTCAGTCTTCTTTTAGCAGATAAAATAGACTTTAAACCAACAACAGTAAAGATGGACAAAGAAGAGCATTACATAATGATAAAGGGTTCATTTCAACAGGAAGACTTAACTATTCTAAATATATATGCACTAAATATTGAAGTACCCAGATTTAAAAAACAGTTCTTCTATTTAACATGAGATTTGGAGGGTAAAACAACCAACAATTACTTCTACACCTAAGAAAAGACTTTGACAGCCACCCAATAATAATGGGTGACTTCAGCACCCAACTGACAGGATTAGACAGATCATCAAGGCAGAAAACTAACAAAGAAATTCTGGACTTAAATTTGGCCCTTGACCAATTGGACCTAATACACATCTGTAGAATACTCCACCCAACAACCACAGAATGAACATTCTTCTTATCTGCACACGGAACATAATATCAGATTGACCACATGCTCAGTTCTAAAGTAAGTCACAATTTTTTTTAACAATTTCAGTCATACCAACCATCTTCTTAGACCACAGTGGAATAAAAATAGAAATCAATATGAAGAGGAACTCTCAAAACCACAAACACATGGAAACTAAACAGCAGCTCCTGAATACCTCTGGGTAAACAACAAAAGGCAGAAATAAAAAATTTTTTGAAACAAATGCAAATACAGACACAATATACCACAACCTCTGAGATGTGGCAAAAGCAGTGTTAAGAGGGAAGTTTATAGTGCTAAATTTAGTTCCCTGGTTGTCCAGTGGCTAGGAAAAAAAAAAAAAAAAAGGAAGAAAGATATCAAACATAGAAAGATCCCTAATCTCACACCTAAAGAAACTAAAAAAACAAGAAAAAACTAAACCTATAGCTAGCAGAAGAAAATAAACAACTAAAATTAGAGCAGAACTAAATGAAATTAAGACCTCAAAAAGACATACAAAAGGATCAATGAAACAAAAAGTTGATTTTTTTGAAAAAATAAATAAAATCAATAGGCTGCTAGCTAAATTAACAAAGGAAAAAAAGAAAACATCCGAATAAGCACAATCAGAAATGACAAAGGTGATATCGTAATTAACCCTACAGAAATACAAAAGATTCTCAGAGACTACTATGAACAACTCTATGCGCACAAACTAGAAAATCTAGAAGAAATGGATAAATTCCCTAGAAACACAAAGCCTCCGAAGATTGAATCAGGAAGAAACAGAAATCCTGAACTGAGAAACAATGAGTAACAAAATTGAATCAGTAATAAAAATCTAACCAACCAAAAAAAAAAAAAAAAAAAAAAGCTGTGGACTATATGGGTTCATAGCCAAATTCTACCAGATCTACAAAGATTTGGTACCAATCCCAACAAAACTGTTTCAAAAAATCAAGGAGGAGGGGCTCCTCCTTAACTCATTTAAAGTCTATTTTATCTGATACAATGGTATTGACTCATTCTAAAAAACCAGTATCATCCTGATACAATAATCTGGCAAAGTCACAACAGAAAAAGAAAACTACAGACTAATTTCCCTGATGAACACAGACACAAAAAATCCTTAACTAAATACTAGCAAATCGAATCCAGTAGCACATTAATTCAGCACTAGAAGCAGCTGCAGTTGGAGGCTTCCACTGAGAACCAAAACAACATGTGAATCCTGCACCAGCAACCGAGGTATGAAGGTTCTATTATCAGGACTGACTAGGTGTGACCCATGGAGAGCAAGGAAAAGTAGGGTGGTGCGTCGGCCCACCTGAGAGCCACACGGGGCAAGGGCACCCCCACCTCCAGCCAAGGGAGGCAGTGAGTGAGCATGCTACCCAGCCTGAGAAATCGTGTTTTTTCACAGATTTGTTCAACCTGAAGATCAGGAGATTCCACTTGTCAGCCCACACCACCAGGGCCTTGGGCCCCAACCACAGAGCTGCACAGATTCTCAACAGTCACTAGGCTGGAGTCTGCCGTGAACTACCGAGTTCCTGAGGGCAGGGGCATCCATCATCACTGCAGCTGTCTGCTGCCTAAGCTGTCTGAGCTCCCTGGGGGAAGAACAGCAGCCATCACTGGGGCTGCTAGCTACCTAAGATGCTGGACAGCTTGGTCCCAAGAGGTATTCCCCACAGCATAGCAGACCAGCAGTGGGAGATTGTGGTCAGACTGCCTCTTTAGGCTGAACCCTGACCCATCCCTCCTCACTGGGCGGGGCCTCTCTGAAGGAACTATAGCAACCCCAGCCAGGGACTTAGGGGCAGAACTCTGATCTCCCTGGGTCTGAGACCCGAAGGGGAGGGGTGGATGTTGGATGTGATCTCCATGAATCAGCAGATTTAGTATTTCCCCGCTAGTTCTGAGGAATCTGGGCATCCCAGATGAGTGGGTTTCCCCCAGCACAGTATACCCACTCCACCAAGGGGCAATCAGAGTGCTTCATTAAATGGGTCCTGGATCCCGTGTACCCTGACTGGGTGAGACTCCCCCAGCAGGGGTCGCCAGACACCTTATACAGGAGTGTTCTTACTGGCAACAGGTTGGTGCCCCTGGAGGACAGAGATCCCAGAGGAAGGAGTAGGCACCCATCTTTGCTGTTCTTCAGCCTCCTCATGTGACACCTAGAGGTACAGGAGGAACCCCGGGTGAATAGGGCCTGAAGTGAACCCCCAGCAAGCTGCAGCAGTCCTACAGAAGAGGGACCTGGCTGTTGAAAGAAAAACAAACAAACAGAAAGGAACAACAACAGTATCAACAAAAAGTTCCCACTAAAACCCCATCCACAGGTCAGCAGCCTCAAAGATTGAAACTAGACAAACTCATGAAGATGAGAAAGAATCAATGAAAACACACTGAAAACTCGAAAGGTCAGAGTGCCTCTTCTCCTCCAAATGATGGCAATACCTCTCCAGCAAGGGCAGACAACTGGTCAGAGGCTGAGATGGACAAATTGACAGAAGTAAGCTTCAGAAGGTGGATAATAACAAACTTCACTGAGCTGAAGGAGCATTTTTAACTCAATGCAAAGAAGCTAAGAACCTTGATAAAAGGTTACAGGAGCTGCTAACTAAAATAACCCGTTTAGAGAGGAACATAAATGACCTGATGGAGCTGAAAAACACAACATGAGAACTTTGTGATGTAAACACAAGTATCTATACCTGAATCGATCAAGCAGGAGAAAGAATATCAGAGCTTGAAAACTATCTTGCTGAAATAAGGCAGGCAGACAAGATTAGAGAAAAAAATAATGAAAAAGAACTAACAAAACCACCAAGAAATATGGCACTATGTAAAAAGAACAAACCTATGACTGATGGAGTACCTGAAGAAAATAGGGAGAATGGAACCAAGTTGGAAAACACATTTCAGGATATCATCCAGGAGAACTTCCTCTACCTAGCAAGACAGGCCAACATTCAAATTCAGGAAATACAGAGAACCCCAGTAAGACAGAACCCCAGTAAGACACTCCATGAGAAAATCAACTCCAAGATGCATAATCATCAGATTCTCCAAGGTTGAAATGAAGGAAAAAATGTTAAGGGCAGCCAGAGAGAAAGGCCAGGTTGCCTACAAAGGGAAGCCCATCAGACTAAAAATGGACCTCTCAGCAGAAACCCTACAAGTCAGAAGAGAGTGGAAACCAATGTTCAACATTCTTAAATGAAAAAAAATTTCCAACTTAGAATTTCATATCTGACCAAACTAAGCTTCATAAGCAAAGGAGAAATAAAATCCTTTTCAGACAAGCACATGCTGAGGGAATTTACCTCCACCACGCCTGCCTTGCAAGAGCACCCAAAGGAAGCACTAAATAGGGAAAGGAAAAACTGGTATGAGCCACTGCAAAAACACACCAAAATATAAAGGCCAATGACACTATGAAGAAACTGCATCAACTAGTGTGCAAAATAACCAGCTAGCATCATGATGAAAAGATCAAATTCACACATAACAATATTAACCTTAAATGTAGATGGGTTAAATGCCCCAATTAAAAGACACAGACTGGCAAATTGGATAGAGTCAAGACCCATTGTTGTGCTGTATTCAGGAGACCATCTCATGTAAAAAGACACTCATAGGCTCAAAATAAAGGGATAGAGGGAAACTTACCAAGCAAATGGGAAGTAGAAAAAAAGCAGGGGTTGCAATCCTAGTCTCTGACAAAACAGACTTTAAACCAACCAAGATCAAAAAAGACAAAGAAGCACATTATATAATGGTAAAGGGATCAATTCAACAAGAAGAGCTAACAATCCTAAATATATATGCACCCAATACAGGAGCACCCAGATTCATAAGACAAGTTCTTTGAGACCTACAAAGAGACTTAGACTCCCACACAATAATAGTGGGAGACTTTAACACCCCACTGTCAGTATTAGACAGAGCATCGAGACAGAAAATTAACAAGGATATTCAGGACTTTAACTCAGCTCTGGATCAAGTGGACCTGATAGATCTCTACAGAACTCTGTACCCCAAAACAACAGAATATACATTCTTCTCAGTGCCACATGGCACTTACTCTAAAATGAATCACATAACTGGAAGTAAAAGACTACTCAGCAAATGCAAAATAACAAATCATAACAAACAGTTGCTCAGACCACAGAGAAATCAAATTAAAACTCAAGAAATTCACTCAAAACCACACAACTACATGAAAATGGAACAACCTGCTCCTGAATGGCTCCTGGATAAATAATGAAATTAAGGCGGAAATCAAGAAGTTCTTTGAAACCAATGAGAACAAAGAGACAATGTACAAGAATCTCTGGGACACAGCTAAAGCAGTGTTAGGAGGGAAATTTATAGCACTAAATGCCCACATCAGAAAGTTGGAAGGATCTCAAATTGATACCCTAACATCACAACTAAAAGAACTAGAGAAGCAAGAGCAAACAAATCCAAAAGCTAGCAGAAGACAAGAAACAACTAAGATTAGAGTGAAACTGAAGGAGATAGAGACATGAAAACCCTTCAAAAAATCCATGAATCCAGGAGCTGGTTTTCTGAAAAAATTAATAAATCAGATAGACTGCTAGCTAGACTAATAAAGAAGAAAAGAGAGAAGTATCAAATAGACACAATAAAAAATGATAAAGGGGATATCACCACTGACCCCAAAGAAATACAACCATCAGATAATACTATAAACACCTGTATGCAAATAAAGTAGAAAATCTAGAAGAAATGGATAAATTCCTGGACACATACACCCTCCCAAGACCAAACCAGAAAGAAGTGGAATCCTTGAATAGACCAATAACAAGGTCTGAAATTGAGGCAGTAATTAATAACTAACCAACCAAAAAAAAAAAAAAAAAAAGCCCAGACAGAATTACAGTTGGATTCTACAAGAGGTACAAAGAGGATCTGTTACCATTCCTTCTACAATTATTTCAAACAATTGAAAATGAAGGCCTTCTCCTTAACTCATTTTATGAGGTTCGCATCATCCTGATACCAAAATCTGACAGAGACACTACCAGAAAAGAAAACTTCAGTCCAATACCCCAATGGACTTTGATATGGAAGTCCTCTGGAAAACCAAATCCAGCAGTACATCAAAAAGCTTATCCACCATGATCAAGTTGGCTTCATCCCTGGAATACAAGGCTGGTTCAACATACACAAATCAATAAACATAATTCATCATATAAACAGAACTAGTGACAAAAACTACATGATTATCTCAATAGATGCAGAAAAGGCCTTCGATAAAATTCAACATCCCTTCATGTTAAACTCTCTCAATAAACTAGATATTGATGGAACATATCTCAAAATAATGAGGGCCATTTATGACAAACCCACAGCCAATATCATACTAAATGGGCAAAAGCTGGAAGCATTCCCTTTGAAAACTGGCACAAGACAAGAATGCCCTCTCTCACCACTCCTATTTGACATAGTATTGGAAGTTCTGGCCATGGCAATTAGGCAAGAGAAAGAAATAAAGGGTATTCAAATAGGAAGAGAGGAAGTCAAATCATCTCTGCAGATGACATGATCCTATATCTAGAAAACCCTACTGTCTGGGCCCAAAAGCTCCTTAAGCTGATAAGAAACTTTAGCAAAGTCTCAGGATACAAAATCAATGTGCAAAAATCACAAGCATTCCTATACACTAACAACAGGCAGGCAGACAGTCAAATCATGAATGAACTCCCATTCTCAATTGCTACAAAGAGAATAAAATACCCAGGAATGCAGCTAACAAGGGATGTGAAGGACCCTCTTCATGGAGAACTGCAAACCACTGCTCAAAGAAATAAGAGAGGACACAAACAAATGGAAAAACATTCCATGCTCATGAATAGGAATAATCAATATCATGAACATGGCCATACTGCCCCAAGTAATTTATAAATTCAATGCTATTCCCATTAAACTATCAATGACATTCTTCACAGAATTAAAAAAAAAAACTACTTTAAAATTCATATGGAACCAAAAAAGAGCTCATATAGTCAAAACAATCCTAAGCAAAAAGAACAAAGTTGGAGACGTCACACTACCCAACTTCAAACTATACTACAAGGCTATAGTAACCAAAACAGCATGGTACTGGTACCAAAACAGACACATAGACCAATGGAACAGAATAGAGATCTCAGATATATAACCATCTGATCTTTGAAAAACCTGACAAAAACAAGCACTGGGAAAAGGATTCCCTATTTAATAAATGGTGCTGGAAAAACTGGCTAGCCATATGCAGAAAGCTGAAACCAGATCCCTTCCTTACACCTTCTACAAAAATTAACTCAAGATGGATTAAAGACTTAAATGTAAAACCCCAAGCCATAAAAACCCCAGAAAAAAAATCTAGCAAATACCATTCAGAACATCACAGGCAAAGATTTTATAATGGAATCACCAAAAGCAATTGCAACAAAAGCAAACATTGACAAATGGAATCTAATTAAACTAAAGAGCTTCTGCACAGCAAAAGAAACTATCATCAGAACAAATAGGCAACCTACAGAATGGGAGAAAATCTTTGCAATCTACCCATCTGATAAAGGTCTAATATCCAGAACCTTCAAGGAACTTAAAATAATTTACAAGAAAAAAAGAGATAACCTCATGAAAAAGTGGGCAAAGGACATGAACAGACACTTCTCAAAAGAAGACATTTATGCGGCCAGCAGACATATGAAAAAACGCTCAACATCACTGATAATTAGAGAAATGCAAATCAAAACCACAATGAGATACCATCTCATACCAGTCAGAATGACGATTATTAAAAGGTGAAGAAACAACAGATGCTGGCAAGGCCATGGAGAAATAGGAACACTTTTACACTGTTGGTGGGAATGTAAATTTGTTCAATCATTGTGGATACCAGAGTGGTGATTCCTTAAGCATCTAGAACAAGAAATACCATTTGACCCAGCAATCCCATTATTGGATATATAACCAAAGGAATATAAATCATTCTCTTATAAAGATATATGCACGTGTATGTTTATTGCAGTACTACTCACAATACCAAAGACATGGAATCAACTCAAATGCCCATCAATGATAGACTGGATAGAGAAAATGTAATACATATACACCATGGAATACTATGCAGCCACAAAAAGGAACAAGATCATGTCCTTTGCAGGCATGGATGAAGCTGGAAGCCATCATCCTCAGCAAACTAACACAGGAACAGAAAACCAAACATCATATGTTCTCACTCATAAGCGGGAGCTGAACAATGAGAACACATGGATCCAGGGAGGGGAACAACACATAGCGGGGCCTGCTGGAGGGCTGGGGAGAGGGAGAGCATTAGGATAAACAGCTAATGCATGCAGGCCTTAATACCTAGTTGATGGGCTGATAGGTGCAGCAAACCACCATGGCACACGTTTACCTACGTGACAAACCTGCATGTCCTGCACATGCATCCAGGAACTTAAAATAAAAAAGTTAATTCACCACAATCAAGTAAACTTTATTACTGGGATGCAAGGATGGTTCAATATATTCAAACCAATAAATATGATTCACCACATAAACAGAATTTCAAAACAAAAATCACATGATTATCTGAATAGATGCAGAAAATACAGTTGATAAAATCCAACATCCCTTCATGCTAAAAACCTTCAGCAAATTAGGAATCAAAGGAATATACCACCATTCTATGACAAACCCACAGCCAACATCACACTGAATAGGCAATAGTTGGAAGCATTCCCCTTAAGAACTAGAACAAGACAAGGATGTCCACTGTCACCACTCCTATTCAACATATGATATGGGTTAACTCTGTGTCTCAACGCAAAACTCATCTTGTAGCACCCATAATTCCCACGTGTTGTGGGAGGGACCCAGTGGGAGATGGTTGAATCATGGGGGCAGGTCTTTCCTGTGCTGTTCTCATGATAGTGAATGGGTCTCAGGAGATCTGACGGTTTTAAGAATGGAAGTTTCTCTGCACAAGTTCTCTCTTTGCCTGCAGCCATCCATGTAAGATATGACTTGCTCCTCCTTGCCTTCCATCATGATTGTGATGCCTCCCCAGCCATGTAGAATTGTAAGTCCAATAAACCTCTTTCTTTTGTAAATTGCCCAATCTCAGGTATGTCATTATCAGCAGCGTGAAAACGGACTAATACAATATAGTACTGGAAATCCTAGCCAGAGCAATCAGGCAAGAGAAAGAAATAGAAGGCATCCGAATAGGAAAAGAGGATATGAAATTATCTCTGTTTACTGATGATATAATCCTATACTTAGAAAGCCCTAAAAATTCCTCCAAAAGACTTCTAGACCTAAAAAATGACTTCAGTAAAGTTTCAGGATACAAAATTCACATATAAAAATAATCACTAACAGTTCTATACACCAATAACATGCGAGTAGAGAACCCCATCAAGAACACAATTCCATTTGCAATAGCCACACAAAAATATGATATCTAAGAATATATCTAACCAAGGAGGTGAAAGATTTCTACAAGGAGAACTACAAAACAATGCTGAAAGAAATCATAGATGACACAAACAAATGGAAAAGCATTCTATGCTTGTGGATTGGAAGAATTAATATTGTTAAAATGTCCATGCTGCCAAAAGCAATCTATAGATCAAGGCTATTACTATCAAATTACCAATGTCATTTTTCATAGAATAAGAAAAAACTATTCTAAAATGCATATGGAACCAAAAGAAGAGCCTGCATAGCCAAAGCAATCCAAAGCAAAAAGAGTAGAGTCAGATGCATCACATTATCCAACTTCAAACTATACTACAAGACTACAGTAACCAAAACAGCATGGTACTCAGACAAAAAGAAACACATAGACCAAAGGAACAGAATAGAGAATCCTTAAAAGAAGCTACACACCTACAACCAACCGACCTTTAACAAAGTCAACAAAAATAGATAATGGCTAAGGATGCCCTATTCAATAGATGATTCTGAGAAAACTGGCTGACCCTATACAGGAGAATGAAACTGGACCCCTACCTCTCACCATTTGCAAAAATTAACTCAAGATGGATTAAAGACTTAAATGTAAGACCTCAAAGTATAAAACTCCAAAAAGAAAACCTAGGAAATACTTTTCTATACATTGGTCTAGGCAAAGAATTTATGACTAAGTCCTTAAAAGCAAATGCAACAAAAACAAAAATGGACAATTGGGACCTAATTAAACTAAAGAGCTTCTGCACAATGAGAGAAACTATCAACAGAGTAAACAGACAGCCTTCAGAATGGGAGAAAATATTTGTAAACTATGCATCTGACAAAGGACTAATACATAGAATCTATAAGGAACTTAAATCAACCAGAAAAAAAGACAATCTCATTAAAAAATGGGCAAAGGGCATGAACAGACACTTCTCAAAAGAAGACATACAAACAGCCAACAAACATATGAAAAATGCTCAACATGGTGCATCATCAGAGAGATGCAAATCAAAACCACAATGTGATACCATCTCACACCAGTCAGATGGCTATTATTAAAAAGTCAAAAAAGAACAGATGTTGGTGAGGTTGCAGAGAAAAGGGAATGGCTATACACTGTTAGTGGGAATGCAAATTAGTTCAGCCCCTGTGGAAAGCAGTTAGGAGATTTCTCAAAGAACTAAAAATAGATTTATCATTTGATCCAGCAATCTTATTACTGGGTATCTACCCAAAGGAAAATAAATCTTTCTACAAAACAGACACCTGCACTTGTATATTCATTGCAGCACTATTCACAATTGTAAAGACATGGAATCAACACAGGTGCCCATCAGTGGTGGACTGGATAAAGAAAATGTGGTATATATACACTGTGGAATACTATCATGTATATACTGGCCGTAAAGAAGAACGAAATCATGTCCTTTGCAGCAACATAATGTAATCTGGCATATAAACAGAATCAAAGACAAAAACCACATGATTATCTCAATAGATGCAGAAAAGGCCTTTGACAAAATTCAACAGCCCTTCATGCTAAAAACTCTCAATAAATTCGATATTGATGGAATGTATCTCAAAGTAATAAGAGCTATTTATGACAAACCCACAGCCAATACCATTGAATGGGCAAGAACTGGAAGCATTCCCTTTGAAAACTGGCACAAGACAGGGATGCCCTCTCTCACCACTCCTATTCAACATAGTGTTGGAAGTTCTGGCTAGGGCAATCAGGCAAGAGAAAGAAATAAAGGGTATTCAGTTAGGAAAAGAAGAAGTCAAATTGTCCCTGTTTGCAGATGACATGATTGTATATTTAGAAAACCCCATCGTCTCAGTCCAAAATCTCCTTAAGCTGATAAGCAACTTCAACAAAATCTCAGGATACAAAATCAATGTGCAAAAATCACAAGCATTCTTATACATCAGTAACAGACAAACAGAGAGCCAAATCATGAATGAACTCACATTCACAATAGCTTCAAAGAGAATAAAATACCTAGGAATCCAACTTACAAGGGATGTAAAGGACCTCTTCAAGGAGAACTACAAACCACTGCTCAGTGAAATAAAAGAGGACACAAACAAATGGAAGAACATACCATGCTCATGGATAGGAAGAATCAATATTGTGAAAATGGCCATACCCCATTAAGCTACCAATGACTTTCTTCACAGAATTGGAAAAAACTGCTTTAAATTTCATATGGAACCAAAAAAGACCCCGCATTGCCAAGACAATCCTAAGCCAAAAGAACAAAGCTGGAGGCATCACGCTACCTGACTTCAAACTATACTACAAGGCTACAGTAACCAAAACAGCATGGTACTGGTACCAAAACAGAGATATAGACAAATGGAACAGAACAGAGCCCTCAGAAATAATACCATGCATCTACAGCCATCTGATCTTTGACAAACCAGACAAAAACAAGAAATGGGGAAAGGATTCCCTATTTAATAAATGGTGCTGGGAAAATTGGCTAGCTCCATTTCCTTTCCTTACTCCTTATACGAAAATTAATTCAAGATGGATTAGAGACTTAAATGTTAGATGTAATACCATAAAAACCCTAGAAGAAAACCTAGGTAATACCATTCAGGACATAGGCATGGGCAAGGACTTCATGTCTAAAACACCAAAAGCAATGGCAACAAAAGCCAAAATTGACAAATGGATCTAATTAAACTAAAGAGCTTCTGCACAGCAAAAGAAACTACCATCAGAGTGAACAGGCAACCTACAGAATGGGAGAAAATTTTTTGCAATCTACTCATCTGGCAAAGGGCTAATATCCAGAACTTATAAAGAACTCAATCAAATTTACAAGAAAAAAACAACCCCATCAAAAAGTGGGCAAAGGATATGAACAGACACTTCTCAAAAGAAGACATTCATACAGCCAACAGACACACGAATGGAGAATGACTTTGACGAGTTGAGAGAAGAAGGCTTCAGTCGATCAAACTTCTCAGAGCTAAAGGAGGAACTACGTAACCAGTGCAAAGAAACTAAAAACCTTGAAAAAAGAATGGATGAATTGGTAACTAGAATAATCAATGCAGAGAAGACCTTGAAAGAACTAATAGAGATGAAAACCATAATACAGGAACTACATGACAAATGCACAAGCTTCAGTAACCGACTCGATCAACTGGAGGAAAGAGTATCAGCGATTGAAGATCAAATGAATGAAATGAATCGAGAAGAGTAAAGAAAAAAGAGTAAAAAGAAATGAACAAAGCCTCCAAGAAGTATGGGATTAGCTGAAATTTTTAAAAATTAGTTAAAAAAATTTAAAAGATAGGGGAATTATTTTGGAATACTCAAGTGAACCCAAGTAATCACAGCACTTTTCAAAAGTGAAAGAGGGAGGCAGACAGAGAGGCCAGAATGAATACATATGAGAAGGACTTGATCTGTTGTTGCTGGCTTTGAAGATGGGGGAAGGAGATCATGGGTCAAGGAGTGCGGGTGTTCTCCAAAAACTGGAAAAGATATGGAAACAGATTCTCCCCTAGAGCCTCTTGAGAAGGACACAACATTGCTGACATAGTATTTTTATCCCAGTGAGACCTGTGTCCAACTTCTACTAACCTACAAAACTGTAAAGTAATAAATTAATGCATTTAAGCCACTCAGTTTGTGGTAATTTGTTACAGCAGTGATGGAAACTGATAAATTTTGGCTTTTAAAAGTCTTTAAAAAGGCGCAGTATTTGAGATAGCAGTCCATGAGCCATTACTAGAATCTCCTTCTAGTATCCACACTCAGTTCTCTTGTCTCTCTCTCCTGTCGCTATTGTCACCTAAGAAAACCAAAGCCCTGGTAAAATTCTACTCTCTTGTACTTCACTTTTTCACCAGCACAGCTGAACATTGCTGGAGAAAAACAACTCGGCTGGCTGGGCTCACTTGAAGTCCATACTCACTTGAAGTCCATGATCATGAATCTCAAAGGTATCTTAGTACTGTCTGGCAGACATACTATGTTGTCTAGTCCATTAATTCTCCTACTCTCTTAGATGACCAATGTACACATTTTCCTTTCTTCACCCATCTCCAACACGTCATCTTCAAACACCATGCTCAACCATGAACTTGCTTGCTACTTCACTGTGGAAGCTGAAGAATCAGAAGTGTACTTCCACTTGCTCCCACACCTATCCCCCCACCCATCTACCTCTGTGCCCAAATACTCACCTTGTGCTCTGAACCCTTTCCCCTCTTGCCTACTCAAGGATGTGCTCCAGCAATTGTTTCATCCTCCTTCATTATCAATTTTTCCTTAATAGTAGATTAATCTCACTAGCATGCAAGCATTTCATTTTTACCATCTTAAAAAAAATTCTTAATCACCTCTCTCCCTTTACTACTGTCCACAATTCTTTGTTCACCTTGGAAGAAAAACCTAGTGGAATTGTTTATGCTCATTGTCCCAATTCTTTTCTTTCCATTCCTTCTTGAATCTATTCTAATGGGGTTTTCCTCCCACCCAATGCCACAGAAGTTGCTCTTCCCAAGTTCACCAAGAACTGCCAGTTTCTCTAAATCCAACGGTCATCTCTCCATACTCATTCTATTTATCATCAGCATTGAACATAATTGGTCTATCTTTGCTTCTTGATTTTTTTTTTTACTTTCCTGGAAGGCATCTCTCTCCTGGTTTTCTCCTTACCTCTGTGGCCATCTCAGGCTCTGTGGCTGGATATTCTGTGTTGCACCAATCTCCAAGCCTCCATGTATTTGAATTCTCCCCTGAATTCAAGTTCCACTTGGGAGTCTAACATGTGTCTCAAATTTAACATCTCCAAAACAGAACTCCTCTAACTTGCTCCTCTCCTGGTCTTCCCCATTACTCAAGCCAAATACCCTTGAGTTACTCTGACTCTCTTCTCACTCTCTTACATAATGTCCAACTCCTTAACAAATCCTGAAAGCTCTACCTTCAAAATATACACAGCATCTGCCCCCCTCCTCTTCTCCTTCTCCTTCTCCTTCTCCTTCTCCTTCTCCTTCTCCTTCTCCTTCTCCTTNTTCTTCTTCTTCTTCTTCTTCTTCTTCTTCTTCTTCTTCTTCTTCTTTTTTTCCACACAACACCTTCCCTCACCATCCACCCAAACTTACAACAACTTGTTATTCTCCTTTCTTCCATCCCTGCTTGTTCTCAATAGGGCAAGCCAGAATGATTTTGAAATGCAAGTTAAGGCAGTACTTCTCAAACTTTTCTGTGATAAAGAATGATTTTAATAATTTCCATTCCATCATGGATTGAAGCTTTTTAAAGATATGGTACAAAACAAACTACCAGAAAAATTAAATTTCAAAAGACATGCAAAATACAAGACATTTTATTACAGGTTCAACAGGTAGAAAATTACGTTTAAATGATGAAAAGAAACCTAAGTTTCTTATGTTCTAAATGCTTGCTCATAGTTTCTCTACTTGTTTTGTCTGGAACCTGTAACAAACTGCTCATGCACTGGCATAGACGTACACATCACATTTTGGGCAGTGCTAGGTTGGATCTGATCTTGTCAGTTCCATCCTCAAACTTCCCAGTGGCTTTTCCACCCTGCACAGTAGCAGTCAAAGGCCTTGCAGGGGAAAGGCTCTCCATGGCCTGGTCTCCCCTCACCTTGTTGAGCTCTTCTCTGGCTTCTCCCCTTCCCTGAATAGGCCAACTATCTCCTCACCCCACAGCTTTGAACTTGCAGTTTCCTCTGCTTGGGATGCGTCATCCTCAGAAAGTCACATGGCTCACCCTTATGTCCCTCAGTGCACAGGTTAGATGCCTCTTTTCAGTGCTGCCCTCCCTTAGAATCTATTTAAAGTAGCAATCCTTGCCCCTCCCAAATGTATTTTAGTTTATTGTCTGTTTTCACATTCTAGCATGTAAACTCTGAAAAGGTAGAGGTTTCTCTTATTTTATTCATGGCTGTATTCCTAGTGCCTAGAGTAGAGCCTGGTATATAGTAGATACTTAAAAAATTGATTAAATGAATACATTAATTAAATGAATCCAACTTTTAGGAATATATAATAAGAATATTATCAGATACATGCTAACAATGAGATGTATGAAAAGTTCATAGCATCCTTAAAACATTTATTAAGCATTAATAGTAGGAAAAAAACCTTCTCAGTAATAAAAATTTTAAGCCTCCTTTATGTCTATTAATAGGATATTAATTAAGCAAATCATGGTGAATATCTACAGTTTTATCTGCCCAGTAGCTATGTTCTCATACGAACTGCTTTGCCCAGTCACATGTACTATAATAGTCGCCATACTTTAACAGCTAATTAGCACAGGGTGAGAATTAAGTAATGAGCCTGTGTCCTGAAATTATGAACATTGTATCCCCAAAATTACAGTCAGTGCAGTCAGAGAAAGTTTGCCTGCTGTGTGGAGACAGTCACGCCATAGTAAAAGAACTTGAGATGGATCCAGGGAAAAACACAGATGAGGAGAACAGTCTTAATGTTGTCTGGGTCCCTGGTTCTAGTATTTCCTGAAATTCCACTGCGTTCTTATCTTTTCCTCAATTATTCAACCTTTTTTGGATTTCACAATCTGATTTGCCTCCTTTTTTTGTTAAAGTCCATTCATATTGGGGTTCTATCACTTGACACCAAATACACATACAACAGAGTACAATCTAGGTATCAGAGAGGATGTTGCATAGTAACATTCATTGACTTAGAAAAGTCTCTATGACAGATTTCCTGGGTAGAAAAGCAAGCTGTAAATAAACATGACCCTGTTATATAAAATGTCAATAGCATGTATTACAGATACATATATGCATTTAGAAAAGAATGGAAGGATATATGTCAAACTGTGGTCATCTTTGCGTAATACGATTTTCAAGGACTCCTGTTTATTTTCCCATTATTTTCTGTTTCTAAAAATTTTCTATTATGAGCATTATAAAGATAATAAATCTTTATAAATACAAAAGAATAAGCATTGATTCTTCTTATATGATTTATCCGGATGTTTTCACTCAAAATATATTATAGGTAGGAGAGAAAATGTGGAAATTATGCAAAAATTTTCTGGGACTTCACCCATTAATCCTCTTGCTTGCTTTAATATACCTGGTACCCACCATGCTCTCTCCCAACATTAACACTAATTTACCAGTGAATAATTCAATTAAAAATGTGATTAGAACATATATTCTCTGAACTGTTCTACTACTTTATTCACTTACTTCTTTCTGTTCTTTTTATAGCAGAGGACTACATGGGACTTTCTTATAGTTAAAGAGTTTTTTTTATGTTTTAGGCTGAGTGTTAAGTACAGGAAAAAATCAGTGGACATCTACAGTGTGAGAAACCATGCTAATTTTGTAGAGACTCCAAAGAAGGGTAGCCCTGTCCTCAAGAAGCTTAAAAAACACGTAGATTATAACACAGACATACTTAAAAATAGAACTACTCATGCAAGACCGTGAATGCCAAAGGACATGTCAATATCAGGCCCTCAGAAGAGGGAAGTAGCAGTTCTGGCAGGGAGAGTCAGGGAAGCTTTATGAAAATGGTTGGATACAAGCAGGAGAGAGAAACAAAGAAAGGACATTTCAGGTGGGTGTGTGTAGGTGAGTGTGTGTGCATGGATAGGGGCTGCTTTAATGAGCTCAGAGAGATGAGCATGTGGGAATAGTATGGAAAATTTCAGGAGCAGTGAGTAGACTACTCCAAATGGAGCTGAGGGAGTGAGGGTAATTTTTGGTCAGATTTTAGAAGGCCTTTATGACAGGACTATAATCCTGTTAATCCAGAATTATAAGCAATAACTTTTAGTTCCTGTGCCAACCCAATGGACAATGGCTGTCTGGAGTGCTTTGAGAAGGACCATGAGACAATCCTTGGAAAAAAAACACCATGATCAATGAATGATGAATGATAGGAAATGACATATTACCTATGCATTGAATATATCATGTGTTTTTCTAATTCTGCCTCTCCCTAAGAGGCAACTATTATTCTGTAAGTTGGGGTTATTCCCCTCCATCTTTTACTTGATAATTTTAGCACACATGCATATACAACCATAAAATTTTGCTTGTCTTGAGCTTTACTAAAATGATGTCATACTGTTTGTAGGCTTTTGGAACTTGCTTGTTTTGTATTACTTTTCTAAGACATATTTATGTCTGTGTCACTGAAGTATATTTTTACCATTGTATGATATATCGTTTTGTGACTATACCACTTTTTATTTTCTGTTCTATTGAAGCACATTCAAATTTGTTGAGATTCTTCACATTGCAAAAATGTTCCCATATGCCTTCTTGTATTTCCCTCTTCATGCCCTGTGTAAGAGTTTCTCTAAGCTATACATCTAGGAGTGGGATTGCTAGGAAATAGGGTATGTGTCTATTCACCTTTATGAGATAGTGCAAAATAGTTTTCCAAAGTGAATGTTACAATTTTATTATCTCACTACAGTTTTTAAGATTTTGAGTCTTCTTTAAGAGTTGTAAGCAGTGAAATGGCTGAGAAAAAAATGACATTTGGGGAATAGAAATATGATATTTACATGCATGATAGATTTGAAGTAGAGAGTTATATTGGGAAATTCAATAAGGAGACTGTTAGAGTAGTTCAGATTTGAATTAAAATCCTAATTTGGACGATAAGGGGTGAACTTGGTGATCAATTATTTTGGTCATTGTATTTGGTTATTAAGTGTGCTGGAAAGTTAGAAATCACTCCAGCATCTTTAGCCTGAGCCAAAATCATTTATTCATATAGTAAAAATATATTGAGAACGGACTACATGTCAAGCACAGCATATGTTAAGAAAAGAGAATGTAAAGATGAAACACACAGTGACCTGAAGTTTCTTCAGGAAACACACACCCTCTCAAGACTAAATCAGGAAAAAGTTGAATCTCTGAATAGACCAATAACAGGTTCTGAAATTGAGGCAATAATTGATAGCCTACCAACCAAAAAAAGTCCAGGACCAGATCGATTCACAGTTGAATTCTACGAAACTGTTTCAATCAATAGAAAAAGACAGAGTCCTCCCTAACTCATTTTATGAGGCTAGCATTATCCTGATACCAAAGCCTGGCAGAGACACAACAACAAAAGATAATTTTAGACCAATATCCCTGATGAACATCGACGTGAAAACCCTCAGTAAAATACTGGCAAACTGAATTGCAGCCCAAAATCTCCTTAAGCTGATAGGCAATTTCAGCAAAGTCTCAGGATACATAATCAATATGCAAATATCACAAGCATTCCTATATACCAATAATAGACAAACAGAGAGCCAAATCATGAGTGAACTCCCATTCACAATTACTACAAAGAGAATAAAATACTTAGGAATCCAACTTACAAGGGATGTGAAGGATCTCTTCAAGGAGAACTACAAACCACTGCTCAATGAAATAAAAGAAGACACAAACAAATGGAAGAACATTCCATGCTCATGGATAGGAAGAATCGATATCATGAAAATGGCCATACTGCCCAAGGTAATTTATAGATTCAATGCTATCCCCATCAAACTATCATTGACTTTCTTCACAAAATTGAAAAAAAATACTTTAAAGTTCATATGGAAACAAAAAAGAGCCCACATAGCCAAGATATTCCTAGGCAAAAAGAACAAAGCTGGAAGCATCATGTTATCTGACTTCAAACTATACTACAAGGCTACAGTAACCAAAATAACATGGTACTGCTACCAAAACAGATATATAAACCAATGGAACAGAACAGTGTCCTCAGAAATAAAACCACACATCTGCAACCATCTGATCTTTGACAAACCTGACAAAAACAAGAAATGGGGAAAGGATTCCCTATTCAATAAATGGTTCTGGGAAAACTGGCTAGCCATATGTAGAAAGCTGAAACTGGATCCCTTCCTTACACCTTATACAAAAATCAATTCAAGATGGATTAAAGACTTAAATGTAAGACCTAACGCCATAAAAATTCTAGAAGAAAATCTAGGCAATACCATTCAGGACATAGGCATGGGCAAAGACTGCATGACGAAAACACCAAAAGCAATGGCAACAAAAGCCAAAACTGACAAATGGGATCTAATTAAACTAAAGAGCTTCTGCACAGAAAAAAAAAAAAAACAAAAAAAAACCAAAAAAAACAAAACCTATCATCAGAGTGAACAGGCAACCTACAGAATGGGAGAAAATCTTTGCAATCTATCCATCTGACAAAGGGCTAATATCCAGAATTTACCAAATTTACAGAAAAAACAACCCCATCAAAAAGGGCACAAAGGATATGAGCAGACACTTCTCAAAGATGACATTTATGCAGCCAACAGACATATGCAAAAATGTTCATCATCACTGGTCATCAGAGAAACGCAAATCAAAACCACAATGAGATGCCATCTCACGCCAGTTAGAATGGCGATCATTAAAAAGTCAGGAAACTACAGATGCTGGAGAGGATGTGGAGAAATAGGAACACTTTTACACTGTTGGTGGGAGTGTAAATTAGTTCAACCATTGTGGAAGACAGTGTGACAATTCCTCAAGGATCTAGAACTAGAAATACCATTTAACCCAGCCATCCCATTACTGGGTATATACCCAAAGGATTATAAATCATGTTACTATAAAGACACATGTACACATATGTTTATTGTGGCACTATTCACAATAGCAAAAACTTGGAACCAACCCAAATGTCCATCAATGATAAACTGGATTAAGAAAATGTGGCACATATATACCACAGAATACTATGCAGCCATAAAAAAGGAAGAGTTCATGTCCTTTGCAGGGACATGGATGAAGCTGGAAACCATCATTCTAAGCAAACTATCACAAGGACAGAAAACCAAACACCACATGTTCTCACTCATAGCTGGGAATTGGACAATGAGATCACTTGGACACAGGGCAGTGAACGTCACACACCAGGGCCTGTTTGGGGGGTGGGGGCCTGGGGGAGGGATAGCATTAGGAGAAATACCTAATGTAAATGATGAGTCCATGGGTGCAGCAAACCAACATGGCACATGTATACCTACGTAACAAACTGCACTTTGTGCACATGTACCCTAGAACCTAAAGTATAATAATAATAATAATAATAATAATAATAAAAGAATCTTACAATTAAAGGAGAAACAATCAAGCTACTGATAGCTATAGTACTGTCCCACCAGCATGATGATGGGGAAATCAGGAAGGGTGCTTAGAGGTGCAGACCGGAAGCACCTAATCCAGTCTGACAGAGACCTTAGGGAGGAGAGGAATACCTGAGCATCCCAATTTTGAAAAGCAGGAGTTATCCGGGAGAAGAAATGGTAGAAAAGCTCTTTCCAAATTAAGAATACAAATTATGGCAACACAAGGATGAGTAATGAGCCTGCTGCAGTAGAGAAACTGCATTTTGTGTGTGTGTGTGTGTGTGTGTGTGTGTGTGTGTGGCCAGTACGTGGTTCTGTGTAAGAAACATTTTATTATTAATACATAATAGATGTACATATTTGGAGGGTACATTTGCTATTTTGATACGTTCATATCATGCATAATGATCAAATCAGGATAATTGAGATATTTTATTTTCTTTTATTTTTTTATTATTATTATACTTTAAGTTCTAGGGTACATGTGCACAACGTGCAGGTTTGTTACATATGTATACTTGTGCCATGTTGGTGTGCTGCACCCATCAACTCGTCAGCACCCATCAACTCGTCATTTACATCAGGTATAACTTCCAATGCAATCTCTCCCCCACTCGACCATGATAGGCCCCGGTGTGTGATGTTCCCCTTCCCGAGTCCAAGTGATCTCATTGTTCAGTTCCCACCTATGAGTGAGAACATGCGGTGTTTGGTTTTCTGTTCTTGCGATAGTTTGCTGAGAATGATGGTTTCCAGCTGCATCCATGTCCCTACAAAGGACACAAACTCATAAACGAATGTTGAAGCAGTAGGCAGGAGCTGGATCATGCCTTGCTACAGAGTTCGGACTTGGTGATAAGGCAGTGGGGAGCTGTGAGAGTTCTAGCTCTGTCCTCACACTCACTTCTTTAAGTGTCTCCTGGACCATTTGCTTTTGAAATGTGGCTCATCAGCTTACCACTTTCTACTGCTAAAGGAATCATATAAAAGTCTTCCTGGCCGAGGCACAAACTGCTTCATTTTTTAACGTCTGCACTTTTAGTATAGCATATCCTGGCCTGATCTCACATCTTTGTCTAGTTTCCAGCCTTTGTCTAGGTTACAGCCTTCTTTAACTCAGTGGTCCCCAACGTTTTTGGCACCAGGGACTGGTTTCCTGGAAGACAATTTTTCCACAGACTGTGTAGTAGGGATGGTTTTGGGATGATTCAAGTGCATTACATTTATTGTGTCCTTTATTCTGTGACTACATTGTAATATATAATGAAATAACTATACAACTTATAATATAGAATCAGTGGGAGCCCTGAGCTTGTTTTTTTTTTTTTTTTTTTTTGTTGTTGTTGTTGTTTTTGATGGAGTCTCACGCTGTCACCCAGGCCAGAGTGCAATGGCACCTTCTCGGCTCACTGCAACCTCTGCCTCCCAGATTCAAGCAATTCTCCTGCCTCAGCCTCCCAAGTAGCTGGGATTACAGGTGCCTGCCACCACGCCTGGCTAATTTTTGTATTTTTGGTAGAGATGGGGTTTCACCATGTAGGCCAGGCTGGTCTCGAACTCCTGACCTCAAGTGATCCACCAGCCTCGGCCTCCCAAAGTGCTGGGATTACAGGCATAAGCCACCACACCCAGCCTCCAGAGCTTGTTTTCCTGCAACTAGATGGTCCCATCTGGGGGTGATGGGAGACAATGACAGATCATCATTAACTTCTCACTCATCTTCCAAAGCTCATGTCCTTTGTATATAAAATACCTGCGGGAATTTGGTTAACAAAGGCAGCTAAAATGATGCGAGGACATGAAGTCCAATAGGCAAAGATTGGATCAGAACATTATGCCAGAGATGTCCAGAGCTCTCTGGGAGGTGTTGAGAGGTGAGTGAAGGGTTGGAGATAGGCATGGACAACCCTTGGGGAGCCAGGTGGAGCGGTAGTGATGATTAACTTTAGCTGCTCTCCCACAACGCTGGGAGAAATTAATAAGCAACAGAATTAATGAGCAAGTTTACGAAAGTTTAGGCAACTTCAGTGACTTGAATATGCATAATATACCACTGCTAAGACATAGTTGAGTGAAGAGGCATGCAACTAAAAATTCCCCAGGCTTCACTAGATTATGTTAGAAAATACATTAATTACAGAATATTCAAAATCCTGTGGTTCATTGTCTTCATTCCTGAAACAAAGCCCAAAGTCCTTGCAAAGTTGCCTCCCCGCCAGCCTTTTTGGAGCCATCAGGGCAAATGCTCAGAGATAAATCTGCTCATGTGGCACCTGTTACCTTCCTGGCATGCATCTCTCAGGTGTCATCTCAGGAGATTGTCCCTCTCCTGCTGGGTGTCACAGACTGGGGGAGCCTGCAGCCAGGCATGGCCACTGAGCCTCACCACTGAGAGTTTTATGAGGCCATCCTGGCTTTAGGGGCTCCAAGTGCCACGTTGATCAAACAGTCCCCTTTCATCTGTTTTATAAAGGGTCCTGTGTATATCAATGCAAAAGTATTCAGCCTTCTAAAAGATGTTTGAAGATGATTTCACCAGAGCTTCCACGGAACCAGGACCCTGCTGTGTTTTAGGCAAAAGTGGGCAAGTGTTCATTTTCCTGCTTGTTGCAGAACTTTGTTGCCCGGGAAGCAAAGTACTGCTGTTCAAACTCCAAGTCTTACAAAATTGCTTATTAAAATAATTCCTGACATTTTGGCTTCTACACCTTTTCTCCCTAGGTGTCAGGCCTAATCGGTGAAGTAGACTGGAATTAAGCACCCCATCTTTTTCTGTCAGAGTTCTCAGTTGTCACCAATTAAAATCTAGTAGGGGCAGAAAAGGAATTTATTAAACAATGTAAGATTTCCCAGGAGGCTGGAAAGCAGGCTGGGAGGCTTCCCAGCCAGGATCAATTCTCAGGGTCACAGTAAGGAACTGACCAGGTGGGAATAACTCTGCTGACTCCACCAGGGACAGACTCCTGCTGGTGCTGGGTCCTGGTGTCACCTTGGCCACCCTTCCCTCTGGAAATCGAATTCACCAGCTGCCATTCTCACCAGGGTGGGCTCTAGGTGGCACTTGTTTCTTTGCAACACATGCTTGTGATTAGCAAACTTGCTGAGGTACACGCCATGGTCTGGGTCTGTGTCACAGACCAGTGTACTGGCTGCAGAGGAGGTGGGGAATTCTCCAAATATAGGCAGTGTGTTCAACAGTGTTGAGAAGCCCAGACGAGTGATAACATGTTCACTTGAACATCGCTGTCCTCGGGTTCTCTTCCTCTCCTCTATACCTACCCCCAACTACACCCACGCCAAAGCCACAGTACCTTTCCTCCTCATCCACTTAAAGCTAAATATTTCACTAGAATTGAATTATTTGAGGTCTGTCACCACCAACTCTCCAAACATGCCCAGACATGACTGAACCTCAGCACTGGAAACACTTAGGCTCAAGCTGAAAGTTTCTTATGTGCTACACATTGGAAACAACCAACCATTCCTAAATTAGTCCATGAAACCACAGGACACTAGGAAAGGATAGCCTAGTAAAGAACACAAACATGTTTTCACAACAGTGAAAATAGATCTTCGTTTACACCACCACTGATTTGAAAGGCTATACTGTTTGTTTTGTTTCTTCTTGTGTTCTTTATTCAATATTCAACTTAACTATTGAATGGATCTAAGCATTGTTAATAAAGTAGTAAACAAAACCCTGCCCATAAAGTGTTAATATTCTAGAGGGAGACGCAGAGTATGAACAAGGACTTAAATGCATACACAATGGAAGCTCAGACAGTGATAAGTACATTAAGGAAAATAAAGGAGGGTTAAGGAATAGCCGGTGATGGGACCAATGCTCGTTTATATTGGGTGGTCTGGGAAGGTGAGGTTCAAGCAGATTTGAATCATGGAACAGGGTGATATGAAGAGATTTGGGATCAGAGGTGCCTGAGATGAAAACATACCCAGGAGCTAAAGTGAGAGGAAGACGGTGAGAGTGAGTGTGGTGGAAAGAAGCCTGAAGATGAAATGAGACAGATAAATAGGGCCAAAATATGGAGGGTCTTGTGGGTCACCATTAGGAGTTTGGCCTTTATTCTAAGCATAATTGAAAGCCATTGGATAGTTCTAAGATGAGCAGTAGTGATAGGATTAGACTTACATTTTTTCGAAGTTCTCACTGGCTGCCCTATAAATAGTAGGTTATGGGATTTTTAAATTGGAGGTGAGGAACCTCTCACTAGATTTTGCTGTGATCCAGGTAGAGAAACATGTCGGGTTGGACGAGGGTGGGAGCAGTGCAGGTGGTGAGATCAGATCAGGTTTGGAATGTATTTTGCAGCCTGGTCTGTCAGGATTTGCTGATGCTTTGCATGTGAAAATGAGGCAGAAAGAATCCAGTATGAACTTCTAGGAAAGCACTTTGTGACTGATTGTATTCTATGCAAATGGCTACAATATTTCCTGTTTATATAGTTTTCCAGAAACTTGCTACTCCCTCATCAAGAGATGGAGTCTGTGTCCTATCCCCTTGGAACTAAGAGGGCTTTTCTTAGACTTTTAACTATTAAAATATGGCAGAAGTGATACATTAAAATATGGCAGAAGTCATTAAAACGTGATCCCACTTCTGCCTGATTTCACTGGAACGCTCATGCTGTAACCCAGCTACCATGCTATGAGGAAGCCCAGGTCGCATGGAGAGGGCCAAGTGGAAAGGAACCCAGGCCCCTGCCCTCAGTATCAACTGTGCTTCCTGCCAACAGCCATTATTTTATTGCTAGCTTTTGAGTGAGGTTTACTGGACATATGCTCTCAGATGCATGCCTGGATCCTTGTCATTACTACACTTATTCCAGTCCTTGATTTTTGTCTACAAGACATTGTGAACTATTAGAAAACGTCCCCAAAGCAGGCTATAAATGGCCCTGAGCTCAGTCTCCATTTTGTATGATTCACAGTGCCCTTCTCCCTGTTTTTCCATCAGACAGGACATCTTTCTGTGAACCTTTAGTCCACTCTGTTCTTATGCCTCTGCTGCCCTCTGGGGGCCATTAGCCACATTAAACCATTTAGATTCTTTATGCGTGGGCAAAAAAAAAAAAAAAAAAAAAAGAAAGAAAGAAAAAGAAAAAAGTTACCATTGATTGACTGGAAGGAACTATTCTAAACATTTGATATATACTTACTCCTTTATTCTTGACAATCCTATAAGACAGGTACTACTATTAGCCTCCTTTTAAAGATAAGACAACAGAGATTAAAAAAAAAAAATTAAGCAATTTGTCCAAGCAAGGTCCTACAATGAATGACAAAGCTGGAATTTGAACCAAGGCAGTCTTGTTCTAGTGTCTACGTCTGCATTATCCTCCTTCTCCTTTGGTAGGATAAAGTAGATCTATTATGCATGCATATGAGACTTGTTTACATCTATAACTTGTAAAAATAAATTTGCTTTTAAACTTAGGTATTTATCTTTTGCCTTGATGATGGCAGCAGGTGCCTAAATGGCCTCCCCAGGCATGAACAGATCCCCCACCAGGTCTGTTCTCTATGTAGTAACTAGAGAGATCTTTTTAAAAAATTGTGAATCAATAAACTAAAGAATACTTTCTCTCGTCACCTCTTCTCTATACAGAAAAAAAATATAACCAGTCTTACCAAAAAGTTAGATTAGTCACCTAAGCAAACAGGGTTCAAATATCCTAGCACTCTGAAACCACAATCTAAAATGGTCTTCTGATGTGTGGTTATAACACTTAATATGCAGTGTTTGTCTCTTAGTAACTTTACCTTTATCTGATTCAGCATCACATTATTTATCCTCTAAGGAAGTAAGCATATCTTCTCTGTTTCATAAGAAGATACCTTACTGTACAAAATGGTACTGTGGCCTAAAAATCACCCAATAAATAAATATGGTGCAGGGTTGGAGTTGTTACTTAGAGTAGAATGCAACTCCTAAAATCTAAATATTTTTCAAAACCTGAATGAGATGTGCAGTGAAACCCTGTAAACACAATCTTAAGCAGAAGGCTAATATGTAAACCACATAAAAGCTGTGCAAGTTGAATAGGAGGCAATAAATGAGGGAGGTATGTGCTTGGGCCTCTAGAAAGACATAGGAAGCGTATCTGAGAAATCTCTAGGGTTCAGCTTCAAAAACATTATTGTAAAGCATGTGTGCATCTAAGGTAACAGTGCTACAACTGGTAATAAAGATGGGGAGGAGAGAAACTGCCAATCCCAAACTGACGGTCAATATTTCTGGATTCCAACATTCCCAGTTCCTTTATTTATCTCTGGACTGTCCAGTTTTCTATGGCTCATCAAATAAAAATTAATATGCCCATATTTACAAAAAGCCACCTTCATGCCCTCTTCCAGGAGGAACTAGAGAACTTGGGACTTCCCAGTCACGATTTCCAACCTTGCTCTTCTGGGTTTTCCATTTCATGTTGAGCACTCAGAGACTTTAGTAGGTTTAAGCTTTCTTGCCTGGTGGGTGGGAGTAGGGACGGGGGTGGAAATGCGGTGACTGTTTATTGAGTGTTTGCTCTAAGGCAGTGGTAGCGGGTCGGGGGTTCTTTCCTGGTTATCAGAGCTGTGCACCTGCTCACTTGCCAGATGATATGCAAAAAAGAATCCAAAGAAGCAGCAAGAAAGCCAATAAATTTTCTTAGATCAAAATGACATATCCCAAAGCTCCTCTCTTTCCAATTATTTTTGATGAGAGCAAAATTATTATACTCAACTCCAGTGTGAATCTACATCACAGGGGGAGATGATTTTAGGTGAAAATTCCCTTATGGTTAAATAGATGTTTGTATGCTCATTTTTGTTGTTTTAAGAAGCTTCCAGGATAATTCTGATGCAAACAGGCCTGAAGCAAGAAAGACTGACATACAGGTTTATTGGATAAATTGAAGTTTATTAAATATGATTACTATTATTTTCTGTATTAATCTTATAATATTGGTCACTTGTCTTCCTTTCAAGTTTTTAAATTTTTTTTTTTGAAAAACATAGGCTTGAAACCTGCGGGAAAACATATTATTGTGACATATCACATATCACAACATATCACATTGGCCCTGAGGATTGAACTATTTCCAGAGCCATCTGGTCTGACAGACATAAGTGATTGATTCTTGCTTGGTCTGTAATACACCCCAAATGCATTCACCTGCTATGCCATTGCCCCCTCTTCATTTTCTACTCTGAGCTTTAAAAACCTGGAGTTATACATCTCATGGCTCTTAGACTAATGCATAGCTTGTTCCTGACTGCCTTCCAGCACTGGAAGAAAAAAGTAATATCTTTGTGACAGCATAATTACTTCCACCTCTGACAGCTCTTCTCCATTGTGACATCTGCAAAGAAATCATTTGGAAGGGGAAAATACACGTGTTCTGGGATTAAAGACATAACAGGCATGTACTGAATGTGTCAAAAAATTTGAGATGTTGAGGGAGCTGAAGACAAGCCCTCTACCTTGTAAATGTAGTCCCATGAGGAATTTTCTAAAGAAGTCTTATAAAGCAATTGTTTTTCAGTGTTTTACTACATTTATGAATCTTCAGCCCATCAGTGGAAAATATGATGCTCTGAGAGTCAGCCATGACACTGGGCTAGAATGGGGTGCTAGTTTACTTTGAAAGATAGTTCTTCTCTTTGACATATAATGTCCCGTTTCTCCCAGCTACTACATTTCACTTCATTTCTCTAGACCACAGGGTTCTAAGACACTTAGTCTAATTTAGAGGCAGTCTTTTGTTAAGAGGCCACTGAGGCATATAAAGTCCAGCCAGTAGGACTCAATCGGGTAGCTTTATAGAGAGAAGTCCAGATTGAGTTATCAATGTTAATAGGTGGGTCTTTTCATTAATGTCAGCCAACCAATGTACTACAACAAACACATCATATTGTTTTTTAAAGGACACATCTATTTAGCATCATGATCAGACTATTACATTTAGCAATCAACAGCATGGGTGCAAAAAATAATTGACATTAAAACCTTTTATAGGCAAGCTTTATACTTTCTACAGAACAGAAACTGAAATAAACTATTGTACAATTGGTCACAACTACAGTCCTTGAGATTTTTGCCCATACACATGAATATTGTCAAAAACATGTCTTCTTTGTAGCAGCTAGGTCCTGCTACTACTGTGCTTGACTGAGTTCAAAAGTCTGTTGTAACCTGTAGTTTCCTTGTCACGTTTCCAGCTGTCCTCTCCTGCTAAGCTTTGTCTCGTGGCAGTAATTAAAATCTTCTGGCCGGGCACAGTGGCTCATGCCTGTAATCCCAGCACTTTGGGAGGCCAAGGCGGGCGGATCACGAGGTCAGGAGTTTGAGATCAGTCTGGCCAACAGAGTGAAACCCATCTCTACTAAAAATACAAAAAATTAGCTGGGTGTGGTGGTGGGCACCTGTAATCCCAGCTACTCAGGAGGCTGAGGCAGGAGAATTGTGTGAACCCAGGAGGCAGAGGTTGCAGTGAGCCGAGATCACACCACCGCACTCCAGCCTGGAGGCAACAGTGCAAGACTCCATCTCAAAACAACAATGACAAAACAAAAACAGAAACAAAGACAAAACAAAACAAAACAAAACAAAACAGTAGCAATGGCCGTAGCTACTGTTGCTACTAGAACCACCATAGCCACCTTGGTTTCGTGGTTTGGCAAAATATTGGCCTCCACCACCATAGGGGTCAGAGTTTCTGCCTTCAAAGTTTCCTGCCTTCATGGGTTCAAAATCTGAAGACTGACTGTTGTACTTGCCAAAATCATTGTATCTTCTACTACTTCTGCAATTGCTTCTACTACCACTGCCAAAGCCGCCTCTGTCTCCGTTGTTATAGCTGTCACAGAAGCCACTGCCCTGGTTTCTACAACCTTCTCCACCACTTCCATAGCCTCTGCTTTCTTCAGAGTAACCAGGGCCACCTCCTCCATAACCACCATCATTACCAAATCCATTAGAGTCATCCTCACTGCCACCATATCCACTACTATCACAGCTGCCGCCAAAGCCACCATGACCCCTGAAGTTTCCTCCATGACCAAAGTTGTCTATCCCATCAAAACTGCCTCCATGACCGCCACCAAAGTTTCCAGAAGCATTTTGGCCTCTTTGGCTGGATGAAGCACTAGCCACCTCTGGCTTCGACACGGCTTTTCTAACTTCACAGTTGTGGCCATTCCCAATGTGGTATTTCTAAATGACAATCTTATCCATGGAGTCATGATCATCAAAGGTGACAAAAGCAAAGCCCTTTTACTTGCCACTGCCTTGGTCAGTCATGGTTTCAATCACTTCAATTTTCCCATGCTGTTCAAAATAATCTCTTAGGTGGTGTTCTTCAGTGTCTTCTTTAATGCCACCAACAAATATCTTCTTCACAGCTAAGTGGGCACTTGGTCTCTGAGAATCTTCTCCTGAGACAACTCTTTGGTTGTATAATTCTTCCATCCCCATGTGTGGCCTTGTATGCATGGCAGCATCTGCCTCCTCCACAGTGGCATTTGTGACAACCCCAAAGGCCCTGGAGCGCTTGGTGTTTGGATCTCACTTCCACACAGTTCATGAGTGTTCCCCATTGCTCAAAATGGCTCCTCAGGCTCTCAGCATTCGTTTCAAAGCTCAACCCTCCAATGAGGAGCTTCCACAGCCGTTCAGGCTGTTTAGGAGACTCCGACTGAGACACGACAGCAGTGGGAAGAGAGACTTTGACAATGCTTCCTCAACAGCATCCCCTAGCAGAAAGGAGAAGGCTAACAAATGTATCTCAACACACCATATTCTAAACTTTGAAAATCGACTCTGTGTTCAATTAAGTTTTCTTCCATCTGGTCAGTAGGTTCCCATGCAGCACAAGCTTGCCATGTTTGTTAGTCACTTGAAAGCTTACCTCAAGCCTGGACAATTGATCCAGAAAGTCCCAACTCATTCAGATGTCCAGGCTTGTGTACTTATGAATCTACCACTGGTCTTGAACCACCCCATCGGAAGGTGAGATAGAGGAATGCTATCAGCTGCAGTCAGAAGGCTCACTACAGGGATGAATCCTAGCTCCAGGGAAACAGACACATAATGAAGACTCCAAACTGAGAGAAACTGCACTGCGATCTAGACCCTGGACTCCTTAGGTATATGTTAATTTGAAAACATATTTAACGTATTCTACCTGCCAGGTATTGAGAATGACTAAGATTAATTTTCAGAGATTTAGAACAGTGACCATATAACATGGATTGAAAAAAGATACAGTTTCTGTCCTCTCACCTCTGCCTTCCCTCTGAAGGGATCGGTTTGTGGGAAGTTAGAGCCTAGGGCCCTGGAGTTGGGTCCCCAAGTACCTTCCTACTAAAGGCAGCCTTGATCAGCTTCTCCTTAGGAACTACTGAAGCAGTTCAGTATCTATCTGAACTATCTTCCTGGGACCTACCTTTTTGCTGAATCTAGCTCAGTGTACCTATCTTAATAATTCACAAAATGGGATTAATAATCCCTACCTCGAAGAGTCATTGTGAAGATTAGAAATCATTAGGTGTGATAAATCGAAGTATGGTCAGGAACTTAAATTTTCTTCATTTTATGTTGGGTTCTCCAGAAGCAGAGCCTGAGTCAGAAACTGAGGACAAGGGATTTATGGAGGATGCGTTCTTCAGGCCAAACCTATAACAGAAAAAGAGAGATGACATAGGAAAGGGCAAATTACCAATCAAGGATATCATCTAATGAAGTCTAGCCTTGGCCTGATCAACAGGGGACTCTGGAGCATAAATAGTATAGCAGAGTTATCATGATTTGAAGCAGACTGGACTTCTGCGTTCGTAAGTCAGCCATTCGCTGTTGGGAAGTGGTGGGGCAGGTGGTGGTTGTGCTGGTGGGAGGGTAATCTCCTTGGCATATCTGGGTGAGGAGACTTCTGTCAGCCAAGGTTCATTTTCACATACTTGTCACTTCTACTCTTCACTTAAAAACTGTCATCCCTTAAGACTGTGTGCCTGAAGACTTTGTTCTCTCCTTAGGACTTCCTACTTTGGCATGTGGTTAGAAGGCATCTTTGAGCTCACTTTAGAGGATTGAGCATGTATGAAACAGAAGCAGTGTGCTTCAAGATTCTGGCACAGTATTCGGCATATAGCAGGAACTCTATAGATGCTAGCTCTTTTTTTAAAAAAACCTTCTGCCCCTAAAACTGTCCTTCATTTCGGAGAATTCCTGGCAATGCATTGTCCTTCCAAGTCAGGCCAGAGGTGGACAAAATAGAAGAGAATGTAATCAAAGCACCTAGCACATGGTACACGTACATAATAAATAAGTATTGGTTACATTTCTTCCTTCCCGTTCATTAGCTTTGTCCCAGGACCATTTGAGTTTTCTTATGGTGCAGAAGATTTATTTTATCCAGTTAATTATTAGGGACATTAATATTCACAATAATCACCATAAATATTACGTTCCAGATGGATTTGGAGTCATAATCATTTTGGGGGGAATACAGTTGTAGAAAATAGCCTAATTTTATCTTGTAAAAATCTTTTTTTTTTAAATCTCCGGTTCTTTTAAAGCACACGTAATAGGCACTATCACCCAATTTAGTACTTATAAATCTGCACTTTTCCCTACTTTTTTTTTGGAAGAGCATAAGGGTGAGGAGTTTCTATTGTACCCCTCCACCATTTCTATGCCTCCTGATCCTGATCTTTGCTCACTGTCAGGAGCAAAGAAAGTGCCAAGTTAATGCTTGTTATCCTGATCAAGCACAGCAGTGAGCAAGTTATGACATCCATGAATCAACTAAGAATAACCCCTTAATAAATAAATGAGAAATTCCTTCCAGAATTTTGTGCCACAAATATAATAGCAACAACTAGTAATATTTTAAATGCTCAGATTTTCTTATTTCAGCAACTGTACTTTTATGAATGCATCCTTAAAAAACTGGAACCATTTCAGATGTCCATCAGAAAATAGTTAAATAAATTCTTGCATTCAAAATTTATTGTTATATACAAATTCCATTAAACAAGGAGTTAGATGTATATAGACTTACTTAAAAAGCCAATATACAAGAAAAA
The DNA here is from genome assembly GCF_003255815.1 of Theropithecus gelada. Taxonomy (NCBI): domain Eukaryota; kingdom Metazoa; phylum Chordata; class Mammalia; order Primates; family Cercopithecidae; genus Theropithecus; species Theropithecus gelada. Next base: position 27,032,378 of record NC_037679.1, on the reverse strand, counting down.
ACAAATTATAACACACACACACACACACGCCCAATTGAAACTTTTTATTTAGTTGTGATGTAGAAATTAAATTTTGCTTTCTTCCTCAAATAGGTGCAAAAAAAATGATAAAGGGGATATCACCACCGATCCCACAGAAATACAAACTACCATCAGATAATACTATAAACACCTCTATGCAAATAAACTAGAAAATCTAGAAGAAATGGATAAATTCCTGGACACATACAGCCTCCCAAGACTAAACCAGGAAGAAGTTGAATCCCTGAATAGACCAATAACAGGTTCTGAAACAGAGGCAATAATTAATAGCCTACCAACCAAAAAAAGTCTAGGACCAAACGGACTCAGCCAAATTCTACCTGAGGTACAAAGAGGAACTGGTTCCATTCCTTCTGAAACTATTTCAATCAATAGAAAAAGAGGGAATCCTCCCTAATTAATTTTATGAGGCCAACATCATCCTGATACCAAAGCCTAGCAGAGACACAACAAAAAAAGAGAATTTTAGACCAAGAACCCTGATGACCATCGATGCAAAACTCCTCGATAAAATACTGGCAAACCAAATCCAGCAGCACATCAAAAAGCTTATCCACCACGATCAAGTTGGCTTCATCCCTCGGATGCAAGGCTGGTTCAACATATGCAAATCAATAAATGTAAACCATCGTATAAACAGAACCAAAGACAAAAACCACATGATTATCTCAATAGATGCAGAAAAGGCCTTCGACAAAATTCAACAGCCCTTCATGCTAAAAACTCTCAAAAAACTAGGTATTGATGGGACATATCTCAAAATAATAAGAGCTATTTATGACAAACCCACAGCCAATATCATATTGAATGGGCAAAAACTGGAAGCATTCCCTTTGAAAACTGGCACAACACAGGGATGCCCTCTCTCACCACTCCTATTCAACATAGTGTTGGAAGTTCTGGCTAGGGCAATCAGGCAAGAGAAAGAAATAAAGGGTATTCAATTAGGAAAAGAGGAAGTCAAATTGTCCCTGTTTGCAGATGACATGATTGTATATTTAGAAAACCCCATCGTCTCAGCCCAAAATCTCCTTAAGTTGATAAGCAACTTCAGCGAAGTCTCAGGATACAAAATCAATGTGCAAAAGTCACAAGCATTCCTATACACCAATAACAGACAAACAGAGAGCCAAATCATGAGTGAACTCCCATTCACAATTGCTTCGAAGAGAATAAAATACCTAGGAATCCAACTTACAAGGGATGTGAAGGACCTCTTCAAGGAGAACTACAAACCACTGCTCAGAGAAATAAAAGAGGACACAAAGAAATGGAAAAACATTCCATGCTCATGGATAGGAAGAATCAATATTGTGAAAATGGCCATACTGCCCAAGGTAATTTATAGATTCAATGCCATCCCCATCAAGCTACCAATGACCTTCTTCACAGAATTGGAAAAAGCTACTTTAAAGTTCATATGGAACCAAAAAAGAGCCAGCATTGCCATGACAATCCTAAGCAAAAAGAACAAAGCTGGAGGCATCACACTACCTGACTTCAAACTATACTACAAGGCTACAGTAACCAAAACAGCATGGTACTGGTACGAATCAGAGATATAGACCAATGGAATAGAATAGAGCCCTCGGAAATAATACCACATATCTACAACCATCTGATCTTTGACAAACCTGACAAAAAGAAGAAATGGGGAAAGGATTCCCTCTTCAATAAATGGTGCTGGGAAAACTGGCTAGCCATATGTAGAAAGCTGAAACTGGATCCCTTCCTTATACCTTATACAAAAATCAATTCAAGATGGATTAAAGACTCCAACAGGTGCTGGAGAGGATGTGGAGAAATAGGAATGCTTTTACACTGTTGGTGGGACTGTAAACTAGTTCCACCATTGTGGAAGACAGTGTGGCAGTTCCTTAAAGATCTAGAACTAGAAATGCCATTTGACCCAGCCATCCCATTACTGGGCATATACCCAAAGGATTATAAATCATGCTGCTATAAAGACACATGCACACATATGTTTATTGTGGCACTATTCACAATAGCAAAGACTTGGAACTAACTCAAATGTCCATCAATAATAGACTGGATTAAGAAAATGTGGCACATATACACCATGGAATACTATGCAGCCATAAAAAAGGATGAGTTCGTGTCCTTTATAGGGACATGGATGAAGCTGGAAACCATCATTCTGAGCAAACTATCACTAGGACAGAAAACCAAACACTGCATTTTCTCACTCAGGTGGGAATTGAACAATAACACATGGACACAGGATGGGGAACATCATACACCAGGGCATGTTGTGGGGTGGGGGGAGGGGAGGGATAGCATTAGGAGATATACCTAGTGTAAATGAGGAGTTAATGGGTGCAGCACACCAACATGGCACATGTGTACATATGTAACAAACCTGCACGCTGTGCACATGTACCCTAGAACTTAAAGTAAAATTTAAAAAAATTGCTTTCTTCTAGATGGATCAACAATCTTAACATCATTTATGAAATAGTCTGAATTTACTCCACTAAATTGGACATGTTAATTTTGCTATATATCCAGTCGCCATAGATAAATGAATCTTTTTCTGAATGCTATTGATTTGACTCTTCTTTTAGTGACATCAAAATTATCTAAACATGGTACCTTTACAGTTTTAAGAGCTTCATAGCAAGTACCCAACTCTACCTTGCTCAATTTTATTTTTTGTAAAAGTTTCCAGGCAATCTCCCATACCAATTTTTACATCAATGTTACAACTTCAGTTTGTTTGAAAAAACCAAAAACATTTGTATCAGATTTAAATTGAATTAAATATTGATTAATTTGGGGGAGGAGTGACCATTTTATAAAAATATCTTTCTACTTACTTTCTCTCAGTATAATCTTCTTCTTACAGGTTTTCAATACTCCCACGCCTATTTTGGGGGGAATGCGCTATTTCTGTATTCGTTTTCTAACTGTATTGCCAGTATAGAGGAAAACCATCAATTTTTATTTGTTTTGTATGAAGTCACTTAATGAACTCTTATTTGTTCCGATTATTTTCTTGTTTAGTGTTTTATTTAGTCTTCATCAGGTTTGGGGGAAAATGTTGTGGTTTCTTTTAACTCTGAGTTAGACACAGGAAGGATATAGTAAATGACAAACCCTCTTACAACCAAGTTCAAATTAGTTTCATTCTTATTCTTTATTTTTGTGATTCTGTAAGCACCTTTCCAACCTCTCACTGGACAAAGGAAAGCAGTATCTAAGCACATGTGTGGCCAGGTCCTCCTGCTTTCACTCTGTCCAGGACAGCATGCCAACACAACTCCTGAGCTGGAAATTCCCACGATCAGTAGAGGGGAAAAACAGCAGCTTGTACGTAAGAACCCACAAGCCCATGAGTCTTCTTTGTATCCTATCAGGTGGATAGGAGCTGGCTCAGGTAGGTTAGTTTCAATTTTACAGGACTGATTTGAGCAGTCAGAATACACCTAGGAGCCAACCTTCCCACTTTCATACTCCTGACTGGTTATCATCAGGATTACAGTGACTTGATCTTGATGGTCATACATCCCACAAAACATCTTCACAAGATAGTGCTCTCTAAATAAATAGTTCTTGCAAAAGTAGAGATGCAAATTCATACAGCATTGCTGACTCAAGAGTTTAGCGAAATAATTTCAAAAGAGGAACCTTGATTTTATTTCTTAGGTGTTTTACACAAGCTGAGAGGACAGAGGGAAAGTCATTAATGGTTTTTAGCCCAGGGAATAAGCTGGCATGTGGAGCTTTCTGTCACCTTTCATGACACTTCTCTTCCCAACCTCTCTGCTGAACTTTTTGGCCCTTTGTCCCATCAACACATCACACCTACCATTTATCATTCTATCCACCCCTTCATATAGATATCAGTGAGCTGTCAAGAATCACCCCCATAACACGCCCCCACTACTACTACCACCAACAACAAATTATGTAGAGGTGGAGGTGTTTTATAAGTACAGATGTTCCTCAATCTACAATGGGGTTATGTCCCATTAAACTCATGGCAAAGCTGAAAAATCACAAGTCAAACCATTGTAAGTCAGGGACTTTCTCTGCAAAGACAAGAAAAATAGATGATAACATTTTCTGAAGCACTTATCACACACACGATTCACCTCTAGGCTTTTAGTAATTTAGCAATGCTGTTTTTTGTTTGTTTGTTTGTTTGTTTGTTTTTTATCTTGCTGCCTAGAATTCTGTGGAGAAAATGTCTGCTGAATATGCAGGTTTCAATCATTAGTTGTTCTTTTCTATAAAAAATTCTGCCTTTGACTCGTGATGGCGGAATAACACATATTTTGTTATTAAGTATTTTGAGCTGATTGACAACAGATATTTCTCTGTTGTGCTGCCTCAGCAGATCCTGATAAGTGAAATAACCCTTCTTCACTGAAAAATCTTATTGTTTTTGAGCAGATTCTTTAACAATAGTCAGTGGAAGTTCTGATGCCAGTTGGCCCAGTGTGTAGGATTACAAATTCACTCCAATTCGAGAAGATATTTTTCTTAATTACTATACATATATTTTGTCACTTTTAATTTTTTTCAATTATAAAAGTAAAAAAAAACCATTAAAGACATTTAAAAAAATAAAATCAAGAATATAAAAGTAATGACCAGCCAATTATCCAAACACAAACTCTACACTGTACTGTCTTTGCATTTACATTGAATATTATCAATGAGAAAAATACTATTTATACCAGTAAAACAATTATATCTTAATGTTGTTTTATTTTGGATTTCCATCACAACTGAGAATGAATATAGGTTTTGTATGTTTGTTGATTAGTTATATAATAAAAAACCATAATTATTTTTAATTTCTCTTTGTAGTTAGTTAATTTTGTATTTATTTGTATTTTCCCCTGTTTTTCTTATGTTTTTTTTGTCAGTTAATACAAGTTCATAATACAATAAAGTTATTAATGTTTTTAGTATTTTCTGTAGCCATTTCCAAATTTGATACTTGTCTTATGGTTTTTAGAGTTTAGATATTAAAGTTTTAAATTTGTATATGGCTCAATCTTTATTTTTCTCTCTTAAGTCTTTTATCATTTCTAAGCTAAGTCTTTTTGAATCTAGACATTTGATAAATATTTATTTCACTTTTTTTTACTAGTTTCTGTTGTTTCATTTTTAATGTTTACTTCTTTATCTAAAATATATTTTGGCCTATGAAATGAGATGAGACTCTAAATTAATTTTTCTTTGCAAATTGCTAACTGATCCCTCATAGAACACTTACTGACTAAACCTTCAGGTTTCTGATTGACCAGTGGTATCTCCTTTATGAAACTATAGTGCTATATGTAATACATTCTACTTCTGGGCTGCAGGTTTTATTTTTAGCCTAGTAACAAATCGTTTTTATTTCAGAGTCTATATAACATGTTGCAATATGTTATATCTGTTAGTATTAATTCGATTTTAGTATTTGTACTAGTTTTCATAATTTTCTCATCTCTATTATTTTCCAAATTTATTTTATAACAATTTTGCCGTGTGTGTGTGTGTGTGTGTGTGTGTATGTGTGTCTGAAATTTTGGCAGGAATTAAGTTGAATATATGAATTTATTTCAGAAGAACTGTTATATTTAAGACCATCAAAGGAGAAAATTTTTAATCTTCTAGGTTCTACTAACAGTCATGATGTATGATAGTCCTTTCTCAAAGAATACTAAGGGGTTTAGAAATAGGAAAATGCAAGCAGGTTGATAAAATAGTAAATAATTGGTTAGCACAGCCACATGGACATGTTGGCCAAGATCCATAGAAAGATCCTATTTTTAATCATTATTATCACCATCAATTTCATGAACATAAACTGATCTCATCATTTTCACCCACAAAGAATAGGTCAAAATTAAGGACTCGCGAGGTGCTTGATATTGAGACTATCAAAAGCAGACTTCCTCAGTATGGCCTATGATATGGTTTGGCTGTGTCCCCACCCAAATCTAAACTTGAATCGTATCTCCCAGAATTCTCATGTGTTGTGGACCCAGCGGGAAGTAATTAAATCATGGGAGCTGGTCTTTCTTGTGCTATTCTCGTCAGAGTGAATAAGTCTCATGAGATCTGATGAGTTTATCAGGGGTTTCTGCTTTTGCTGCTTCCTCATCTTCTCTTGCTGCCACCATGTAAGAAGTGCCTTTCACTTCCCGCCATGATTCTGAAGCCTTCCCAGCCATGTGGAACTATAAGTCCAATTAAACCTCCTTTTCTTCCCAGTCTCTGGTATGACTTTATCAGCAGCATGAAAACGGACTAATACAGCATATAAGTCTTAGCATTATTATATACTTCCAGGCTTTATTCTTTCTGCCTAAAATGTTACTCTTTCTGCTTCTCCCCATCATAAATTCGTTTTAGTCCGTCAAGATCCAGATCATATATAATTTTCTCTGTTGGTCTCTAATGACCCTGGCAGTTAGTGACCTCCTTCTCTTTAACTCCTAGTGCTTTATTTGTACTTCTCTGATCAGCTTGCCATTTTGAATTGTAACTACTTGCATGTTCTTCTATCCCTCACTAAATCAAAGTCCTTGAGCACAGGGACTTCAGTTTTTCATTGTTATAAATATCTGAATGCTGAGTATCAAGGATAGACTTGAATACACGTTTACCAAATGAATATACAGAGAATAGAAGAAAACAATTCTAGTTCACAGACATTTCTGTAGGAAAAACATTGATACAAAAATTCCTAGGAAATGTTTTGTACATTTCAAACATTCCGAAGCCATTTAATAGAACTTTTTGAAACCTCAAAACTCTAGAAGCTAGTCGTGTGTGTGTGTATTGTAGGCAGTAATTTCCTCCTGAGATTTCAAGATGACGTGTATGAGGTAGTTGATCTATCACTATTGCTTCAGTACAGATGAACATACATAGTTTTCTGAATAATTCTCAGCTGTAGAAACATCACGCTAAAAGCACTCAGCCGTGGATAGGTAACTTGGTGAGATGGATGGAAATGCTGCTGCCAAGCTGGACTTTCCCAGGTGGAAGGCCTGTGTGCTAAATGGAAACCGCACACTCGACCTGTGAAAAACATTTTCATGTCAGCAGAATTGACTTGAAGTGTGGATGAGGTCGACAATTCTTTACATGGTGTTCACTTCCTCCAAAATAATCTTCCCTGCCTGCCTTCAAAGGCACCTAATACTCTCACTATCATACTGCACTTTCAAGTGTGGCAAAACAAATTAAATTGCTATGAGCTACAACACTCACTTAAGCATGGGTTGGACTTTGTACGTTTTTTGAACCACTCAGTGCAAATGGCCACCCCGCCCCCCAAGCACATCATCAATCCCTTATGAAAGAGAACTCTCATGTGCACTCCATATCCACAGCCTTGCCTGTGATCACAGTCTTTGATTCTCAGCTCCCTTGACCTTGTGTGCTTTGGCTTGCTTTTTTTTTCTGTCAGTTTTTATGGTTCTCCACTTCCTGGAAGCTTATAAAAGTTGTCTCTGGCCATTTTAGACAAACATCATTTCCAATAGTTTTAGGCTCTGGGTACCTATTTCTTTGTAGCTCCCAGGAATTTGTAGAGCTTCTTCTGGCTTGCTCTGGCATGAGTAGGAATTAGATCCTACATAGGATCTCTAATAACATCAGTCAGGAGAACAATGACTGCAGGGGGCTGGTTCAAGGGAGACCAGCTCCTTGGAAAAAGGTTAAATATTGTGTATTTCTGGCATCACAATCAAGTCGGGACCAAGTACCTCGCATAAAGGAATGTTGTATTATTTTAGGCTCTTACCATTCAGCATAATATTTTATTTCTGACAATAAAACTGAGGGATGTGTAATAAAAGGGTTGGGTAAAATTCCACTGGGCTTCAGTGATCATCCTATAACCAAGCAGAGTTCCCCACATTCTTCTGAGAGTCCTCTCTAGCAAAATGTATTTTATCAAAAGACTGTTATCTGTAAAAAAGTAAGTATACATAAAGCAGCTTGTCAGAAATGGTGCACTAAACTATGACAAAGAATGATGAAGTTATTGCAATATTTGAGTAACTATTGGTATGTGAACTGTTTATAATTTACTGAATACTTTGACTTACATATTATTATTTGGTCTTCCTGATTCCAGTCTCACTCCACTAAAATATGTTGTCAATAAAATAGATCATTAACATGCAGTAAAATGATGATATCACTCCTCTACTCAAAACTCTTTAATGGTTTTCCTATATTTCACTCAGATTAAAAATCAAGTCCTTGCAATGAGGCTGACAATTCTCTCTGTGGTATTTACCAGTCCCCCCTGCCCCTCAATTTTCCCTGTTCTCCTGTAGACAGGCCTAAAATTCACACTACTAGTATTAATTGTTTGAGTTCAGGGTCATGATGATCTGGAACAAATCCTCTGGCCCACATGACCTAGTTCTCATTAGTTCTCAAATCTCATCTCACGTCCCTGGCTCATTCCAGCCTAGCCACAGTGTCCCCTGTTTTTCCTCCAACGCTGCACTCTTGGGATAAACTCCACTTGGTCTTCTTTTAGATATTGTCACATTCAACTTGCTAAAATTTGCTAAGAATTTTTCATCTGCGCTCACAAGGGAAATTGGTCCATGGTTTTCATTAGTTATGCCTTTGATTTTGGTATCAGAGTAATGCTAACCTTGTGGAATGAGTTGGGAAGTATTTACTCCTCTTCAACTTCCTACAAGAGTTCGCATAGAATGGGTATTCTATCATGCTTAAGTGTTTTTTAGCATTCACAGATGAAATAATTCAGGCCTAGGATTTACTTCGTGGAAAGTATTTTCATTCATATATTTCTTTATAAATTGAATTAAAAAAAAAAACCACTTAATTTCCTTAATAGGTGCAGGGCTATTTAGTGTCTTCTGTTCCTTCTTGAATGCATTATGATAGCTGTATTAGTCAGTTCTCCCATTGCTGTAAACAAATACCTGAGACTGGGTAATTTATAAATAAATTAAACATTTTTTAAAATAAATAAAATAAGAGGTTTAATTGGCTCACGGTTCGACGGGCTGTACTGGAATTATGGTGCTGGCATCTGTTCAGCTTCTGGGGAGGCCTCAGGAAACAGAATCATGGTGGAAGAGGGAGCAGGCAGATCACATGGCCAGAGCAGCAAGAAAGGATGAAGTATGAGGTGCTACACATTTTTAAACAACCAGATCTCATGAGAACTCACTCACTGTCACAAGAACAGCACTAAAAGGATGGTGCTAAACCACTCATGAAGGACCCACCTCCATGATCCAATCACCTCCCACCAGGTCCTCCCTCCAACATTGGAGATTACAGTTGAACTTGAGATTTGGATGGGGACGTGGGTCAAAACCATGTTGATAGCTCATACTACTCAAGATATGTGTACATTTTCATCAAAGTTGTCAAGTTTATTGGCATAACATTGTTCATCATATTTCTTTATTTTCATTTTATTTTCCAGGTCAAATCTGGACTGTTACTTCTCACATTCCTAATATGGGTAGTTGATGTTTTCTCTTTCTCTTTTTCTGATCTGTCTTGTGAAAGGTTTATCAGTTTTGATTTTCTCAAGAACAAGTTTTTAATTTTATTGATTTTCTCTATCATTTTCTATTTTCTATTTCATTGTTTTCCGCTCTAATCTTTATCATTTTCTTTCTTCTCCTTAGGTCAGGTTTTATTTTCTCTTCTTTTTCTAATTTCTTAAAGCAGAAGCTGAGCTTGTTAATTTCAAACCTTTCTTCTTTTCTGATATGGGTGTTTGAGTTTCATAAATTTAGATGTATCTTACAAATTTCAGTAATTTCTGTTTTCAATTTCATTCAATTCATTGCCTTTGATTTATCCTGTGATTCATGAGGTATTCAGAGATGTGTTATTTAGTTTCCAAATATTTGAGGATTATCCAGGGATGCTTTCTGTTATTTACTTTTATTTATTAAATTGAGCTTCATTTAATTCTGTTGTGATCTGAGGGCACACTTTATATTGTGTGAATTCTTTTAAATTTATTGAGATTTATTTTATGGCCCAGAATATACGGTCTTGAACACTATAGTCATGTTCTTGCCTCAGGGTTTTTGCATTTATTGTTCCCTCTGACTGGAATATTCTTTCCCCAAATGTCTACATGGTTCATTCCCTCAACCCCTTTAGTCTCTATTCAAATGTCATCATCTTTATGAGGCCTTTCCTGACCACCAAGTATAAAATGTGCATATGCATTGCACCAGGGCCTCCTTACTCTCCTTCTCTGAATTAGTTCTATTGAACTTATTACCTGTGTGTGTGTGTGTGTGTGTGTGTGTGTGTGTGTGTGTAGTCTTTTACCTACTAGAATATAAATTCCATGAAGGCAGAAATCATTGTCTATTTCAATCATTAATGTGCCCTCAACAAATAGGACAGTGCCCAGCACATAGTAGGTGCTCTATAAATATTTTTTATATAAATTTGATTTTTAAAGTACCTGTGACAAATAGCTAGGGCTGATTTTATTATCAACATTTTGTCAATATAGTAACCGTCTAGTGAAATGTAAAATGAAGACTCTGTACACTCTCTGTTTTATAGCATAATTCCTGTCACTTAATGCCAGCTGCTTTGTGACCATTTTGTGCCAGATATTGTGCTGGAATCCAAGGATTACAAAATGAAGCGGCACGGTTCTAGTCGTCATAAAGGTTAGGGAGGGCTGGAGCTCAAGCTACATGGTGGGTGTAGCTAGAGGTAAAACTGAAAAGTAGGAAGGTCTTCTATACCATGTTAGATGCTTTGAGTCTATCCACAGAGCAATGAGACGCCATTGGAGAGCTTAAGACAGGAAGTGGCATGATCAAATTTCCAAATCAGAATGATTTAGATTGCATAAATTATTTTCATTCAATGCATGTGTGTTGAGGGTTTATTTTGTTTCAAGGACCTTTCTCAGTGCTACAGGTACAGCAAGAAACAAAAAGCCTCGGGAAGTTTACAACCTAGTGGAGAAGACTAGACAATAAACAATCAAATAAAAATACAATGCAATTTCAAGCAGTTGTAAATGTTTTGAAAGTAAATAAAGGAGGGTAAAGGAGTTGAAAGTCATGAGGTGTGTTTAAAATAGAGTTAGGAAAGCTCTATTAAGAAAGTTACATTTGAGCAGAGGTATCAGTGAAATGAAAAGTGGGGAGACACATCCAGAGAGTTCCAGGTAGACGGACAAGGATGAACACAAGCAATGGTTGTGACACCGAAAACAGCTTTGGATGCTTGAAGAAAGTCAAGGCAGCCAAAGTGACTGGAGTTGAGTGAATGAAGGGGAAGAGTGATATGTAGTAAGGAAGGTGAGGTGGCCAAGGGTAGATGAAGGTGGGTTGTAAACTGGAGTTGAGTTTTATTCTAAGTGTAATGAGAAGTCACTAGGGAATGCAAACTAGGGAAGCAATGGTATCTGATTTACTTTCAACAGTAGCTGACTGACTCTGATGGATGTATGAGAAATAGACTGTAGCAGGACAGGAAAGGAACCAGTATAACCATTTAGGAGACTATTACCGTAGAGCAGGCAGAACAAGACAGCAAAACCTGGAGTCCATAGTGGAGGTAGTGGGATATGGAATTGGTAAAACACACATAACTTCCTAATGCACTGGATGTGGGGTATGAGGGGAAGAGGAATCTTAGATGATTCCTAAAATTTAGCCTAAGAAATTAATCAGTGGTGGTGCCATTTCCTAAAATAGGAAAGATTGTGAGAGGGGTGGTTAGGAACTGAATTGTGCCCTATCCCTAAAATTCCTGTACTGAAGCTCTAACCTCTAATGTGACTATATTTTGAGAGAGGGCCTTTAAGGAGGTAATTAAGGTTAAATGAGATCATAAGAGTGGGTCTGTAATTCAATATGACTGATTCCTTATAAGAAAGGATAGACACCAGAGATGTGTGTGTGCAAAGAAAAGGCCATGTGAGGACATAGTGAGAAGGTATCCAAGGAGAGAGATACCAGGAGAAACTACTGCTTGATCTTGGACTTCCAGTCTCTAGAACTGTGAGAGGACAAAATTCTGCTGTTTAAGTTTCCCAGACTTATTTTGTTATGGCAACCCTAGCAAAAAAAACAGGAGTGAAGAGACAGTTTAAAAAAAATGAAGAGTATCCTCTTTGACATGTTGAGTTTGAAATACCCGTTAGGCTTCCAAGCAAAGACTGAATAGACAGGTGTACATATAATTCTGAGGCTCAGGAAAGATGTTGAGGCTGGAGACATAATGGAAAGTCACCATTTGTTATAGGGGAAACACATATTCCCCAGTCTTTATGTTTGTATAGGAAACCTCCATCAGTGTTACAATTGTGACTTCTCAAGAGTGACTCTTCCTACGGGAGAAGAATTGTCATAACTGATTGGTCAGCTTGGGAGAAAGAACTCAGTATTAATGGTTCATTCGTTTTCTTGTATCTGGAAGGGCATATCTGCCTTCAGAGAATATACATTTTTTAATCCTCCATGCTGTGAGTTTTTCACACACCAATCGGCACTGGAGAAGGCCTGTGGCTGCCCAAATGTTCCTGTGTTTGTGTGGGTTAGTAGGTGTCTCAATCATATTTTCCAATATAAACGTTTTAAAAATAAGTAATAAGGGTAACATATTTATCTCTTCTCTCTGATTCCTCTCTCTGTCTTGCAATTGATTCTAATGTCATGGTTGACTAGATGAAGTCACCTATTCAGTAGTTATTGATAGAGAACTATCTGCCTGATAAAGTGATAGTCAGAAATAGTTCCTGGCACATAGTAAGTAACGGTAAGCTACTCTTCATAGACAGGAAGAGTTAGATATGGGAATGAAGCTAGTTAAATGGACTGAGCTGGAAGTATAGCAATATTGAGAAATGAAAGCCCGTAAGAGTATATGAGTAACTAGTTGGGAAACTGGAGACTGTGTCTTTATGTGTATGCATGCATGTGGATGCACCAGCACTGAAGCTGTTGCAGTAGTGGAAGGGCAGTTAAACATACAAAGCTTTAATGATGACTACTAAGAAAATAATGTTTGTATCATGGTAATATAAAAGATGTTGAATTTCTCATCTCAGTTAGGATTTGGAGCTTTATCAGTTATCAATTTCTCCATAACACATCCTGATTTAAAACACAAGAATTTATCTTGTCCTAAATTGCTATGCCTTAGCAATTTGGGCTGGGCTCAGCCAGTTTGTTCTTTTACTGGTCTTGCCTGTAGCCACTTACCTGGCTGCAGTCATCTGGCAGCTTAACTGAGGCTGGATGGTCTCACTCACATGGCTGCAGGTTGGCTCTCCTTGCTGACCAGGTGTGGTCTCTCATTCTCATAGAGGCTAGCCCAGTCTTCCTATCTCACAGCAATGACAGCCTGAAAGCAGAAGCTGAAAGGCCTTTTGCTGCTGAGACTCTGAAGTCATATGATGTCCCTTCTGCAGCCTTCTGTTGGTTTTAGGCAAGTCACAGGGCCAAATTAAATGGAAAAAGAAATAGACTGTATATCTTGATGGGAAAGGGTGACAAAGTTACATAGCAAAAACATGTGCATAAGAATCACAAGAATTGTTGTAGCCATCTTTGCAAACTGCTGAACAGTAGTCTGATGGCACATTTCTTGTGTTGTTACTATATACTCACCAAATAGAATCTCAAATGTATGAAAACCTTCCTACCACCAACTATACCCAGAATAAGAATTATACATGTTATGCGATGTGTGTGTTAAAGGTAGGAATAAGTAAAGGTGCAAGCTGGTACAGAGTTTGCACTTTGATGTGGTATTAACTGTGGTCAACTCTCCCTTGATGAGAATATAGGTAGCTGGCCAAGTGGAACAAGTGTTTTTTGTTCAGGATGTTTCTTCTCCTCACTTCCACTAAATCTACTTTATTCATATTATCTTCAAATCCCAGCAAGGGCGTATGAAGATAGAGGCCATGCAGTAGGTTCTATCCAAGAATCCAAAAGCCACATTTTCCTTGGTGTAGAAGTCAAAGATGACCCTGTTCTGTGATGGGCCACGAAATCATGCAGAGACCTTAGGAAGATTGCTTCTTGATGTTTTTAAAGCAAAACTTTACTTGATTAGCTAGGGCCTCTGATTTTCAACTCTGTTTTCCTTTCAGAATTTGAATTCAAGAAAAAGAATATCTTAAGAGGTACATTGAAGCACAGCTCAGGTGTCAGACTGTCTGAGATCATACACTTAATGGCTTTGTGACTATGGAAAAGATAATTAAACTTCCCATGACTCAGTTTCCTCAAGTACAAATTGATGACAACAATAGTATCTACTTCATGCAGTTGTTGTAATAATTAAATCAGTTAATACCTGTAAAGGTATTGAAATAATGCTGAACATACAGTTAGCATTCAAAATGTCTTAGCTATTATTACTGTTGTTTTATTGCTGTTGATTTTTATATATCACACAAGACATGATGAAAAATTACAGAAATATAGACAAATATTCCCATTTTTTAAATGCTTGTAGTTACATTGGGAAAACAAACTATGTATACATAATATATTTAAGGAGTAGTTAAAAGACCATATTTGAGAAAAACAAATACTTAGACTAATAACTCACATGATTCCTGAGGATGATCAGCATGGGGAAAGATGATCAATAAAGGGATGTGTCACTTAGAAGGAGAATTTTGGTAGAGACATCGAATAAATGGTACATGATGGGAGAATGGCCAATGTGCACAACTGCATTCAATTACCCAGCCTCCCGGTCCCCCATGCTCAAACGTGTATATGGGGAAGTGGTATATGCTTTTCTATTACTCAGACTTGATTCTTTGAAACACTGCCACCCTACCTTTTAGAGGGTGTGTGTCAAAAGTACAGTTACTTGTCCCTTTAACATAATACCAATTAACTCATACTGGGTTGCTGATTTTGTTTTCTCTTCAATAGGTGAGTTTTCTACAACACTATCAATTTCTTTTTAAGGGAATATGAGAGCTGATTCAAAGAAAATGCTGTTAGCTCTTCTTGGTAAGAGCAAGGCATTTCTTAACCTTTGAACATGTTTTTTGCTTCACCCACTCTGCCCAGATTCCCTTCTCTGGTGGAAGTATGTGCATAAGTCTACAATTGCATTTCTTTGCATGTCTGAAATTTTATGTGGCAGTTTTGCCAACAACTCCAAATTCTTAGCTTAATCCACCTTAGAGGTTGTAAACATTTATTTCCACTTTTAGTCCAGTGACAAAGAACTTTTGGCCCTTCTCTCTCAAGATTTTAATGTGTTGGTGTGTTTGCACGTATGTTTTAATATTTTGGTGTACAAGAAACCCAAATGGTTTCCTGTGCTGTCGATGTCAAACTGATACCTGTGTTCTCCATTTTAATCCACACTGAACACTATACGAATTGTCTTACTAAAGAACAGGCATGATTATACACTTTCCTTTCAAATACTTTTGATGGCTGCCTATGGCATGTGACATGTGACATTCAACATGTCACATGCCATGATTCATGTGTCATGCTTCATATGTCATGATTCAAGATATGATTTATCATGTTTTGATTCTGCATGCTGTAGGCAACATGTGACAAGCAACATTCAGGGCCCTTCACAACCTTTTCCTAGTCCAGCTTTCCAGGCATCCTTCACCCTTTTCAAATCTTGTGTGAGTTCTTAGACCTCGGTTGCTTTGGTTACACAAACACCTCTCAGTAGAATGACTTATCCTCTTTTCTTTTGGGCCATTTTCTGAAGACCCTTCAAAGACTTTCCCAACTGGCCCCTCCAGTTCTAAATAATTGTTCTCCTTCTGGGCTCTCATAGCTTTTGACGTACCCCTCCAGCTGGTTGTTAGCAGTTGCTGAGCTTCTAGCCTGTAACAAAAGCCATAGTTAATTTAGAAATATTGAGATAGCGGGCATCACAGACTATGACTGCCTTCTGGATCAATGGAAGATTCTAAACAGTAAATTTTAAAGCCTCCAATTTGTTCAGTCCACCCACACATTTGCTGTTCTTGGGGACTCTAGATATCTCAGAATTTTATTAGAGTTTACTTAGAAATCTGAGAGGACATTGTGAGTGTACATGTTGAAATTAGAGGCACCTACTCTAGTGTGGGTGCCCCTCTGGTGTCTAGGGTTCGAGGTACACTAGCTCCTTCAGACCTCACCAAGGTTGGCGTCATCATATGCACTTTACAGGGAAGGAAACTCAGATTCTGAAAGCCAGACGCTGTGCTCCAGAGGCACGTGGGAGGCAGGGAAGCAGAGTGGCTATTTGCATGGACATCTGCAGCCCAGCTGCCTGGGTTTGAATTCTGGCTCAGCTCTTTAGTAACTTGTATCCATTATAAAACCTTTCTGTGCCTCAGATTCCTTCGCTATAAAATCTGATGCTGGTATCTTCAATAAGTTGATACATGCAAGGCACTTACAACAGAGCCTGGAATGTAGTAAGCACATGTAAGTGTTAGCGATTATCATCATTGTCATCATTATTAACTTCAATGAGCACAGAACTAAAGAGTAAATGAGTCAGGATTTAGATCCAGATCTGCTTGGCTGTAAAGGTTTCCATTTTTACATGTCAGATTACCTCCTGCTGTGTCCATTTGCCTCGAGATTATAGAATGAATAGTCCTCTTCAACTTTTCTCTCAGAGACCCAAACCCTTAATCAAATTATTTTAGTTTAAAATGTATGATCAGTACTTCCCTCACACTTTATGGGTACTTCAATTCTTGAAGGCTCCACAAGAATTAGTATGAGAGAGTTCAAAATTCTGCTTCCATTCAAAGGCATGGTAAAAACCATGGATCCTCTTAGAAAACTTGCTCTGGGATAGTTCACTGTGCTTGTAACATTATTGGGGTTTGCCTAATGGTGTTCGGACCTTCTACACAAAGTCAGGTGGTTAGAAAAGACTCAAACCAGCCTGAGCATGCCTGTTAATGCAGCACATACAGCCACTCTCTCTATCTTCTGTCCCTCATTGAGGGGTGAAGGAAGGTTTTGCAAAGTTGTAGGAGTATTTCTTCCTCTCCACCCCACCTTCCTCCTTCCTCTGTTCCTCAGAAAGGCATGGGCCCCACATTGCTCAGGAAGAGCACAGCAGAGGCGAGAGACAGATAAGAAAGGTGTTATGTCTGGCATGACTGGTCTAGGCTTAAGTTTGGGCACCCTAAATAGCCATGTAGGGTGAAGGTTTTCTATACGCTGGCTGCTGGCTGCAGCTCTCTGTGACTGCATTCATAGGCTACTTTAATTAAGCAAGAGGCTTAGATTGTGCGATGAGTTCCCTGAGGGTATCATGCTTTTAATTTAGTTAAATTCAATTAAATCCATCTAATTCATTGTGTGCCTCAAGCTACAACAGACTAGGTTCTGTGGATATAAATTCGTATAAGACAAGATCAGCAAGGTCCAAAAGTTCTAAGTCTTGTTCAGGAGACCAAAAATAAATAAATAAATAAATAAATAAATAACTCTAACCTTTGTGGTAAGTTCTATGGTAGAAGAATGCATAGAGAACTGTGAGCCCATGCAAGCAGGAGAAATGGCCCAGATGACTGGCTTGGGTGGGTGGTGGTTTGAGGTACCAGTCAGAGGAAAGCTATCTCTGGATAAGAAATAGAAAATTATCACAAGGGGAGATGAACATATCAAGCAAAAGGCAGGGAATGAGCTAAAGCTTACAGATGTGAAAACACCTGGCTTATTCAAGTGAATAATCTAAAATGGTAGCTTGGAAGTACTCCAAATGTTTTATAAGATTACAACAGCCATATGAACCAGTTATTTCCATTTCATAGATGATTAAACTAACTTTTCCAGTGATATGGCCAGTTCATGACTAGGTTGGAATAAGACAAGCTACCTCCAAAGAAAGATATAATGACTAGCCATTGAATGTAACCATTATTCTCTATGCCACTTCTCTAGATTGATCCTTCTTAACTAGGGTTAGCCATCGGAGTCATTTGGAAGATTTCTAGAAATGTAAAGATTATATTATATTCCCCAGAGAGGAATTTAGTGCCTCCCCTTGGTGAATGGCTCCACCAAAAATGGTTCATTATTCAAAACTGAGCCCTGAGAGTAATTCCTGGCACCTCTTCTTTCTTTATCTTCTACATCCAGTTTATCTCCAAATTTTCTCCAAATTTTCTCAATTCTCCACCAAAAATTTGTCTCCAATCCTTTCACTAGTTCCTATCTCAGCTTCCAGGCCTCAAATCCAAGCCTGCACAAACCAAATGATCTCTCACCTGCATGAGAACAGAAAAGAGGCAATTGGATTTAGCAAGGAGGTCATATTTGTTCAGCTGATTTCACTTGAATGGTGGAGAAAAAAGCAAATACAGTGAACTGTGAGGTTGAATGAGAAAGCAAAGAGGAAATTAAGTTATTCTCATGTGAAGGAAATAAAAATAGTTACTAAGTGCCAGACTCTGAACCTGGCACCTGACATTCATTATTTCGTCACTGCAGCAACCACATGAAGGATGTTCTGTAATCTCCACGTTTGGAATGAAGTAAAGAGTCTCAGAGAGGTTGAGTAATGTGCCCAATGTCACATACCTCGAACACAGCGACGTCACATACCTCGAACATAGCGACGTCACATACCTCGAACATAGCGACACCAGGACCAGGCCCAACTTCAGAGTCCATGCTCCTAACCACTGAGTCAATGGCTCTTGAGTGTACAGGGGAATCATGGTGGTGGGTGACTTATTAAAACCACTACCATCAAGCAACTGTAATTATATAGGTCTGGGTGAGGGCCTGGGAATCATTGGTTTTAACAAGTGATTGGTTTTGAGTGATTCTGAGGCAGGGAGCCCAGGAGTCCCACTGTGTGAAGCATCACTCCATGGTGTGCATCACAAGAGAGGAAATCTGAGGTCTCCTGTAGCTTCTGATCTAAGCCTTGGAGCCTCCATGACTCCATTTTGTCTATATAATTGATAAAAATGTTTTCTCGCAAGTCTATGATAACTAAATGCATAATTTATAGAGTTAATATACAGTAGGTACACAATAAATGTTGGTTTCTTTCCCCTCTCCTAGACTTCTCTTTCAAGAACTTTTACTAGATTAGGAATGACAGAGGTAGACAATAATTTGAAGTTGCATCAATTTCTGGGAAAGGTTATTTTATTTTATTTTATTCCTATCTCTAGTTTTCAGATAGGAAAATGGAGGCACTAAACAGTGAAGTAACTTGGCCTTGGGTCACAGCTAGTAAGTGGCAGCCCTCTTAACCTCCATGCTCTGCTGGTGGGTAAGTTAGATTTGGAAAGACATCTGTAGTCAACACTTGTTGAACTGAATTTCAAACTTGGCTGATCTTTCTATTGCTTTGTTCTTACGACCTTTTCTTTCCCCTTTATTTGTTGACTTTGGTTTTTGACTCTTCTTTAATGTATGTCCTTTTATTTTTACTATAAACATCAAGTCTTTTTGGGAGACTACATAGTATTAAATCAAATAAATGTAGTCAATATGTGAGGTAGTGGGTAGATCACAAGCACAGTTAAGGAAAAATTGCACTGTTTGGGATACTTGGAAATGGGAAATCTCTAGTAGAAGCTTCAAGAACTTTAGAGGCTTCAAAGTAGCACATATGAGGTGATGAGAAGGTGAAGCCTCTGCCAGAGGGGTGAGATTGCTTGCTCCTGACACCTTATCTCACCCTGGGTGAAAAGATCAGCAAGTGTCCTGAGATCTTGTCTTGGTCCTTCCTTTCCAAACCTTACATGTACTCTACCCTTTAGGGGTAGCTTGTTTGCAGCTTTCCTCTGCTTATGTCTTTATCATGGAGAAGCATGTGACTCCACATCCCTCCTTCTGTGGCCTTACTTTTAGAATGTGAACGCATAATCCAGCCCTGAGTTGAAGCCCCTGCCTGCATTGTCAGCTAAAAGCTTTGTGTCCATCTGGCTTGCCTTAGATAAGACCTCAGTAAGAGGTCTTACTCTGTTTTTGATTGGTATTTTGAGCCCTTTCTTCTTCTCCAGGTGCTTTTGCTCTGCCCTGGGCCATGCCCTGGGCTAGGAAAATGCTTTTCTCAAAAATTGTGTTTGTTCTAACATGTTTTATATTCGTTCGATCTTGGTGCCTGGGTTTTTAGTTGCCCTTTATCTCAAAATCTGTTTGTATAGTACATTAGAAATGTGCATTGCTCTTTTCACCAAGAATTACAATTAATCTGACCATCTGAAAATAGACTCCATTCTATTTTCCAAATTTACATTAATGTAATGTATTAGGGTTCTCCAAAGAAATAGGGTGTATGTATGTGTCTCTGTGTGTGTGTGTGTGTGTGTGTGTGTGTGTGTGTGTGTGTGTAATACATTTATTTTAAGGAACTGGTGTATGTGATTGTGGAGGTTTGGCCAATTCAAAATCTGATGGAGACGGTTGGCAGACTGAAGACTCAGGAAAGAGTTGCAGTTCAAGTCCAAAAGCAGTCTGCTGGCAAACCAGGAAGAGCTAATGTTGTAAATGAAGTTCAAAAGCTGTCTGCTCAATTCTCAAAAGAAGATATACAAATGGTCAACAAACATATGAAAAAATGCTCAACATCACCAATGATCAGGGAAATGCAATATCAAAACCACAATATGATACCACCTTACCCTTGCAAGAATAGCCATGATAATAACAAAACAAAACAAAACCAGTAGATGTTGGTGTGGATGCAGTGATCAGGGAACACTTCTACACTACTGGTGGGAATGTAAACTTGTACAGCCACTATGGAAAACAGTGTGGAGGTTCCTTAAAGAACTAAAAGGAGAGCTACCATTTGATCCAGCAATCCCAGTAGTGGGTATCTAACCCAGAGGACAAGATGTCATTATACAAAAACATACTTGCACACATGTTTATAGCAGGACAACTTGCAATTGCAAAATCACGGAACCAACCCAAATGCCCATCAATCAACAAATGGATAAAGAAACTATGGTAAACATTATGATGGAATACTACTCAGTCATAAAACGGAATGAATTAATGACATTCTCAGAGACCTGGATGAGATTGGAGACTATTATTCTAAGTGAGGTAACTGAGGAATGGAAAACCAAACATCGTATATTCTCACTGATATGTGGAAGCTAAGCTATGAGGGTGCAAAGGCATAAGAATGATACAATGGACGTTGGGGACTTGAGAGGAAGAGTGGGAGGGGAGCGAGGGGTAAAAGACTACAAATATGGTGCAGTGTATACTGCTCAGGTGATGGGTGCACCAAAATCTCACAAATCACCACTAAAGAACTTAATCATGTAACCAAACACCACCTGTACCCCAATGTCCTATGGGAAAAAGAAAGCCATCTGCTGGCAGAATTCCTTTTTACTTGGGGACAGTCAACCTTTGGTTCTGATCAAGGCATCAACCGATTGAATGAGGCCCACCTATGAAATGGAGGGCAATCTACTTTACTCAAAGTCCACCAATTTAATTGCAAATCTTACCCAAAAACTCCTTTACAGAAACATCCAGAATAATGTTTGACCAAATAGCTGCCATCGTGGTCCAACCAAGGGGACACATAAAATTAACCATCCCACCTAGTGTTTTTCAAATTGGACCCTGTAGAAGGTATTAAGAGGTTAGTAGGTGAAATTAAGGGAGAAGAATTCAAAGGTTAAATGTATTTGTGACATGTAACCTACTGTATCTCCCTCTTGGAGTGCCATATTGCACATTCATCTGCTAAAGACTGAGAATTTCTGAGGTCAAGACAACTGCTTGGCTTTGTGTAACTGCTGCCAGAGGAAGGCAGGGAAGCTTGTATTTGGTGGTCCTTCACCTTGCAGCCCCAACCTCCACCAGTGCATTGAGAGAAAGTGGGGCTAGGGTTGTTTTCCTATAAATCCCAAATCCTAAACCCTGACTTAGATCTAAATTGCACAGAAATGTTTGTCTAAGTGCTGAAAATATGTGCTGCAAGCTAATTCAATAAAATCGGATAATGATATATTCAGTGGTTCACGGGTTTTTGAATAAATCCCAGGCAAAATGGTTAAAGCTTCTGTATTGCAGTGAGCTGAGATGCCCTGGACAAGGCTTCATCTTTCCAGCTCTATCACTTTGCTCTCTTGATAGTTCTTTCCGCTTTTGTTTTCATTTATCTGCTTCATGCCATTTAACCTCCCTCTTTTGCCACTTCGTGCATCCTCTCTATCCCCAAGGGAGCTCTAAACAAAACCAAAAGGAGGTAAACCACAGAAAGAGCAAAGCTGTTGTTGTTTTTATAGAATGCTTGCTGTTCTCTTTCTGCACTTGATGGCAAAGACCTCCTCATGCTGTACTCTATGCATTGCTAATCGTCTTTCCTTAATTAAAGGCTGGAACTATGGTATGCCTGTGAAGTGATGATAATAGATATAATTAGTGATATATAAACTTAAGCTTGTTGAATTGAATTGAGTTCATACAAGTCAAACCAACAGAGAGAATCCAGATTCTTCACCGCCTCAAACCACTGGCCCAGGTTGTGTCTGTGGCTTTGACATGACTTCTTGTGAAAAGTGTTTGGGAGAAGGAAGCTGGTTGCATGTGCTCCTCTCATTCCTTTACTCTCCTTTCCTCTCCTCATTTTAGGGAGAAGTGAAGGCAGCATTCCTCTGGTTGAGCATAGTCTATTCCTGCCTTCCAGAACAACTTCTCTGTTGAGGCTAACATAGCTGCATGTCCTCGTTTCCTTTCCTGGCCAGTGGCTGTCATGGACCAAACTTAGAGTAACTCCCCTGAATGCAAATGGTATAGAAGAGAGCCTCATGTGGGGCAAAGCATGAAGGTGGAACATTTGCAAACTCGTCTCTCCAGTCCTGGCAGGTGGTGGATCAAAGCTTTCCCTATACTTAAAAAAGTTTAGATCCTTAAAGCAACTTGGCATGAAGAGTAAAACCAATTAAAAGGAAAGAAAAAACAAAACAACCTGTAAACCGCAATCTAGTAACTAGGGCTAAGGGAGGCAGGAAAGAAACATCAGAGTAGGATGTGCTACATTTCCATGCCACACTACCGAGTGCAGGAGGCGGGCTTTTTTCATTTTTCTTTCTGATGAACTTAACACCCCCACGTGCAAAAAAACCATCAAACCTTCCCCAACTCAAAGCAGATTGCTTGTTCTGACATTCCAGAGTAACTAAAGGAGGCTTGCAAAATCCAAACAGGAAACTGGAAGGCAACAGCATTGGAATCTGCTGGAGAAGCTTCCCTATTCTCTCTAATCCTTACCTACGAGAAGTGTCTCTTGCCTCGTAGGCTGAGCAGGGGTGACTTTTGGCTCTCATAAGGTTGGGCTGCCTTGGTGAGTCCCCAACACCACTGATTTTGGCCCTTGCCAATCCTCTCACTTTGGCTGCATGGTACTAGTAGTGGAGACCAACTGGTCTCAGCATGCTGCGGTCTGATGGTTCTCTTGACACCAGCACTCCCAAGTTCAGTCTGTACTTGAGTTTTCTCATTAAGTGGGAAGCAAACAATATAGGTTATTATTGAGCAAAATCGAGGATGATATTTGGAGCATGAATTCGCTGGAACGTTATCTCAAGATCAGTTCCGTGGTCCTTCTTTCTATTCATGCTCTTTGAAATATGGTGTCTGTGAAAATGTTAACTCGTTTTGCATTTTCAGGTTATTTTGGAGGAGTTACAGTATATACATGGTGGTCAGAAATAGCAACATTAGCTTCTGAGAGAGACCACAAAAGAAAGACTGCACTTATAGCGGTTGTTAAAACTGTTTAAATTCTTAGTAGTCAATTGTTCAATAATTGAACCACAACCCACAGTTTGATTAAACTAGGTCAAATTTAAGTTTACGTTACTTGACTACTTGTAAAGTGGGCTGATGTGGCAAAGAACCACCAAACAAGTGCTGCTAAACTGAGAGGATGATGAGATGGTTATTTATTGTATATATGCCTCTAGTCATGACAGTTTCCTGTTGTTACTGTGCCTTAGGAAGCAAGTGTATCAGCTGAGCCAATATCACCTGAAAAACTCCAAAGCTCTGAGGACTGTGCCCAAATGGACTAATCCATTTACAAAACCTTTTCTGGCCTGTTTTCTCATCTAAAAACCTACCACATAGCAGTGTCTGAAGATTCAATGAGATAATACATCTAACCCCTGACAAAGAACCAGGAACACAGTAAGGAACTAAAGAAAGAGTAACTATTATTTGAACCTAGGACATTGTCACCATCCTCCTTTTGCATAGGAGTGAAAGGAAGCTGAAATGCTGGAATGATTTCCCAAGGGCACAAGGGCAAAAAAATGAAATGACTCTATGAGGCCTGGCACATGAAGGGTATCCGAAACATTTTTTTTCTCTCACTTCCCTAACATGTGGTTCAGCCCAAGGCAAGAACACAGAAGGAGGTTGTATTCTTATGTTCAGAACATTGACTACCATATTGTAAACTGAGCACATGGGGAGCCAGGCTCTGGTCAGCTTTATGGTCAGCAAGAGTTCATTAACCAAGAACAAGATCTTAAAGGTAAACTTGGATGGAATCAGGAAAGTCAGATGAAGGCAGCATGTTCTGAGATGCTTACTGGGGAGGGCAGCACAAAAAGTGTGTGATTATGGCAAGGGGTGGGGGAGGTAAGAAGATGAGGCATGCAGAGACTTATTTTGTGCTGAATTATTTTGAGTAGGGATGTATTCCTCAAATTGGCATCTGAAGACCAGAAAACCATGGATATATTCATGTGGCTTAGTGAAAATTATTTTTCTTTAAAGAGGCCTATACATGACTCAGCTTTGAAAATGCTGAACAAAGGTCATCTCTACTTCAAATAGATAACTTCACTGATTGGACAGTGCCTTCATAGTGGTCCAGCCTTCAGAACCACTCTGTAAATTAATCCTTTCAATGACACAGCATCAAGCTCATCAATGATGGTTTGTTTCGCTTGCTTCAAATGATTAGCACCATAAAGCTTAGGTCCTATTCCATAGGTGTTCATAGAGTCCCTTGGGTGTAGTGGTAAATATTCATATGTGGCAAAGTTAAATCTAAAAATATCTGAAACACTCTGAATTAAAATAATCAGATTATTATAAAGATCAGCTTGAGATATCAACTATCAACACTTTCAATTTCTTAATTTTGGAAGTTGCTTTTATTTTATTTTAAAAACACAGCAATTCTTCTTTCAGTGGGCTTCAAATATTTTAATACTGCAGCACCAAATTCTTAGCTCTGACCACAGTGAGTACTGCTTCCCTAGTGTATCTCTACACACTGGAGGAGATGATGATAAAGCCTAGGGATGGGGGAGCCACCAGATGGAAAAAGACAAGATCTTGGAATGACTGCATGGAGGAGAGCTGCCCACTTGCCCAGGAACTTTTATGAGAGCAAGAAACCAACTTCTAGTGTGTTAAAATTCTACCTTTAAAAACTGTTCCAGGCCAGGCACGGTGGCTCACTCCTGTAATCCCAGAATTTTGGGAGGCCGAGGTGGGTGGATCACGAGGTCAAGAGATCGAGACCATCCTGGCGAACATGGTGAAACCCTGTCTCTACTAAAAACAAAAAAATTAGCCAGGCGTGGTGGCAGGCACCTGTAGTCCCAGCTACTTGGGAGGCTGAGGCAGGAGAATGGTTCAGCCCAAGGCAAGAACACAGAAGGAGGTTATATTCTTATGTTCAGAACATTGACTACCATATTGTAAATTGAGCACATGAGGAGCCAGGCTCTGATCAGCTTTATGGTCATCAAGAGTTCATTAACCAAGAACAAGACCTTAAAGGTAAACTTGGATGGAATCAGGAAAGTCAGATGGCAGTGAACCCAGGAGGCAGAGGTTGCTGTGAGCTGAGATTGGGCCACTGCACTCCAGCCTGGGCGAGACTGACTCAAAAAACAAAACAAAACAAAAACACAAAAAACTGTTCCAATCTAATAATTCACCTGGGACAAAATATATATTCTGATACTGATGCATCTGAGTTCTTATCTCAAATAGCAGAACACCTTGATTCCTAAACAATACAGTTAAAATAAAATATGTGTTACTATTAAGTGCCAGTTATGGTTCTAATTATTTTAAACATATTGTCTTATTTCAGTCTCACAAGATCCTTATGATGTACGATGTTTTAAATCTTTACTTAAAAGATGAATAACTGAAGAAACCGAGGCACAAGGAGGGGAGCTATTTTGCCTAAGATCACATAGCTGTCAAATGGCCAAGTTTGGAATTTAGATTACTTGGACTCAAAAGTTGTATTTGCGACTGTGAACTTTTAATCATGCACCAGTTGCACATAAAATCACATGGAGTGCTTGTAGCAGAGACTGCATCCAGTTCACCGAAATCTACTGCCTCTTCTTATTGAAATACCATCTTCCCTTCCTCCCTTGTAGGTAGCTGTCACCCTGTGACTGAGATCTCCTTAACAGAATGAGAGGAAAAAGGAAAATTCATGCTACTTTCAGTCTGGTCCATTACAAGTTCCCATAGTGTTCCTCCATGCTATTACCCCTTCTACTTGGTGGATGCAGATGACTATGAAACCCTAGCATATGGGAGAGCCACTGATGGAAAGAGTCTGGATCACTGAATGATTGCATGTGGAGAAGACTCCTACCAACCTCACCATGAGCCATCCCATGAGCAAGAAATTAATTTCTATTGTGCTAATCTACTGACACCTGGGAATTTGATTGTTTCTAAAACTTACCTTAACTAATAAAGAGCTTTCTAAAAATATAGTTTACTGGTGTGAACTCCAGACCTCCTAGGTCAGAATCTCTGGGATAAAGACTATGTATCTCTAATTTTTAAAAGATCCCCCATGCAATTCTGAGGTGGCTAGTCTTTAGCAGTATTGCACTTCATATCACAACTGACTTTTTCCTTTTCCTAGCTAAATTCTTCTAGTTGGATGTCGTAAGAAAATGGTTTTCCATTTTTAGTTTGCCTGATTTTTTTTTTTTTAAAAAGCTATAGCTCAACAATTTCTATTGCTTCAGAAGAAGCTTCACTTATTTCTTTAAGATTCAACCCATTTGACCCAGGGGATTCAAGATGTATTATCTCATGATGAGCACACCAAGTCATCTATTTCCTACTTTCTTCCATCTCTCCCTTCCTCTCTCTCTTTATCTCTGCCTTCCTATTCTTCTGTCTGTCTATCTATCTATCTATCTATCTATCTATCTATCTATCTATCTATCTATCTATCTATCATGGCTAAGTAGCCTTCCCTAAAGTATTTTCCTTCTATTTTATTGTATAAATATAGAGGTTTTGCATTGTGCAATTCCTTGAAAATAACATGTGGCAATTACACCATGAGATTTCATCAGCTGTTCATGTTTTATAGTGATTAATTTGAAACTGTGTCTGCTATTTAAATCTTAGAGGAGAGAGGGCATTAAGAGACTCTCAGGAATGATTAGGTCTCCACCAGCTATTTTTTCAGTTTAAAATTGAGATTGTATTTCTTGCATCGTTTCATCCATTATTTATTTTTCCTGACTAAAATAGATTATTGAAACTCAACACAGGGATAAATTTGATCTCTTCAAATGCCTTGAGTGTTTATAATAGGATGACATTCTTATTTGTCAAGGGAGTATGTGAAGAAAGTCTTTGATGTATCTAGATCCACCAATAATTAGTAGAGCTGCATCATATAAGGATAGTTAATGATTCACAGAGTACTTACTGTGTGCCAGTTGCCCTTCTAGGGACTTTGTTTATACAGACTTAAGTCCTTTAATTCTCAAAATAATCCTGAGTGGAGTCCTGTGTTTATCTTAATTTCATAATGTGGAAATTGAGGCATGGAAGCACATGGGAACATGCCCAAGGTCACACAACAAGGAGGGGTGGTATTGGAACATGAACCCATGTAGTCTGGCTTTAGGCTCTGTGCCTTTACTACACACACTAACTGCTTTTATAGATAAGCACTGTTCTATGTGATTTTTAAAAATCATTCTAAGGGTATATTCGTTTTCTATTGCTTTGTAACAAGTTATCACTATTTTAGAATCTTGAAACAACATGCTCTTATTATTTCACGGTTTCCATGGGTCAGGAGTCCAGGCTTGGCCTGACTGGGTCATCAGGACAGGGTCTCACAAAGCTGCAGTCAAGGAATCAGCTGGGTCTAGGGTCTCATCTGAGTTTCAAAGTCTTCTTTCAAGCACACATGCTTAATGGCAAAATTCACTTCCTTGCAGCTGCAGAACCAATGGCAGCTTGTTCCTTCAGTACCAGCAGGAGAATCTCTTTCTGACTCAGTGAAGTCCAAACCCTCTTTAAAAAGGCTTCCAGCTAATTAAGTCAGACCCAGCAAGTATAATATTCCTTTTTGATGAACTTTTCAATTGATTTGGGGCCTTAATGATATTTTCCAAATCTCTTTACTTTCCCCTGTAATGTAACCCAATATGGATGAAACACCTGGGCAGAGATCATGGGGCTGTCTTAGAATTCTTCCCAGACAATAGCACAATGGGTATGTCTGATCCCTTCCTCCGTGAGTGAGGGAGATGGCTAAATACTGATGGTTTCATTAGAATTTGACTCATTAATTTTAGCTTATAAAAAAATCTGGAATTTGTTTTTCGATGTTTTATACATAAAAAATTTCCTTCTTTAACTTTTTTCTAGAACTCTTTATACAAGGTTGATGGCATAAATAAATTAGGAAATTTTTTGAAAATTATCTTGTAAATTTACTCTGCTGATTAGTTTCCTGAGACATTTCTTAAAACCACCTTGTTATTTTTGTCCTTTGATGACCTGTTGGGTAAAAATCAAATTCCTTAGTGTGTGACAAACCAAGTATCTTATGCACTCAGCAAATATACCATGTTGTCTTAGCTGCTTGCTACTGACTTCTCCTCCAACATTTTACTCTAAAAAGTGGAAAGGAAGAAGGGAAGGAGGGGGAAAAGGTAGAGAAATGGTTACTGGATTAAATTTGAATCCCTCGAGAAGTTTCAGGCAGACCCCAGGCCCTAAGAATTCATTGATCAGCAACCCATAACCTACAGTCTTAGCTGATCTGAGATAATATTCCTTTTCTTGGAGGTTAAAGGTTATTTTAACCCTGGGAAGGTATAAACTAACTAGAGAAACATGAATAAATGAATTACTTTAAATATGAGAAGCAAAGGTATAATAATAAATATTTCCGTCCTGTGTATTCTACTGTTTATGTTAGTCCATTCCTCTGCTTCTAATGTACAATATTATTTACTTATTTATTTAGCATATTGCTTATTATCTGCCTCCCTTCTTCCCACTCTTTCCCATCCTGTCAAGTGTAAGGGCAAGGGTCATGGTCTATTTTGATTACTGAGGTATTCAAGCATCCAGGACAAGTTATTGAATGAATACATATATAACTGTGGTCTGTTCTTAGGATTTTTGAATCATTTAAGAAAAGTTAACATATTGGATTTGTAATTACACTGAGACTTTAAAGATCATTGTTTTGGTTTGGTTTTGTTTTTGGGATTTTTTCCTGTTTGAGCCTAACACAGATTGGAGGACATTTCCAAAGAGAAGGACGGTGCAAGGGGAGAATGGCTCTGTGTGTGTGTGTGTGTACACATGCATGTGTGCATGCATGCGTGTGCATGTTTTTACATACTGTATTGTGGCTAAGTCAGAAGACAGGATTGTCTGTCAGTATAGGCCTTCTGAGGGTATAAACCCTCTAAGGAATAAATGCATTTGGAGAAATTCTAGTTCCTGCAGTTTTAACCCAAATTGATTTCAAGAAGCACACAGAGATCTTCCCTCTAGAGAGTAGGTGCAGGCATTATTACCTGCCCCCCTTCCTTTAATTTTTCTGAGGAAACTGAGAATTAGAAAAATTAGGTGCAAGAGGGATAATATTTTTGGAATTTCTCCAGATACATCTTGCTTTGTGGGTGAACTAGATTTCTGTCTCTGCAACTTGTCCACCATGATTTCTTTAGGAGACTACAAATGTTACCTCAGAAAGGATATGAAAAGAGGATATATATATATAAAGAAGTCCCTTATAGGTGTTAAAAAGAAGTAGGATGTTTATCCTTCCATGCCAGTGGACTGCAAAAAAGGAGACAGAAAAGAAAATTGGAGAGGCAGGTTTTTAGTATATGCATCCTGCTAAGAAAAGTCCAAAGAAGAGTCCAATTTTTCCCCATCGCTGTTTGGAGCACTGGGGGAAAAAAAGACCATATTGGAAGACTCTTTGTTAATATGTGAGGTGAGATAGTAGTGACAGTCTTGATCCTATGGGTTCTGAAAAGTTCCTTGAGCCTTAACAAGCAGACGTATTGGTGCTAAGAAGACCAGGGAATTGGCAGAGGTCTGAAGATGCACAGAGGCTGTAGAGAAGGAAGGCACAATCAGAGGCAAATGGTCAGGACCAGAGGGCATGCCAGAAAAATGCTCCAAAGACCCATGTAGACTGAGTGACATATCAGCTGGGAGGGGACTATTCCATGCACTGAGGATCCAGAGGACTCTGGCATGCCTTTCCCTTGCTGCCACATGATTATATCAGCCCCAGCCTCTGAGAAGAGAGAGGAAGCTGGGAAGACCCAGCATTGGGAAGAGAGGAATCTGGGAAGATCCAGAGGAAGCTGGGAAGACCCTCTGGGGAGAGAGAGGAAGCTGGGCAGATGCAAAAGTAAATGCATCATGGGGGAGCCCATTTAAAAGAGAAGAGACTTTAATACTGAATATTGACAAGTATAAAAGGGTGCTGTCCATGCACTGGTACCCAATGAGGTAGATGTTTATGAGGAAGAGTAGATCTATTATAGAAAATAGAGAAGCTGCATTTTCTTCAAATATTTAAAGTTTTTATCCCTACTACCCCAGGGGCTTACCCAAGCCCACCCAGGTGTGAGGGGGCATGGCTTCAACCTCAATCCAGATCCCTAGGGCAAGGCTTTTTCCAGTATACCCAAGAGTCCTGTTTTTGAATGTCAGCAAAACTTACAAACTGCTGCCACATAAACAAAC